>NC_046295.1:50026374-50329927 GCF_004115265.2 Rhinolophus ferrumequinum | reverse complement strand
ATATTAACTCATTTAATTTTTATGAAAACTCTATGAAATAAGTACAAGTATCCCCATTTTACAGATGAGGCAATTGTGGTACCGAGCAGTATCTTGATCTTGGTCACACAGCAGGGATTGGGGGCAGGTAGCTTGTCTCCAGAGGGCAAGGAGCTGTGGAGGCCTTTGGGAGTTTGCCCAAGCAGAGGTGGAGAGACGAGTTGCTTCTACTGCTCTGAGCCTTGGTGTATGGACAGCTGAGGCCTCAGGGATGGTACCGCTCCCTCTCCAGTCAATTTGTCCTGCCTGGAACTGAAGGCCACCCCTTCCCTTGCTGCCCTCCCTCTGACTGAGTGTGATCAGGCCATGGAGTCTCTTGTCTCCCTCTTCCTTCCTGGCTTTGGAGAGGGGTCCTTGGACCCTTACCAGGAACTCCTCCTCCTCATATGTCCAGCCCTAGGGTCTTCTGCCACCCTTTTCTCTCTGGGATGCTATGCCTGTCAAGGAT
This sequence comes from Rhinolophus ferrumequinum, assembly GCF_004115265.2. NCBI lineage: Eukaryota > Metazoa > Chordata > Mammalia > Chiroptera > Rhinolophidae > Rhinolophus > Rhinolophus ferrumequinum. Next base: position 50,329,440 of record NC_046295.1, on the reverse strand, counting down.
CCAGCGTTGCTCCAAGGAGAGGAGGAACTGAAGGGTCAGTGTAACTTAGAGAAAGATCACTGATTTAGGAATAAGGCAGAACTGAGTTTGAATCCTGGTTTGGCCACTCACTAGCTATGGTAGGCAGAATAATGCCCCCCCCCAAAGATATTCACCTCTGAATCCCCAAACTCTGTGAATATGTTACCTTGCATGGCAAAAGGGACTTTGGAGATATGATTACGTTAGGATCTTAATATGGGGATGTTATCATATTATCGTGGATTATTAGGATGGGCCCAATGTAATCACAAGTGTCCTTATAAGAGGGAGGCAGCAGAGCCAGAATCAGTGAAAGAGATGAGACAATGAAAGCAGAGGTCAGAGTGATGCAAGGCCATGAGCCAGGGAATGCAGGAAGCCCCTAGAACCTAGAAAAGGCAAGGAACAGATTCTCCACCTAGAGCCTCCAGGAACAGAGAGCCCTGCTGACCCATTTCAGACTTCTGACCTCTAAAACTGTAAGATAATAATTGTATTGTTTTAAGCCTCTAAGTTTGTGGTCATTTGTCACAGCAGCTGTAGGAAACTAATCCACTAGTTATGTGACCTTGAGCAAGTTCCTCAGCCCCGGAAGCCCAAGTTTCCTCACCTGTGAAATGGAATAATAAAACCTACCTTACAGGATTGTTGTGAGTATTAGAAAAAGTAAGTATTAAAAGCCTGTTTCATGATTAAACTTAATAAATGGTGCTGTTATGAAAAGGAGGAAGAGAGTGAAGAGAAGCAGACAGAAGAAGAGGAGAGGAGGGAAAATGGATGGCAAAGGTACAGCAGACCCCCATTCTGGGCAGTCCCAGGTACACATGGTTCCCTGAAAACCTGCTTAGCTCTACCCTAGACCCATCATCCGGCTTTCATTTGTTTTGATTTCAGGATACTCTAATCTTCCTTAGAAGGGTCAGGGGGCAAACTGCTAATATACCCTTCTGAAAGTTTTGCCTCTTGAATGAGTAACTGAGATGTCTTAGTCCATTCAGGCTGCTATAACAAAAATACCATAGACTAGATAACAACAAACTTATTTCTCATAGTTTCAGAGGCTGGGAAGTCCAAGATCAAGGCACCGGCAGATTCAGTGTCTGGGGAGGGCCTACTTCCTAGCTCACAGATGACCATCTTTTCTCTGTGTCATCACATTCTAGAAGGGATAAGGGAGCTCTCTGGGGTCTCTTTTGTAAGGGCGCTAATCCCATTCATGAGGGTTCTGCTCTCATGACCTAATCACTCCCCAAAGGCCCCAACACATTGGGGATTAGGTTTCAACGTATGAATTTGGGAGGGGACACAAACATTCAGTCTATAGCATGAAGTAAAGAAGTTACAAGGGCCGGTGCCAATATATGTTTCTGGCCCCATCAGTGGTCCTACCGAACGGATGGAAAACATCCTGTTTGTCTTCTGACTTCTCAGTTTTCCGGGTTTGAACAACTGTGCAAATGTGGGACTGTGTACATCATTCCGATGTGCTTGTATGTCTGTGTGATAGCCGGTAGCCTCCAGGTTCTCCACGTCTTCCACATTTGGCTCTTAGCCTTGTAGTTAAAAGCTTCCCCCTGCAACCCGCCCCTTGTCCCCACAATGAGTGTAAAATGATATTGCATTTTGGGTTTAATTTCCATCTTCCTAAAGACTAATTATGTTGGACACTTTTTCATGTGCATTTTGGCTATTTGCATACCTTCAAGTTTCTGTTTAAGTCTTCTTGCTCATTTACACAAATTTGGTTTTTCATCTTTTTATTGTTGATATAAATTCATTGCTGGCAGATGTGTAGAATGATACAACTGCTTTGGAGAATTATTTTGGCAGTTTCTTAAAAAATAACAAACACATCTATTCTATGATCCAGCAATTCCACCCAAGATGAATAAAAACGTGTGTCCACACAAAGGCTTATCCATAAATATTCATAGCAGTTTTTTTATTCATATATTTTTTTATTTAATACCTGCTATATTTAGAATTGTTTTTATGCATTGCATTTATTTTTTGTTTCTTTTTTCTACATCTTTTTCTCCCTTCTCTTCTATATGATTTCATTCTCTCTCTTCTCTTATGATAATTATTCTCTTCCTTTGTAAAAATGATAGTGGTTACTGACTCTGGGTTGTGAACACACAATGGGATCCATAGATGATGCAACACAGAACCGCACACCCGAAATCCATGCAACCGCACCAACAATTGTCACCCCAACAAATCAAAAAAAGAAAAAAACTCAGTAAAAAAAAAAAGAAAAAGATACTGGTTGCTCTCAAATTTACAATACACAGTTTTAGCTAATCTAAACCCACTTTCAATTAACACCATATCAATTCATACATATTGAGGTATTCCCAGTTCCACTTTTTCATCTCATGACATTGCTGTCATTCATTTCACTTATTCCTATATTTGCCATATATTATAGATTGTTACTATTATGGCTCTAAACAGTTATCTCTTAGATCAATTAATAATAAGCAAAATAAGATATTTTATTTTTCATTAGTTCTTCTCCAAATAGCAGTTTTATTTGTAATAGCCCAAAAGTGGAAACAACCCAAATGTCCATCAACTGGTGAATAGATGAACTCTGAAACATCCATACATGCTTACTACTCAGCAATAAAAATGAATTATTGATATGTGCTATATGGATGCATCTCAAAAACATTGTGATTCTCAAAAGGAGGCAAACTCAAAAGAGTACATACTGTATAATTCCGTGTGTATGAAGTTGTACAATAGGAAAAGTTTTTATGTGACAGAAACAAACCAGTGATTGCTTCTAAAGTAGGGTGTGGGGGGGCTTTCCGGGAAAGAGCAGGAGGGAACTTTCTGGAGTGATGGAAATTTTCTATATATTGTTTAGAGTGATGATTATACTGATTTATACAATTTTCAAAATTCATCAAATTAAACATTTAAGATCTGTGCATTTCATAGCACGTAAATTATATCTCATTTTAAAAACTGAATTTAAAAAAAAAACTTCAATTTTAAATTGCTACCACCAGGTGGCAGTGGTACCTAATACCCAAGAGACTAAAGTTTGCAAAGTGTTCTTGAAAGCATGAGGCTTTGTTTTGCGGGCATGTATTTTTAATTTCAATCAATAGTATTATGCTGGAGGTCTCTTTCTGTTCCTTACTCTTCCCCCACCCCTTTCAGCATTGTGTTTTAAAGACCTATTTACATTGCTCTGTGGATACCTAGTTCATTGCTCCTTACAGTAATAGAATATTCTAGTGATGAGTGCCTTATTGGGTCCAGATCTCCAACCAGCACAAATAACTTTAGATAAAATACCTTCTTACATGTCTCTTTACGGACCTGTGTGAGAATTTCTCTAATTATATAACCAGGAGCGAGATCCTTCCCACCTTATTCATAATATTTATTTATACTTTTAAAAATCCCCTTTTACTTAATAAATTTCTTCCAAATTCCTTGCGCTAAAACAGCTGAATCTAAGCAATATCTGAAATTTTTAAATTAAAGGAAATACTTGCTGTGAGTCCTTTCATTTTCTGTCACCTTGCAAACCATGTAGTTATTTATGATGTGATTTAAATTTACAAAATAGTATTGTTGACTAAGATTTGGGCCTTCACATTGATAATCATGGATTTTATTCTACTTCATAAATTTCTCCCAATTCTTTGTGGTAAAACAGCTAAATGTAAGCAAAATCCTAAATTTTAAATTACAGGTGATGTTTTAGAACACCTATTCAGGCAAACTTTCTCAACAGTGGCACTGTTGGCATTGGGCTCTAGTATAGGGAGCTGTCCTGTGTATTATCGGGTGTTAAACAGCATCCCTGGCAATTACACACTAGATGCCAGTGACATTCCTCCTCCTCAGCTGTGACAACCAAAAATGTCTCCAGATATTGTCAAATGTCCAATGAGGGGGACAAAATTGCCTCCAGCTGAGAACCACTGTTTTTTGTTTTTTTTTAAATTAAAGTTTATTGGGGTGACATTTGTCAGTAAAGTTACATAGATTTCAGCTGTACAATTCTGTATTACATCACCTATAAATCCCATTGTGTGTTCATCACCCAGAGTCAGTTCTCCTTCCATCACCACATATTTGAGAGAACCACTGTTTTAAGGTAAAGGAACTCTGGGATTCACTTGGGGTCTTTTTCTGGACTCTTCCTCTCTTTGTCAGTTTATTTCAACCCTAATCTTAGCTACAGACTTGCATTTTGTGGTCCTTTTAAAAACATTTTCTCACCACCACCACCACCACCACCCTTCCTGCTTCCTAGCTGGAATAAAGCTCTTCCTGGAGATACGTTCTGGAGATCCTTAGCCTTATAGTGGACTGAGCACCAAGCCCCCATCCAGGTTTTCTTCTCTTTAGGTTTCCTGGCCTCCCTCTCTCAGCCCCTACAGTGCCTCAGAGGAGGAAGAGGGAGGCAAAATTCTCCCTGTGTTCCCCTCCCTGAGGTATCCAGAAGAGCTGGGAGAGCCCCATTGTGGCTGATAAGGTCTTAAAAGTCGCATGATTCAGTCTGCAAGGGGAATAGGAAAGGGATCTCTCTTTTAAGTTCATATCCTCTTCCCTCTCTTTTTAGTTCTCACAGCTATTCTCCCTCTAGATCTCCTTTGTAACTTCAATTGTATTTACAATTCTTTGATGAACACCCAGAGTGATGGCTGCCTCTATATTCCTCAGCACACTAGCAGCGTAAGAACCTTCTCAGGAAAGTTCTTTGTAGTCAAATCAGTGAGGATAATGCTGCCTACTGGATCCCTCTTTCGGACCCTGGCAATGACCATTGTTTATTAAAGCTTTTGAGAAGCTCTTCGGTTGTTTATTTCCCAGATTAAGTGACTACAGAACCCTTTCTACCCCTCCCACCATCATTTAACAAATATCTATTAACATGCCCCAGAATCGGTGTCCTAAATTGTCCCAATACAATTTAGGAAATGTCATCTTAGCTATTAACAACTTATATCTTTTGTAAATTGCCTTCAAAAGCCATTAATGTGTTCATTCATTTATTTAAAAAAACCCTGGAGTATCCACCATGCTAGGTATTAGGGCTACAAAGATTATTTGTCCCAGAAGTCCCCAGACTAGGAGGGGGACAGATGAGTCAGCATGTATGCCAGGGTCTAAGCCAGATGTTAAGGAAGAGATGGAACCCAGGGATTAGTTCTGACACTGGAGTTCTGATAATCTTCACAGATTAGGCAATACCGCACTAAACTTAGAATACAAGACTGGATCCCTTACATCATTTCAATATCAGGAGCCTGTTAGGAAGGCAGAATCTCAGGCTTCACTTTAGAACTACCAAGTCAGAACCTGCACTTTAACAAGATCCCAAGGTGATCTTCAAGTGAATTACTATTTAAGAAGCACCACCTTAAAATGAGCATACTTTCTGACAAGAATGTAAACAACCAAAATGCATTCCTGTGTGGTGTCTTTGCCAAAGGCTGACCTGGTGTCCTCTAGGCCAGGCTAGGCAGAAAGAATAGGAAGGGAAGACTGGTAAAGGCAACAAGTGTCTTCTCTCCTCTTGTAGCCCTCCCCTCACCTAGCAATGACTGATTCACCAGGTAAGGCTGCAGGTATGTCGTCTAGGAGCAAGGACAGGTAACGAGGTCATTCCTGTGATCCTTCCTGCCTAGATGTCTGCCTAGGCATAATGGGTATGACTGGGAAAAGGGGAATGAGCTGTGTTCAGAGGGGAAAGGGATACTTCCCGTTACTCTCCCAAAGACACCATCTCTGCTCTGGACTGGGCAACTGACCAGCCACAGGGCCACAGAGCCCCGGGCTCAGGGTTCTGTATAGAGAACTGTGAGCTTCTTCCTCTTGATCCTCAACACTGGTTGACAGAGGAAGTACAGGGAGGGTTCACGGCAGCCTGACCCATCAGGAAGCAAAGAAATTCAGGGTGAGTGTACCTAGAGGCTGAACAGGTGGTCCAGTTTTGCAGTCTTTTCCCCTCCCAACAGGTCATGCCCTGGGCACTGGTGGGGCGAGCTCTGCAGGTTACAGCGAGACTGCAGACCGGCTGGGCCACAGCTAGGGGGGCCTTGGTGAGGACCCAGGGAAAGTCCCTCACACACTCGGCTTGTGATGGGTGGAGGGTTACTAGCCCAGGTGTGGGGTAACTATGAGAAAGGAAACCACAACCTCAATAACCACAGTGAAGGAACAGAACATGCCACTCCAAAATATGCCCCTTTGTTACAAGTAGTCCCCCTTACCCGCGGTTTCACCTTACCTGGTTTCAGTTACCCATGGTCAACTGCTATCTGAAAATACTAAATGGGGAATTCCAGAAATAAACAATTCATAAGTGTTACATTATGTGCCATTCTGCTCTGTCCTGCTAGGTTGTGACTCATCCCTTTGTACAGTGTCTCTGCTCCCCGCTCGTTAATGACTTAGTAGCCATCTCAGTTACCAGATCGACTATTGAGGCATTGCAGTGCTTTAGTTCAAGTAACCTTTCTTTACTTAGTAATGGCCCCAAAGCACAAGAGTAGTGATGCTGGAAGTTCATATATGCCAACGAGAAGCCTTAAAGTGCTTCTTTTAAGTGAAAAGGTGAGTACAGTATAATAAGATATTTTGAGAGACTGGACCATATTCACATAACTTTTATCACAGTATATTGTTATAATTATTCTACTTTATTATTTATTATTGTTACTTTCTCTTTTTTTTTAACTTTTATTCATTTAAGTGTGTTTTTCCAGGACCCATCAGCTCCAAGTCAGATAGTTCTTTCAATCTAGTTGTGGAGGACACAGCTCACAGTGGCCCATGTGGGGATCGAGCCGGCAACCTTGTTTTTAAGAGCACCACGTTTTAACCAACTGAGCTATCTGGCCACCCCCTACTCTTAACAAAATTTATTTTTTATTTTTCATTAGTTTCAGGCGTACAAAACAATGCAGTAGTTAGACATTTCACCCCTCATAAAGTATTGTTACTCTTTACTGTGCCTAGTTTATAAGTTAAACTTTATCATAGTATGTACGCATCTGTAAGGTTTGGTACTATGCATGGTTTCAGGCATCCACTGTGGATCTTGGAACATATTCCCTGAGGATAAAGGAGACTACTGTATAGATTCTTTTGAGCTGAAGGCACTTGGAAAACAGCAAATGCAGGAAGAGGTTTTCTCTGAGCTCCCTTTATCTGCCTAAAGATAGATCCTCTAAAAGGAGCTCATTTGTCATAGATCCTCTTCCCAGAAGTATCATTAACCAGGGAGATTACCCCCTACCACAGGAGAGAAGACTAGAAGTCAACATCATCCCCAGAAGACAAACTTTGTCACTAACGATCATACGGCCCATCTATTCTTTTTTTTTTTTTTTTAAAGATTTTATTGGGGAAGGGGAACAGGACTTTATTGGGGAACAGTGTGTACTTCCAGGACTTTTTTCCAAGTCAAGTTGTCCTTTCAATCTTTGCTGTGGAGGGTGCAGTTCAGCTTCAAGTTGTTGTCCTTTCAGTCTTAGTTGCAGGGGGCACAGCCCACCATCCCTTGCGGGACTCGAGGAATTGAACTGGCAACCTTGTGGTTGAGAGCCCACTGGCCCATGTGGGAATCGAACTGGCAGCCTTCGGAGTTAGGAGCATGGAGCTCTAACTGCCTGAGCCACCGGGCCGGCCCCCCATCTATTCTTTTAAGGGCCCATTCATCTTTCCTAAAAAATCATTTCCTCTCATCTAAGAGGCCTACATCCCCCTCTGCTTTCCCTATTAAGATGGTATTTAATCCTGAATTCTAAGCCACCTCAGGGACTCACTTGTTTTCCCCTGGGTATTTCCCATGTATACATAAGTTATACATGTGAATAAATTTCTCTTTGTTTTTCTTTAATTAATCTGTATTTTATAACAGGGATCTTATCTAAGAACTCAGAAGGGAAAAGAGAAAATAATTTTTCCACCCCTACAACAACAAACCAAAACATCGAAATACCAACATTCTGTCAGCATATTTCCCTGCCTGAGCCTAGAGAAGGAAGATCTTACTTGTGACGCACCCGCCCCAGCAGGGGGCGCCTTCCATGCCCTCAAGAGGGCTAGAACAGCTGAGATGAGCATCCAAAGCCTGAATCCACCAGGATGAGGACTTCTTGCTATTCTACCTAAATACTCCAAAGGTAGGTCAGCAGCAATCAGGTAGACAGAGACAGGATAAGGAAGAAGGCATTTCAAGTGGAAAGAAGGGCCCAAGCAAAGGCCCAATGGCAGGACTACACTTACCTGGGCGGGAACAGGGACATCAACTTATATGGCTCCATCCAGACCTGATTAAGCTGGCCCTGTTGTGTTTTCCACTCTCCAAGGACACCATTTATACCCTGTGCATGTCACTGGTGGTAGAGTCCTATGTTTGTTCCCCACGGACAAGACTGACTCAACTTGTTTTCTAGCAGCCGGGTACCAGTATCCCACCCTAACCCTGACTGGAAGACTAAGAACTCCAAATATCTCCTCAGCAGGTGCTCAGCACAATTGAAATCACTGTAGCAACCCCATTTCCACAGGCAGCCCTCATCCTCTCCTACTCTTTTCTGAAGGAAGAGTGAAAACTTGGAGAGTTGTTTGCTGAGGCTCCTGACTAACCAGGGCAAAGCATACCTGGGGGTGGATCCCTTGGCCAGGGTCAGTCTGGTTTGCTCCCGATAACATGAGCAGAGCATGATGTATGTGTTCTCTTTAAAAAAGTTCTGGCTATAAAAATAATTTATGCTCATTGTAGAAAAAGTGGGAAATAAAAATATATATAAAGAAAAAAATCCTATCACCTGAAGGCAACCTCTTTGTACATTTTGGTGAATTCCTCACAAGTTTTCTTTTTTTCTATGCATATATGTGTACATATTTAACATAACTGAGATCAAAATAACTGTAAGTTTCATGCCTTACTTTTTTACTTGGCAGTTGAGGAATAAAGAAATAAAAGGGAGTCACTACTGTCAAGCTGCTGAATTACTGGTTGAAGCATGAGGAAATGATTCTATTCTTGTTTTAACTAGCCTAGGAACTAAAACTTCGGAAATTCCTAGCCCTGTATCAATGCCTGGATATATATCAAACCTCCAGATAAACCTCTGGTGACCCCTGAAGGACTAAGGAAAGAATGTTCATGTATCCAGACTGCTTGACATCCATTATCCAGACTACCAGTCTTCTAGAGGATTACCAGTCTGCACCAATCGAGAGGCTAAGAATGCAGGACTTTTTACTGTGAGAACTCTTGGCTTTTTTTTTTTTTTCCTGTGGTACACTCTGGGTATTCCTTGGTTGTGTTTCTGATTTGCAAACCCTAAGGCCCTTGAATAAATCTTTATCATTTACTTCTATCCAAATCCTTCAGATTCTTTTTCAGTTCATTTGACAGAGGTACTAGCTAGCCAGTAAGAAGTAAAGAGAACACTAAAGAGTATAAGAACAGCAGTTATGAGCTGCAGCCACCCCGCTAGGGTTGAGTTAGAACATCCAAGGTAGAGCCCCCCAACCCACACCCCAGGGCTGAGATCCAGAGCTTGTTAGAGAGGGCATAGTTGTGGTTTACTGTATGGTACAGAAATCTCTTTGATGCTGCACTGGTAGAACTTGCTGGAAATCCATCCTCTAGGGTTCTTGTTCACTGAAATTACTCCTCTACAAAACCACCTGTAGGAAGAATGCCAGGGGAAGCTGCTGGCTTTTGGATGATGCTGGCCACCATACACTGTTGGAGCTGGATACTAAAGAAGCCATCTGTCCTGCAAGAACCTGATGCAAAAGAAGTCACTTCCATTGCAGGAAAAGTCATCCAAGCTGAAGGAGCCAGGTGCCACATGCTACAGAGGCCTGATGAGTGGATGGAGCACACCAAAATCAGGAAGGAAAATTCTTCCTACAATGTCTCTTCAGTGTCCTCTACTGACAAAGTTTAACATCTATCAGCTGGCAAAAAAAGAAATTTTTAGATGGTCCATTACATTTCTGCAGAGCAAACAATGAAGGTTCAATTTTGAGCTGAGAGGCAATAGATTGATGACTAGCACAATTCCACGTCCATATGCCCAGAGAAGTGATGATGATTGGTCCAGCTGGTGGTACCGCTGGTCTGGTCAGTCACCTGTGCTAAGAATGGAACTGCATTAATAAAAAGGGAAGCAGTGAGCATGGAAAAGCAGGTGCAAGAAAGCCAACTGGTCATCAAGCAGCCTCCACTCTCCAGGGGAGAGAAAAAAGCATGTCAGTCACTATAGAAATAGTCTCTCCTATAGATCAGGGACTTTCATCAAGCCTCACCATGGTTTGAAAAAGTATTCCTCAAGGCTACCATTTTCTTTTATTCAAATATGCATCTCACCAAGCAACTTTCTGATTTTCTTTCCCATTCACCACAATGCCAGCTGGAAGACAAATCTTGAGCAGTGTACACATACATTCTGTTGTTTGGAAAGGGGTGTCATCCACTGTGGTCTAATAAATTGGCTTTGATGGCTACATCAGGCTTCAATGGTGTTGATGAGAGTAAGTCTGTCATCAAGAGTATGCTCTTATCTAGTGCAGTAAAAGAAAGCCAGATTTTGGGGTGGCTGGATGGCTCAGTTGGTTAGAGCCTGACCAGCAGGGTTGCCTCTGAACAACAGGGTTGCCGGTTCGATTCTCACATGGGCCAGTGAGCTGCCCCCTCCACAACTAGATTGAAGCTGATGGACAACCTGGAGCTGATGGACCTGGAGCTGATGGACCCTGGAGAAACACACTGTTCCCAAATATTCCCCAATTAAAATTTTAAAAAAGCCAGATTCTGACCCTGAGACACTGAGAACCAGGTTTTGGACTCAATCTCCTGAAAGATCTATTGCCTGCATGCTTGACATCACTGCTAGTACATTCCCCAAGGAAGAACCCTGCAGAACATATAATTGGGCATGGATAAATAGTATTCTGCAAGTGTCTAACTATTATAACAACCATTCTCTAGCAGTTGCTACCCTTCAGGCTGTTTCCAGTCTTTCACTATTATATATAACACAGGGATGAACATCTTTGTGATTAGTATTCTTTTAGCTGTTGTCTGGTTTGTTTTTGTATTTCAAGTGATTTCAAGTGTATTTCCTTAGGACAGATGATCAAAACTAGGACAGAATTAATGTCAAATCACATCCTCCTCTTTTTGGGGGAGGAAAAGCATGAACATTTTAAAGACACTTGAGGCCTACTGTTCAATGTTTTCAGAAATGTTGTACTAATTACAGTCCCACTAGAGACCATTTCAGGACATTCTGACTCATACAGAGTATTATATTTAATATAAGAGGTCAGACAATTAAGTTCGCAAACTTGTTGCAATGATGTTGCTAACCTTTTTTGATAGCAGAGGGATTATTCATTATGAATTTGTACCAACTAGACAAACAGTTAACCAAGTTTACTATTTGGAAGTGCTGAAAAGGCTGCATGAAAAAGTTAGATGACTGGAACTTTTCGCTAATAATTCATGGCTCTTGCATCACGATAATGCACCAGCTCCCACGGCACTGTCTGTGAGGGAGATTTTAGCCAGTAAACAAATAACTGTATTGGAACACCCTCCCTACTCACTTGATCTGGTCCCCAATGACTTCTTTCTTTACCTGAAGATAAAGGAAATATTGAAAGGAAGACATTTTGATGACATTTAGAACATCAAAGGTAATATGACGGCATCTCTGACGGCCATTCCAGAAAAAGAATAGCTTTGAAGGTGCACTAGGCCCTGGCGTCAGTGTATAGCTTCTCAAAGGGAGTACTTCAAAGGTGACCATAGTGATATTCAGCAATGAGGTATGTAGCACTTTTTCTAGGATGAGTTCGCGAACTTAATTGTTAGACCTCGTGCGTGTGTGTGTGTGTGTGTGTGTGTGTGTGTGTAGTTTAAAGTGTGTGTGTGTACATGCATACATATGAACTCTTGCTTTCTTTAGTTACTATTAGGGATAGATATTCATGCCAACATTTGTTAATCTCTTGTCTTCTTTTGAGAGTCATCTGTTCAGGTCCTTCACTATAGAGAAGTATTTTATTTCAATCTCTGGGGAATTTTGTGTCCTAGATTCTTCATTCTGCCCTCTTTTGGATAGAAAGGGGCTCTTCTCCTAACTCCATATCCTTTGGAAATTCCCCTTTGAATTCAAGTTCCTTTGGCATAGGAGGACTGGATTTGGGTCACTAAGAGATCCAATGAGACTGGAAACAAGTGTATGGAAGTATGAAACACGGAAAGCTAGTTGAGCTTTTATCCCAGGATGGAGAGTCTTCAAAAGGAAGGAATTGGTCTGTAAGTAGTTTTCTTTTTACTCTCCATTTTTAAACACTCTAGAGGGGCTCTGGATGTTTTTATTATTATTATTTAATTCAAATTTAGTCTCTAAATAAACCATGCTCCTCTTAGGAGCCTAAGACACACATTTAGAGGAAATGTGCCATTTAAAGTGTTTTGAAGTCACAAGATATCTCCTCACCACCCTCTGAGCTGTGTGCCTTCCTTGGCTCAGGAATATGAGAAAAACTTTCTCTTCTTCCTTCCTCACTACTTCTCCCTTCTAAGACACACAGAGAGTATGACTTGCCCTGTGAAACTTACACACAAGTGGTTAGTAGGTGGCAAACATAAAACAGTGGTACACACTAAGTAAGTGTGGCATGCATGGGAGTGCAAGAGGTGACAGCAATTCATTCATGTGGGGAGTGCAGCTTAGCAATGGTAATCAAGAGAGCTTTGGAGAGAAGGGGCCATTGGTGGTCACCTTAAATGATGGACAGGGCTTGGAAATATAATAAAAGAATCAGCTAAGTTTCTATCAGTTTCTACTCTTGTCTCACTGGTAGCATTGTGAATCCTGATTCTTTGTGTTTTTGCCAGAGACAGTCACCCACCCATCTATTATCCATCCATCCATCCATCCATCCATCCATCCATCCATCCATCTACCTATGTATGCATGCATTCATCTGACATTTCATTCATTCATTAGTTCATTCTTGCAATGATTCCTCCATCTTTCCTTCCATTCGTACACTATTCACCAAGGCCCTACTCTGTGAAGCATGCTGAATGCACAAATATTACTAAGACAAGATTCTAGCTTTCAAGGAGCATGCTGATGAGTGGTTAGCTAGACAATTTGAAAAATAGATAATAGGATAGAGACTCAGATATGGTGCCCACCTTATCTGCAAGCTAGGTAGGAGAGGGCTCAACAAAGAAATAATGGATTCTGCCAGCACTTCTTTCTGGGAGAAAGATGCCCCTCCAGTCCTCACTCTGAAGTCAGACAATTCAGTTCCTCCCTGTATGTCCCTGGCACCTTTCGAGCTGCTGCCCCAGTACTGGAACTCAAAGCGAGTGACTCCATCAGCAAGTAAGTCTGTGTTCAGGCCCTTTAAGAAGAATACCTGGGAGTCCAGTTACTCTCTGTTTCAGCCACATCTCTGCTGGTTTTCACAGCCAGAAGACTTCTCTTCCTGGTACTGGAACCCTGGGCTGGGGAGCCTAGTGTGGGGCTGGGACCCTTTGCTCCTTCAGGGGGTATCTCTGCAGCTGAGATAATCCTCCCTATTTTTAAGAGCCACACATGGATGTGTGTGTGTGAGACTAGCCCATTCAGCGTCTCCGCCCCTCCTACCGGTCTCAAGGTAGCTTCTTCTTTATGTCCTTAGAGGTAGGACTTTGGTTCAGCTACACTTCAGGCAATTCTCAGTGATGGCTGTTCTGTAGTTTAGTTGTAATTTTGATGAGGTCGTGAGAGGAGGCAAGCACAGCATTCACCTACTCCACCATCTTGACTGGATGATGTGTAATAGTTTTTGTGCACCTGGGAAGCCTGGATTGCAGGGGAGATATAAACAACTCTGGCCATTAGTTTGACCCTGTGATTGATTAATGGATGCCAAATAGACAAACACAGAATCTAAGAACACAATTAGATCATTAAGGGAGTTAAAGAAGCTGTCAGTCCAGTCTCTCCATTTTACAAATGAGGAAATTGATATTTATAGATGTAATGTCATTTGTCCAAAATCCAATGAAGCTTTTTAGCAGTGCTGCATGAAATAGAATTTCCATGCACTACTCCCAACTCTGTGACTTCTTTGCTACATTCTGTTGACTTATGCTAATATGCATAATTACTTATGCAATTCCCTTCACCATTGCTTGAGAATGTAAAGCAGAGATTGTCAAACTTTTTCTGTAAAATATCAGGTAAATACGGTAAGCGCATGGTGGAAAGCTCGTGAACTTAATTGTCTGACCTTATCTTAGTGTTGCAGATCATACAGTCTCTGTCACAGCTACTGAACTCTTCCATTGCAGCACTAAAGCTATAGACAATATATAAGCAAATGGGTGTGTTCCAATACAACTTTATTTATGGACACTGAAAAAAACATTTTTCACCAGATAATAATACAGTGCAATAAATACATCCAATAGAAGTTTGTTTAAAATACACCTGTATAAATGTTCCTTTCCCCGCAAAGGCCTTACTTGACAGCCCATTCTGTAATTTCTTTTTACTATTCTTTTTCATAATTTTCTTTTTCTTTTCCTTTAGCGTATTTATCACAATTTATTATTGTATACCTCAGACTCCTATGGATTTTAGCACATAGACCAGAGAAATTATGTCTGAATTGGAGAATACTTCAAGAGAAGGTGATATTTTCAAGGAAGCCTGGAGCTAGATAAGCCAGGGGAAGGCAATTCAGGGAGAGAACTGTATACCCACATAAGCCTGGATTAGCCTGGCCTTGGGAAGGATCAGTACAAAGCTCTGTGTGAGGGTCCCCAGCAGGGAATGGCCTGAGGTGAGAACTGAGATGTAGGCAGGGGTCTTGAACACCAAGTTTCAAACTGGGAGGTAACTCAGCATGCCATTTCCCCTCCCTACAGCTGTCTTGACTGGCCTGAGTCAGACTTCTGAGAGCTCAATTCTCGCCTGCCTTCCTTCTTCCTCTTTCCCCTCCTCCGTCTTCTCTCATCTCCTCTCTTCCCCTGAGAGTGAGACGCCCAGGTTCCCAGGCCAAACCCCCACCCCCATCCTGGTTTACCCGCTGACGTCAGCTTGGCTAGCGGGGTGTGTCTGCTTTGCAACTCTGAGCCAGATCTGGCCTGCCCTTTCCGGCTTTGGGGGAACTCCCAGGATGCTGATGTGCTCAGAGGGAGCCCAGTGGACTCGGGCACACCTACCAGGGGGCTCACCGGGGGCTTCCAGGGCTTTAGAGAAAGAGTCCCTTCCTCCGAGACATCTTGCTCTGGGGGAGGGAGCGGCTGTGTCAGCGCTGTGGTTTCTTGCAACCCAGGCTTGCGTCACTCAGTGCCACCCTTCCCAGGGGAACTGTCTCTAGGCTGCGCCCTCCAACCACACCGCTGACTCATAGCCGGACTGGTCTCGGGGTCTTCAAGTCAGTTGTGCCTGGAGGTGACAGAGAGTGATAGCAGCCTTAATAACAAATAGTTGGTACTATTTATCTAGCACTTAGTGTGCTGGCACTGAGTTACCTACACCATATAGTTCTCCACTTTGCGTAACCCAATGCCCCTTTCTTATAATAAATATTTTTCAACACCACTTTTAACATTTATAGATAATGTGATCAACCTACATCACAATTTCATAATATTAAACTGTAAAATGCCACAATGTAAAGGGGGAAATAAAATAAATTTACAATACAAGCACATATATTTGGTGCTCTCTTAGGCAGCACGTACACTAAAACTGGAATGATACAGAGAAGATTAGCATGGTCCCAGCAAAAAGATAATTCATAAAGCATTCTACATATTTCTTAAAAGTACACATATTTCAATATGGAAATGTTTGGATAGACCCCCACTAGAAGATATAATAAAGCAGTCACATACTGTGAATATGCAACTAGGAATATAGACTAATACAGATATGTTACATTATTGGCACAAATACTGCCAGCACTTGCCATTTGGTTATGATTTTCTGCAGGGGTGAACTCTCCTGCTAAAGTTCCAAATAAAACAAGAGTCCAGTCTTCCCTTGATTGACATAGTGTGCCTCTATCTTTATTTTTTTTGCCCCTCCAGGTCGATTCTAGCCCCCTCTCTACCCGGCTCTTGGCCCTGGAAGCCTGACCTACCAACCATACTCCTGCCCTCTGATTTTCTATTGCGTTTGGCTAATGAGAACCCTGGCAGGAGATGGAATGAGGAAAGAGAGATTGGAATACTTATTTTTCTGCCTACCTCCCTGGCTATATCCCTCAACCTAAGGTCACTGCTGCTTTCAAGGTGGCTATAGTAGAGGCTTCCCTTTCTTTCAGGCCCCTTTTGGCAGAGAATGCTAGCTTTCATCCTAATGGCCATACCCCCACCTTCCTTACTCTTGTATCGGGGGCAGCAGTGTGCCTGGCTGATAAAACCACATTCCTTTACCTTCCTTACAGGTGGGGATAGCTAATGAGAAGTCCGTGGAATTGATTGGGTAGGGTTTTGAGGAAGCTGTTGTGGGGACTGAAAAAACAATACTTGCCCTCTGACCTTCTAAGTTCTTCTAGCTGGCCTAGAGATAGATTAACAGGAGAAAATAAAATTTTAATACATGCACATGGGGAATTCACATAAGCATGAAAATTCCCCAAACAGTGAGACAACATTGGGTATATGTGACATTTTGGACAAAGGAGAAAAGGAGGGAACAAGGTCTTAGATTTCAGAAGTGAGAAGGGGAGATTTACAGGTAGCTGAGGAAGCAGGGAGCACATAAGCCTGGCAAATTTTTGCTAGGCAACCCAGAAACAATGAGAAACAAGAGGCAGGGGGATCTAGTAAACAGACCTCTGCCTGAAGCCCTCCCATTTACCATACTTAATTCAAATTAGGCTAAGGCAGTATCCTAAGAACACCTTCCTGGAGCAGACTCTTTCATCTGAATTTCTTAGGCAGGAAGCGGAGGATCAAAAGGTTCTTTCTGAGTCTTTTGTTTCTTAATAAACAGCTTAAAATCAATATCGCAAAAGACAGCTTCAGGGTGACAAAACTGTCCCCTTCACTGTTTAAAGGGGTTAACTTAGCTACCAAGCCCCCCTCTGCTCTTTTCCCCTATTCTTGCATCTTCATTTCTGTGCCATGAACTGGATAGGTGGAGCTCTAGCAGTTATATTTCATCCATGAGGTGACCTTAAGGATTGAAGTTATGTGCTGAGGATGGCAGAGTAGAAGACAGAAGAATTCCAGCTTCTGCGCCTTGTAGAGTCCCCAAATCAGCCTGGTCCGGTTTATCATGTGAGAAGAAAATAAGCCCCTGTCTTATTTTAGGTCACTGTTATTTTGGCTCTCTCTTACTAGTGGCTGAACAAAATTCTTCATTGGTGTAACCCTAAAAACACTCTCATAATTCAGTTTCTCTCCACTTAATAGTTCCCAAGTCATTCATTCAATTAATCATTTAGTCACTACTCACTCAAACACTCTCTGATTAAAGAGAACTATCCTATACAGTCATGTGTGGCTTAATAACAAGCATACGTTATGAGAAATGCATTGTTAGGAGATTTCTTCATTGTGAGAACATCATAAAGTGCACTTCCACAAACGTAGATGGTATAGCCTACTACTCACTAGCTTATTACTCCTGCAATCCTATAAAGCATGTTACTGTACAAAACAACATGAGATTACATCAAATAATGCAATCAAAAGACAGAGTAAACAGGAGAAGTATCAGGCTATTGTCCTAAGTAACAGGGCAAACTAGTTTACAGCTAACTTTTTAAAAGAGAGATAAAAAAACATAGTATAGTAAATACATAAACTACTAACAAAGTTGTTTATTATCATTATCAATCATTATGTACTATATATAATTGTACATGCTATACTGTTATACAACTGGCAGCACAGTAGGTTTACTTACCTCAGCATTACCAGAAACACTTGAGTAATACATTGCACTTTAGGACAGCTACATCATTAGGCAATAGGAATTTTCAACTCCATTATAATCTTATGGAACCAACTTCATATATGTGGTCTGTCGTTGACTGAAACGTCATTATGCAGCGTATGACTATTCTAGAGTCAGATGAGATTGTGTATAAAAGAATGCTGTAAATACCAATGCATTAAACCCATATTAGATTGTGTTACTATTAATTTTATTAATATTATGATTTGTTGTTACTCAAGTGTCACAGTTAAGGAGTTTTTAGTATGTGGTATGCAATTTGCTGGGGGGGAACTCCTGTTAAGTGGTGTTAACCTAAAAATAAAAAGCCAAAATGAGAGGCAACAAGCGTTTATTTGGGATGAAAGAATTGCAAGACTGGAAGCACAGATTCAGGAAGAAACCCACGTAATGTCCTGATTACAGGCTGAGGGCAAGGGTATTTTATGAGAAAATTGTGGGAATAATTACATGAATAGAAGAAATTCCTATTGGTGCTGACAAGCTGAGTTACTCTTTAGTTAAACATGGTAGGTTCCTGATTCTATCTTCAGAGTCCATAATCAGCAGTTCTTGTGGTCAGGATGTCTGCTTTCCTGTTAGCTTCACAAAGTTGTTTGGAAGACAATGTTTGAGTGGCTCAGTTCAAAGATTCAAGGAGCAAGACATGCAAGACATTCCTCTGGAATGGCTGTTCTGCCTCCATTTTAAAATGGTTCCACTTATGTCAATTTTCACAGTGTGTGAATTATTGAAACCCAGTGGTATTTTATGTTGTAAATAAAAGAAATAAAGGGTGACCTAGTGTGAGTGCTTCTCAAACTTTAATATGCACAGAGAAAAATTTGGGGGTCTTATTAAAATGCAGATTCAGAGTAAGAGGGCCTGGGGCAGGGCCTGATGGTGTCTATTTCTAGCTCGCTCCTAGGTGATGGGGCTGGTATTGGACCTTTGAATAGCAGGGACCTGTGAGATCTTTCCAGGTGCTGGGGAAAGAAATGATGAAAGAGGAAAAAGGTAAATTGAGAGCAGAGAGGAGAGAGTTTCTGAAAATGGGAAACGAAGTTATTTAGAGGCTCTATTTTCAAGCAGGTTAATAACTTAATTAATAAAAGCCATGAAATGTGCGTATGTTATTTCATCGGATTCTTACAACTTTACGTAAGGGGAATCACAATCCTTATTTTACAGCTGAGAAAGTGGAAGCTCAGAGAAGTTAAGGGATGTATCCAAAGTCACACAGCAGGTCAGGGGTGGGAATAGGATTGGGACCAGATTTTTCAGAGGCCAGAGCCCGTATTATTTTCTAACTACCCTGCTAAAATTCCAGAGTGAAGCTTACTCCTTTTTCTAACATCTTCTCCCTCACCCAGGAAATGCTAGTCAAGGGAGGGGGACGGGCTACCCTAGAAAACCAGGCATACCAGTATTTGCATCTGTTTGGCTCAACTCTTATCTATCCTAAAGGCTTTCTCTGACTGCTAAACTTTGTTTTCAAACACTAGGGTCTGGGAGCTGGAAGTGGGAGGGTCCTGGCGGGATGTTTACAAGTTTTGTTGGATAGTTTCCACTTCGTAAGCCCGGTCTCCTCTCTGGAGGTTGCCATATTCCACAGGAGCAGGAATTTAGCCTAAGAAGTGGGAGTCACAGGGGTGAGAGCAAACCCTGCTCGGGCTCTGACCTGGGACTTTGGCTTCTGATGCCTGTGGTCTTTGAGGGACTACTGAAACCTTAAAGTTTGGTCCAGCAATCGGCAAACTGGCAAGTGCCTGGCCCCAGTAAGGACCCTCTCTTCCTCCCAAGACAGGAGACAAACGGGTACTCTGTGTCCCCACAACGGGTCAGCACTCAGGGCGGAGGCTCTGTGATAGGCTCCCTTTGCCGGTGCTGATCCCCGGGGCTCTGGCGTAAATCTGAGCCGTTTCCTTCTCCAGTTTCTCACATGTGACTAGCCTTTGTCTAATTTCACCACCGTAGGGAGCTGGGGAGGGTTCCCTGCACAATAAATCTTTGATTGAGAAGGTGGTTTTATCATTTGAAAGGGTCATGTTAAAGAATGAGAAGATGTAAATGACTAATGTGTCCAGGTAATAATGAAAAGGAAGGCCTCAGGGATAAGCCTGCAGTGGCAGAGCAGGGGTGAGGAGGTGCAGGTGGAGAGAATCATGGAGGCACATCAGGAATGCCAGTCTGAGGCCTGATTGCAGAAAAGTGTGAAAGAACGTCCCAGCGAGAAGAGAAACCAGGACACATAGTGTGGTTCCTCTCTTCTCCAGTGGACAAGCTGTGGTCCACTTTGACGTTAGCTCCACAGATGTGCCAAGGTTATTGGATGCATTGCTTTCAGGCCTGGGGTCCAGCTACAGCAGCAACCCCAGAGGTGGGGAACGAGGGGGCAGTGCCCAGAGGTACCCTAGTGTGTAGTGTCTGCAGAAGAAAAGACTTAACAGCATCTACTCTGGCTCAGCCAAAATCATCCTCCAGCCTTCACTTCTTCAGAGGTGTTTCCTGTTCCCAGGCTCCCATCTCCCGTTGTTTCTGAGACAGCGTCAGCATTTCCAAGTCAGTGAAGGCCAAAGCCACCAGATGAGCTGCAACACTGAATGGTGTTAGATATTCCAGATCACTCTCACTCTGGCTGGTCTGGTCCTAGAAACAGAGGAGAGCCAGGAAAACCCTGCCTGGAGCACATGGCCTCCACTTGCTCCCGGGCACCACTGTCTTCAGGGCCGTGCTACTCCTAATGGTTGACAATACTTGCTGCCTCCACTTTCTCAATTACCATTCTCCCATCACTCTGTAGACTAACTTCTGCCCTACCCCACTGAAACTGCTCCCACCACTGGCACTAACAGTCTGGAGCTAAATCCAAGGACCGGTCCTCAGGTGTTACCTTTTCTCTGAGCCATTTGTCTGTTGATTATAATCATTTATTCTCAAAAATCTCCATTCTAGGGGTTCTTAACGAGGGATCCATGAGTCTCTAGACTGTCGTCAGGAAGAAACACCATGCAATCTCTGAAAACTGTTACACAGTGTTGTACAAACATGCATTTTTCTAGGGAGGCTGGTCTAGGGAATTCATTGGCTTCTCCAAGGGATCTGCCAAAATGTTAAGAACCAGTAGTACCCTTGAAATCTGTATTGGTATAGATGAGGTTCTGCTGGGAGTGATCCAAGATAACAATGGTTGATTTATCTATCTTTCAGGTATACAGCAGTAAGTCACCAGAGCTGGAGTGGTGGCTCTGACCTATGACGTCCTCAGGGACTCAGGCTCCTTCTAGCTCTGCTCTGCCAACATCAGGGGGTAGCCCTCAACCTCTGGAGCATCTCATGCTCCAGGCAGCATGTTGGAAGGAGGGACAAAGAAGGATGTAAAAGACATGCTCCTGCTGCCTCTCATAGATTCCTGGGAGCTGCCATGTGACATTTCTACATCTATATTACTGGCCCAAACTTAATCACATAGTCAGATCTATCTGCAGAAGAGGCTGGGAAACATCTTATTCTGGACAGTCATATGACCAGCTAAAACTTCATTACCATGGATGAAGGGGAGAATTGATATTGGGGGACATCTATCAAGACCTGTCAGAGCTTCTGGTGGATACTGGGGACTGGCTCACACAACATCCCTTTCCATTTCTTTCCATGGTATGGCTGGGAAGCCACACTTTCTAGACTCCTTTGCAGCTGGCATTACAAATGTGATTTAGGAATTGTCAGTTAAATGAACGTACATAAGACTTGAACATGGAACTAAGTTAAGTGGGGAGAGGCAACAAGTGAGGCATCAATTTTGCTGGCATGGATCATGGCGACTGTTTTCATCATGGTCACCAGCTTTCTGGTTCAGCAGCTTCTTGTAGTAATAGTGGTGGCGGCTTCTTTCCTGATCATGATGGCAAAGGCATGGTGATTCTGAGGGCTTACAGTGATCTCTGGAAGCACCATTTTAAGTCCACTTCTCCAGCTCTTTCAGCAACGTGGTAAACCAGAGCTTCCCAAACTATCATATTCATATGAATGGCCTGATGATCCAGCTAAAGAGTAGATTCTGATTCCATAGATATGGAGTGAGATCTCAGATTCTGCATTTCTAACAAGCTCCAGGATAATGTCTGATAGTAGGATGAATTTTTGAGTAGCTTTGTCCTGCGGTGTCCTCTGCTCAGCTATACCTCATCATAAATTCCTTTCTGCTTTAACTATCCAATGATGGTGTGGGGACAGAGCCAGGAGTGCAGTTTCCAGGCTCTCGGCCTCACATGGAAAGGTGCTCATTCGGGTAGTAAATGGCCATCAACTGTGATTGGATGGCCATCAGCTGTGGCTAGTTGGCCGTCAGCTGTAACCAGTGAGCCATTGGCCACTAATATAACTGCAGTGGCTATGCTAGCAGGAAAATGGGGGGCTAGCAAGAAGATGGGGGCTGAGCTAGCAAGCACGGATTGCAGTTAGCACGGCGGATTGCAGCTAGCAATTGGGGTTGGTTGGCAGAGAGAAGCGGACAGCAGGTTGGGGATAGTGTGGCTCCTGCTTCCTGTGTCTCCAACCCAGCCACCAGCGAGACTATAGTGGTATGACTCCCCTATCTATGGCTCCTTGGGTGTTCCTTTTTGGCCTCACCATGTCCTGCATTCTTAATGTGGGGAGCGGGAGCTGAGACCCCGCATAATACCCTGCATGACAGATGGTTTCTGACTGTCCTAATTTACTGACTGTTTCTTCCTTGTCTCTTTTAAGGAAACTTCTTCCTGTGTTTGTCCTTTAATATTGGTGTATGCCAGAAATGAAGCTTAGGATCCTTCTACAGACTCTTCTTGGATGATTTCCTGCAGTCTCTAGACTTCCATCACTATATATTTCTCAAATCCCCCAACTGTGTAGTCCAACCAGCTGCTTGTCCCTCCATCTTGGATTGTTTCCCATCCTTTCTTGCCACATTTTCCTTTTACATCATTCTTGAGGCTTTGGGTTTGCACCTCCACGACAAGTATCAGTATATAATCCTTGCCTCAGGCTCTGTTTTCTAGGGAACTTGGGCTAGTACAGCTTTCAACAAACTCTTCCACCCTTCTTTCATGGAATGTTAGTATCTTCTGGAACTCAGGTTCCTAGAACACGCTTTGGCAATGCTGTGTTTGTCATCTTTCCCTGTATATCACAGGCACCTGAGATTCAGCATGTCCGAGATGGAAATCAGTCTGTTTTCCTTTATATCTGTTCTTTTCTGGTCTGACCTTCTGGTCTGAGTCTTTCTGGTCTGAGACTTTTCTTCTCAGTCTTAGTGACTGAGACCACATTTGCCCGTCACCCAAGTTACCTGTGGGTCATTCTTGACTCCTTCTTTTCCTCTTTCATCCAATCTGTCACCCCCCTTCCTCCTTTCTTCTTCTCATCTGACTACTTAACAATTAGTCATTCTTAAAGAGGCAGTGTAGGTACCATCTTCTTACTACATTTCCTTGGTCTGGATGATGTACTCTGCTGAGCTCCCACAGGCCCCTGAAATTATCTCTCTTATAGCACCATACTTTATGGTAATACATTTTTTTTTCTTTTCTTTCTTTTAATGAATCTGTCTCCCCCACCACTTTTGGTGTTTTGTTCAATTCTTAATCTCCAGCACCTATGATGGAGAACTGATTAATTGATAGATGAGCGTGAATTAGACAGGTGGGAAAGAGAAAACTCAAATTTGTAATTTCCTCCTGGGGTAGGAAAAATAATTTCCCCTCTACCCTTCTGAGTTTTGGCTGAGATCTTTGTAATAACACACAGATTAGCAAGAGAAAAACAAACAGAAGTTTATCAACATTTTATCCTTCATGTGTATATGGGAGATACCCAGGGGAAAATGAGTAATTCCCTGAGGTGGCTTAGAATTCAACATTAAATACCATTTTAATAGGGAAAAGGGAGGGAGATAGAGGCCATTTAGGGGAGAAGAAATGATTTTTAGGAAAGATAAATGGGCCCTTAGAAGAATAGATAGGAGATACGATAATTTGTGACAAAGTTTGTCTGGGTGTGATCTCCAGTCTCCTCTCCTGTGATAAGAGTCAATCTTCCTTGGTTGATAAAACTCCCTGGGAGGGGATTTCAGACAATTGATTTCCTTTTGGAGGATCTGTCTTTAGTCAGATAAAGGGAGTTCAGAGAAAAGTCCTCCCTGCATTTGCTATTTTTCAAGTTCCTTCAGCTCAAAAAAATCAATATACCAAAGTGGCATGTTTTGGGGTGGTGTATCCTGAACTCCTGCAGTCATATTTTGGGGTGACATATCCTGCTACCCCTCTGCCTCCACCTTAAGTAAAGAGGAAGTATTATGAGATGGTGAGAAATATGTGTTTGCTCTGCCCTGGGTTAAAGTGGCTGGAAATTATACTTTATAATCAGCTCCGAAGCACCATTCAAAGATTTTAGATAAGTGTTCAAGGACTACTGCCACACAGTCCAGTAGAGCCACAGGTGCCTGGCTTTTAAGGAGGCACTCACTCCCAGGGTCAGCCCTTACAGGGACCTAAGAGTGAGTACCTCCTAAAATTCTGGGCACCTTACATGCCTAGCCCCTGTCCTGGCCCTACAGGACTTAAGCTGGGATTCCCACTGACTCATGTTAAAAATCAGAAATTCATACTTGATATAAAATGAAGTTCCATTTAGGGAGTGTATTCGTTTCCTCATTTGCCATAGCAACATATCAAAAACTAGGTGGCTTAAAACAACAGAATTTATTGTCTCCCAGTTCTGGAAGCTAGAAGTCTGAAATCAAGATGTTGGCTGGGTTGATTCCCTCTGAGGACTCTGAGGGAGAATCTGTTCCATGCCTCTCTCCTAGTTTCCCAGGATAGCTGGCAACTGTGGCATTCCTTGGCTTATAGATGCATCACTTCAGTCTCTGCCTCTATCTTTAAATGGCATTCTCTGTGTCTTTCTGGCTTAACATGGGGTTAGCCCCCTCCCACTAGCCCCCCTTTGGAGAAGCTGTCTTTATAGAGGACAATCATTCTTAGACTTCCTTTTTGGTTGCTCTTTTGAGAATTGAATACTTGTTCTAGATCCTCTTCCTAGAAAAAAGCAGTTAGAAATGTATGAGGATGGAATAAAATTGCTTGGTATTTCCTTTATGCTCAATATTCTGCAATTTCATCATAAATACACTAGGCATACATCTTTTTTTGTTGTTTTTTTGTCTTGGTTTATTCTTCTTGGTGGTCAGGGGGCCATCTCCGTGTGAAAGCTTATGCCTTTTTACACCTGTAGGAAATATGCTATTACAATTGACCCTTGAACAACACGTTGGGTTAGAACTGCACGTGCCCACTTATAGGCGATTTTATTTTTCAATGAATATACTGTTGACCGTCCATATTCCCTGGTTTTGCATCTTCAGATTTAACCAACTGCGGTTCAAAAACAGTATTTTTTTATCTGAGGGTGGGAATCCACAGGTGCAGAGAGCCAACCATATGCATTGCTCTATATACTATTTTATATAAGGGCCTTGAGCACCCTTATTTTGGTATTCGTGGGGGGTCCTGGAACCAGTTACCTGCGGATACTAAGAGACAAATAAGTTTTTGGGGCGTCAGTTATATGCGGATTTTCAACTGTGTGGGGGGTCAGCGTTCCTAACCCCCCACTTATTCAAGGTCAACTGTATTTATTTTTTTATTTCCCCCCCTCTATTCCCTCTGTTCTGTTATTCTGGATTCCTTTTAAATAAGACGGTAACACATGTGGATCCATCCTCTATGCTTCCTAACTTTTCTTTTATACTTTTCACCCTGTTCTTTTGAACTTAATTTCAAGAGAATTTCTCCACTTGATCTTTCAACTCTGTCATTCGCTCTTTAGTCATATCTGTTTTGTGATTCAGCCCATTGAATTTTTATTTGGAAAACTGAGTTCTTAAATTTCCAAAATCTCAGTTGATTATTTTTAATAAATGAAATATCCTTTCACATTTCTTGTGAAGATATTAATTACACTCAATTTAAAGTCTTCTTCTTTAGTACTTATTAATTCTGTTTCCTGGATGTCAGTTTTTCTGATGGTGGATTTCAATGGCTCTGTTTCATAGTCCTGACTTTACTCAAATGTTTAGTTCTAGATATTTGTTCAGCTTTTAATTGTGCCTTCTTGCTCTTCTCTGTTTTGTAAACTGTCCTGTGTATAGTAACTTTGTGGCATGAGTGGACTGTACTGGTTGGGTATAGATATCGGGGTGTATGTAATAAAGAACACAGCCTGTCTTATCTTTTGGATACAGCAATTCTCTTCCCTTCCTGGGCATTAGTTGTCATCAGGAGAAAGCTTTGCCTCTGGCCTAAGAGCCCACACTCACTGGATTGGTCTGAGATAAATCCCTCCTGCAGCTGGCTGATTAGTATAAATGTGAGGAGAAGAAAGGGGATAACTTCATCAGAGACTCCAAATGCAGTGTCCCGATTAAGCACCCCAAGGCCTGGCCCAGGGGTCTCTTTTCCTCATATCCATTAACTCTGAAATTGGAGTTCTTTTTTAAACATTTCTGCTTTTGTCCCAGTCTTCTTGTGCATATATTTTTTTATAAGTGTCAGTCTTTTCTTTATTGTATGCCTTTGGTGCTAAACTTAGAATGTCTTCCATACTCCCCTCCATTCCAAAATTATAGTCATCTACTTTCTTCTTTTACTATTTTTATGATTTCATGTTTTACATTCAGATATTTCAGCCACCTGGAATTTGTTCTAATGTCAGCCATGAGTTAGAGCACTAATTTAATTTTTTTCCTAATGGTGAGCCAGTTGTACCTACTATGCTTTCCATGTATGGGCTTTTAAAAGGCAGCTTAGGGGCGGATGGATGGCTCAGTTGGTTAGAGCATGAGCTCTCAACAAGGTTGCCGGTTCAATTCCTGCATGGGATGGTGGGCTCTGCCCCCAGCAACTAAAGACTGAAAACGGCAGCTGGACTTGGAGCTGAGCTGCGCCCTCCACAACTAGATTGAAGGACAATGACTTGGAGCTGATGGATCCTGGGGAAACACACTGTTCCCCAATACTCCCCAATTAAAAAAAAGTGTTTTAAAAAATAAATAAATAAAATAAAATAGAATAAAAGGCAGCTTAGCCCCATAGAGCTCCATAAAAGCCTACGAGTTAAGAATAGAAAAGCTAGGGCTATAACTCAGTCAGACGCTCATCTCTGCTCCATTACTGCTTACTCTGGGACTCTGGCAGAGCTCAGTTCTCCTTTGGGAAAAAGCTCCAACCAATGATGTAAGGCTGGGAGGGCTGAGGCAGTGAGAATAGGATTTGCAGAGAACCCTCTAGAGGAGGTTAATAGTTGCTGTGTCCCTGCCACTGTGCGTAACCTCTTCATGGGAAGAGCCTTGCAAGAAACTCCAGGGGCCCCAAGCTCTACCCCTTAACTGTTCTTTCTTTAACCCCCATGTCCTTTCCCTACCACTCACCCAAAGTCCAGCTCATGCTGCTCCAGTGTGAAGCCTTCCTGATACACCCAGGTTGGCTTAGGTGCCCCTCCCCTTGGTCCCCACTACATTTTGCACCGACCTCTAGTACAATCTTTGTAATTGTTTGTTGTCATGTCTGTCGTGGATGAATAAATTAATTAAAAAATAAACTGAGTTATCAGGCATGAAGCGTGCTATCTGCCAGGTACAGAGGAAAAAAAAACAACTACCAATGGACGTGCAGTTGCTGCTGCCCCCGTAGACATGTTCATCTGCAGTATTTTTTGAGACACAGGTGTTCGTGGCCCCGTGGTTGGCAACATAGAATGGCTGTGACTTTCATCAGGCTGCCCGAAGCTGAGGAGTCTATTCCCTTTTGACCAAGTGTTATGTCCCAAAGGTACCAGGAAGAGTCGACTTTGTCTCTTTCCTCGGGGAGCTAACAACATGGTGTATAAGTGTGTAGAGAGAATCTTGGAAGAAACTTGAGGAAAGGAAGAATCAGGGACATCATGACGTTCAAAGAGAACAAGGAATGTAAGGAATGTAGGTGAGTTGGAGAATGCTCCCCGGTCTATAAAATATGTGCACCAACAGCAAACCAGTATTTCCTGTATGCTGAATGTATGTGCATCTCTAATCTCTCAACACACTTTATCTCATTTCATCCTCATGAAAACCAGTGACTGACGTTATCAGTTCCATTTTGTAGTAGAGGAAACTGACGCTCAGGGAGGTGAAGCGATTTACCTACTGTCACAATTAGAAAGCCACAATCAGCAGCCCAGGTAAGGAAGGAGTTACAGTAACTACAGAAAAGAGAAGGACCTAATCATTGGCTGTCTGTACTTCCCAACCCTTTCCTTCTACTTGGAACTACCGGGTGGGGTTAAACAGAATTTTCAGTTTTGTTCTCTGGGCCGTTTCTATAGCAGTTTCCTCTTCCTGCACTGCCCTTCACAGCCCGTCACCTCTGATGAAATCTTAGCTTTACTTTAAAGCCCATCTCCAATGTCCTGGCCTTGGTAGGGCCTCTTCCTCTTCTTCTTCCCCTTCCTGTAGCCCTTTAGACAAGGGTCCAGCCGACCCTTGATTCACACTCTGATGTACATATCTCCTCAAGGCCTGCCTTCCTCCAAGGCTGTTTGTCCTGAGACACACTTGAACCTTTTGGTCTCTCCAGGGCCTAATACAGGGCCTGGCACACATGCTTGTTGAATGATGGCGGGAAGAAAACCAACATTTTTTGATCAAAGTCAATGTGTCAGTCTTGGAGCTTGTACTGTTCATAATTTATCCCTCTGAATCCTCACCTGAAGATTATGTGAGACATAGCCAAGAATCATAAAAATTCTCATTCCTTTGACTTGTCTTTTGCACTATATCCTTCGAAATTATCATTTTTTTAAAAACAAGTTATTTACAGGGGGGAGTGGGACAAAAAACCCCACAAAACACAAGTTCTTTACGCTTTGAGAATTGACAGAGAACTTCTTAAAATACACAGAACACAAAATGTATCATCTCAACCATTTTCAAGTGTACAGCTCAGTAGTGTTTAGTATATTCATGTTGTTTGTGCAATAGACAACATTTTCATCTTGCATTACCAAAAATTCTATACCCATTAAACAACTCCCATTTCCCACTCCTCCCAGTCCCTAGAAATAATAATTCCACTTTCTGTCTCTATTAAACTGACTATCTAGGTACCTCATATAAGTGGAATCATATGGTATTTGTCTTTTTGTAACTGGCTTATTTCACTTAGCATAATATTTTCATTAAAGTTTATTCATTTGTAGCATGTATCAGAATTTCTTGTCTTTTTAAGCCTGACTAATATTCCACTCAGCTGTCATTTTTTTGGTTTTGTTTGCCTAATTTTCTACCTTTCTATTGCTTTTCAGTTTCTGATTTTGCTATTAATTCCTAGTTTAAGTACATGGTAATTAGAGAATGTTATCTGTACTCATGCTACTTTTTGAAATGTATTGAGATTTTTGTTTGTTTTTGTGGTCTTAACAAATGTGGTCATTTGTTAATGATCCATGGGCACTTACAAAGAGTATGTTCTAGGTTTTCAAGATAGATGGAGTTTGATGTCTTTTAATTTGATCTACCTTACTAATTTAACAAATCAGTTCCTCTATATCCTTAGTTATTGTATGGTTTATTGATCAGTCATGGGCTAAGAGAGGTAAATTAAAATTTTCTACTATTACTGTCTTTCTGTCCATTTCTCCATATATTTCTTACTGTCTTTGCTTTATGAATTCTGGTGCTATATTATTTTGTGCATAAATATTTATGACAGATCTTTATTGTGGCTCTCAGCTCTTAACATTGTAACATTTTCTCCTGTGTTTTGCTTTCTGATTTTCTGTAAATTCAAGCATGTCTGATATTAATACTATAATGCTTGTTTTCATGTTGTTTAAATGCATTTGTATTGCATTTGTTTTTGCTTTCTATTTTTTTCCTATTCTTTTACTTTCAGTCTTTCTGAGGAATATAATTTTAGATGTATCTCTTGCACATGGCACTAGTTGGGTTTTATTTTGTGACTCCAGGAGCTGTTTCTAAAGAGTGAGATTACCAGGTCAAAGCTAGAGAAAGCTTTTATAGCTCTTGTTTTTTACTGGTTGGACAACTTTATCCTGTTACCAGCCATTTAGAAGCAAACTATCTCCTCACCATTGCCAGATGGCTGTTATACTGCTGCTTTAATTTTTTTTTTTTTTCAATTAGCAATAATCGCGCCTCGGATAAACCTCATTGGCTACGATACTGCCACTGCGCAAAGCTACTGCTTTAATTTTTAATAGGTGAATATGGGACCTCACTGTTCATTTGCTTTTCTTGGCTTTATCAAATTCTATGTTAAGTAAATAAAGGTTGAAGAAAGAAGAGGCCAAAATGAAACATTCCTTTTCAGATATCTCCAGTGAAATTAAGATGGGTGGTGGCATTTCTTATTCCAGATTCACATGACATTGGACCAATCACTTACCACAGATTTCTCAGCTCAGCCCTTGGATCTTCCCAGGGGAAATTGTCTAGGCTCCTTCCTCACAACGCTATACCTCGTTTTCTTTTCTTCTGTAGTGAATAGGCAACATTACATAATAGGAAGATATAGGCTCTGGAGCTAGAGTGAATGTATTTAAATTCCAGATCCATCTTTGCCATTTACTAGCTGTGTGATTTATGGCAATTACTTACCCTCTCTGTGCCTTAGTTTCCCCAAGGTTAATAATGATTTTAGAAGAGTAACACCTATTGGAGTTGTTGAGGGAAATAATTTATGCAAAGGATTCAGAAAGATTATTTCAGGCTCTACCTCTGGGAAATACTCGTTTTCCTCTCCAACTATGAGGTTTTGGTGGAAGCTTTTTCCTTCTTACGTGACCCTGCTTCTTTAGCCACTGCATTTAGTCTTAGGCCAGAGGCAGGCTCCTGACACAAGCAGAGTCAATCAGAGTCCTTTCCTAGGATCTCTGAAATTGAACATGAGAAACGAAGCCTGCAGTATTTCTCTGGTAGGGACTCTCCCAAATGTGAGACCCAGGCTACTGGCAGCCACTTTTCCAGCCTGTGGAGAGAAGTAGACATTAGAGATGGAAAGAGTCTGACATTGTTGGAATCCTTGGTTCTGGCTGTCCTCAAATGCACCTTATGAGCCAGTAAATATCCCATTTTCCCTAAGCTCTCTTGCAACCAAAAGGGAGTTTTAATGCACCTCCTAAGTCAACTTAGGACAATATAGATCGTGAGGTTTCCTATCTGTCCACTTCTCTCTAAAAAAGCCAAGATCTCTTGTAAGCCCCTCCTACACACACACACACACACACACACACACACACACACACAACACACACACAGAACACACACAGTCAGGGCAATTTCCAGCTTCTTGTGGTTCCTTCCCTGCCCATGCTGCCTCTACTTTTCCACACATACCAAAAGACAGCTGCATTGATGCCCAGTCCTAAGGAACTGTACTTGCTAAACAGGATGTTATCCCGGAAAGCTGTGGCCGTCTCTGTACACTCCTTGTCCTTTTTTTCACTGCCCTATTCAGTAACTTCACAAATATATAATGAGCACCTGCCAAGTACCATGTCAGGCCTGGGGCCCCAGAGAGGCAGCAAACAGTTTCTGCTGTCAAGGAACCCGCAGCTTGTGGGGCCATCGGGCTGTCAAAAGACAACTCCAAGAGAGACAGTGGGATGAGTGTTGAACAGATGTTACTACCAAGTGCTGCAGGAGCTCAGAGGAGGCACCGACACTGGTTGCCGGGGACAGCCGTCTGGCGGGCCTACCCGCCTCCAGTTTCTCTCCCCCCGGGCCCCCCCAGCCCACTGCTGCCAGAATGCCTTCCTCAGCACAGCTCAGCTGCTCCACTGCCTCTTCCTCCACAGGCTTCAGCCCACATTCCTTAGCCTGGCAAGATCCTAATCCAGATAGTGCCTCAACCTACTTTCTCAACCACATTGTCCACTCTTCCCCATTCACAGGCCTTCCTCACACGTCTGACCACCCCACTCCCTTCTGTCATACGCCTTCAGCATCTTCCGGTCACTGTGCCTCTCCTCACCGGGTTCCTCCTGTCTGCCATCCCTGCACCAGGTGTAGCAAATGCATTTCATCTCACACGTGCCGGCCCTCATCGTCTGGCTGTATTGCTGTGTAGAGAAGGATTCTGTGGACATACCTGGGCTCAGTGAAAGAGTAAAGGGATTAGGTAGCAAAACCTGCCATAGACACCAAATTGGGTATATGTTGGCTGGGAGGGGACAACACACTTGGGAGGCATTTGCAGACTTTGTTCCAGGTCCAGGTCTAATGACACCCCTGTCCCCTATCGCCATGGAGATTTACTTGCACCTCCAAGTGAAATTAATTAACCTTTCTTTTCTGAACTTTTATAACCTTCTCTCCATGTCTCTGTCAGAGCATAAATTGCCCCTACCTTTTTATGGGTACATCTTTTCTACTTGAGGAGACAGATATACCATCCAAAGGAATATGGTACAAAACATGTTAACTTAATGGGTAGAACCATGTAGAACACCATTGCCATCCAGCAGGAAGGGTGTACAGCTACTGAAGAGCTTCAAGGGGCCTGTCCTGAGTCGCTATGGGCCTCTGCCCAGCGCAGACTTAGAGGATGGTATTATTATGGCTGTGTTCTCACTCCTGAATCCATTTCCTGTGTTGTTACTTCTGTCGGACCAGTGATTTGCTATCTTCTTGTGAGTCTGTGACCACTGAGGTCTGAGCTGCCTGCCTTTTGCGTTCATTCTTTTACTCAGTAAACCATTACTGATGCCTCCTCCATGGCCAATTCTGCGTTCACTGTTAGGGGCACAGGGATGATGTCCTATCTTCAATCCAATCACTGACTTGGGGAAAGTGAGATAGAGGTGGAGGAAAGTCTGAGACCTGAGTAATAGAAGACAAGGAGAAGTGACATGGGCCCTATGAGAAAAGCAGGGTAAGTGCTGAGGGAGAACAGCAGAGGCTTCTGGGGTGGGAGGTGGAGGAGTGGAGGTTATTGGCACACCCACACTCACCATATTGCTTCTCCCTCTATACTCCTCAGCAAATCATAATGTAACCTCATAAGCAGGTTGTCTGACTGCCACGGCTGCAAGCTCTGTCCTCCACAGTCCCAGGACTTATATAGATGGTGTCAGCAAACATTTAAACAGCCTCAGTACATTTTACCACCCAGACCCCACTCCACAAAAGCATGTGAACCTCAAGAGCCCAGCACCAATTATCCTCCAGACCTGGGACCCTCAGGCCACCCACTGCACTCCCTTGAATCTCCTTTGCTGCAGTTCACACCTGGAACCCTGGGTCCAGGTAACCACCCAGGCTCCTGAGCTCCATGGGGCCCTATTTTTCCTGTCCCCAGGTCTGGGCGACCATCGTGGGCATCTATGATATCCCAAAATTACTATAGAGGCTCCAGAACTATTGGCAGATTCGCTAAGGCTGCTCCACTCCTGTGGGTTTCTGGTCCCACCACAGGCACTTCCCCCCTCTGCCCCTCCCCCGCTCCCACCCTCCCTATCCCCGTCCCGCTCCCCACCCCACAAACATGTTTAGGCTGCAGGCCCAGCTGCAGAGCTGTATAGCCCTGTTGGCAGGAGACGGGCTGGCTCCAGAGAGCTGGCTGAGGGGAATGCAGCAGATCACATTTCTTCAGCTCGTGCCAAATATTATTCAGATGTAGCTTTTCAGACAGACACAAATTGCTCATCCAATAAACACAGAAGAGCTAATCCCAGGACATTTATCAGAGTGGGGAAAGACAAGAGAAAGGGACAGTCACAGGAGGCCTTTGAGAGCTGGCCTGGTGTGGCTGGCCTAAGCGGAGGTGGTGAGATCTCTGTGCACTCCTGGGGTTTTCTCCTTAGAGGGCCTGAAACCCAGCACCGTGGCTTTGGGATTTGTTTTCATCGTGACACACAAAGCCTGTGTTGGTACATATACTTCCTGTAGTGAACAGCAAGGAAGAAATCTACATGGGCTAGGGAGCCTTTGTGGGCAGACAGAGCTCACCTCCAGTTGTCAGTGGTCAGCGGATAGCTGGCTGCAGGGACTTCGTAGCTTCTGTCACCGTGCACACACAAATTCTCCTCAAGGCATTCTACATTTGTTTGCAGAGTTCTCAGGAGACATCCCTCCAGGACTGGAATCTCTCACTTCTGGCTGACAGGTGTGAGAGCATGGCTGCTGAGAAAGCAGGTCGAGGCTGACCACATGGCAGGAGGCCAGAGACACAGGGGTCCTCTATCCACACCAGAGGGCTGGCTAAGCCACTGAGGTCTTTTGCCAGCCCTTTTCTTCTAGGCTCTTCTAATGGGCCCCATGAATTTTCCCTTTCAGGGACTCAGCCCAGAAATGAGAGAAAGCAGGCCTTGCTCTGAGGCACAACCTTGGAGCCCAGGGAGAAGAGGGCCAGGTTAAGCCTCTGGAGACAGCCTGGGTCCTCCCATGGCCCTATGCCAGGCTCTGTGCCATGCCACTGGGACTCTGAAGTGTGCCCAGGGGGGAAGACGCCCTGTTGGTAGGAGGAGGCAGTGACTGGATCAGGGTAAGGGCATGAAAATAATTGCCAACCTTTATATGGCCAGGCACTATTCTCACAACAGCACGATAAGGTAGGTATACTATTATTGGATCTACTTTTCGAGTGAGGTACTGAGAGGTTAGGTAACTCATCCAAGGTCACCCAATTAGTGAATAGGAGGCTTCAGAATCTGTGCTCTTAATTTGGCTCTACCATACTTGCCTAGAGGCCAGTGAGAGATGCCTTTGTTTCAGAAATTCCAGTTGTGTGGGAATCCTTAGGAGGGTTTGGAGGTGTGGAGGAACAGTGCTAAGGCAGGCATCCATTGAGGGCCTGGAGGCCCTATAATTAGGACGACTAACTTTCCCAGTTTATTTTCAGAACTGAGAGGGTTTCTGGGACATGGGACTTCCGTTTTAAAACTGGAACAGTCCTGGGCAAACAGGGATAAGTTGATCATCCTATCTCTAACCAAAAGGCTGCCAAGGACTTTAGGACCCACCCGCAGGCCCACCTCCTTCTCACACCTCCCAGGATGGGGACTCACGCAGGGGCAAGTGGCGTGCTGATTAGGAAGATGGGAACAATACCAATCGGCTGGCAGCAGCTCTTCCCAGACTCTTGGGAGAGGCAGACAGTAAAGTTAGGTGGCAATAGAGCAGGGACGCTGTGGCCCCTGAGCTTATTGGGAACAAGGTACCTTCTGGTGTGGCCAATCCTAACACAATCAGGAAGACGGAGGGAATTCTCAGGTGAGGACTGGCAGGCAGGTAGCAGCATGAACCGGGTGGCCTCAAAGGAAGCCAGAGGTAGGGCCCAGCCTATTCTGATGGCAGGAAGGAAGTTTCTTTTCTGGTTTCTAAGACTTCATTCCTGTCAGGAACGGCATCTCTTCTACCCACTCGAAACCTAGACCCACACTGACCTACATTCTTGGGCCCAGCAGCCCTTACCCTTCTCCCTCTCTGACTTTCCCCTACTTGTGTCTATTTGTCAGTCTCTTCCATTGTGAAGATCTGAAACGTAGAGAAGCAACACCTGGAAGATTTCAGTATCAGGAGATTGGGTGTCGAGGCACAGATTCCAAGGGCAGAAATACTGTATGCCTCCAGAGGGACAGAAAAGGGGGTAAGAAGCCCCAGGAACACAGGAAGTGCTCTGTCTTCATTTCCAGGTCTCCATCTCTGTGGTCTGTTCCATTCTCTCAGCTTATTGGCTTCTCTGTATATTGGCAGAAGGTGGAATGTTTATATAATTTCAATTCCAGCCACACCCAAGGACTGACTGACTGTCTTGAATGTCAAATCCAAACTCTCAGGAGAGACCATCTGATTGGGCCAGCTTGGGTCAGATGCTCATCCTTGGTCCAAATAGCTGGGGCTGGTGGGTGGGGTCAAGCAGTACAAAAGTGGCTACAGAGGACCCATCCCAGGGGGGCCAATTTTTTAGAAAAATGAGTCACCGTGAACTGGCTAGACACTGTCATTCTCTGTCACATAGATTTCCTGGAATTGACAGTTCCTGAACTGTGCCTTCTCTTCCCAGAGTTTATAAAATTTCTTTTGTAAATCCCTCAGTGCTCTCACACTGGAATACTGTAAAAATCAATTTGGGTAACTGTGACCTGCTATTTAAAAGCCAGTTCTTAAGCCCCATAACCCATCACCTCTAAAAGACAGCACCCTGTCTTTTCTCCTCTGCATTAGGGGTTAGGGCCTGGTTACTTAAATTGAAATCCACAAGCCACCACCATTGCTAGAACTGCAGATTTCCCCTGTCCCACCTATTCCAGCAGCACCTGCATTTTAACGTCTCCCCAGGTGATTTTACCTTCAGTTTGGTAAGCACTGGACAGGGTTCTCAGATCTCTGACTAGATTGAAAATTCTGAGGGCAAAGACTATTTAACAGTAATGGGGGGACTTAAAGCTCAGGATAGTGGTTGAAGAGGATAAATTAATAATCTGGCATCTGAGCTTTGCTTTGAAATAATCCTGTAGGAGGTGGGGGGAAGTTGGGGATATAGATGAAGCAAATGTGTGGTGATGGAAACATGGGGGTTCCTTATACTATGCTCTATACTTTTGTGCATTTTTGAAGTTTTCCACAATAAAAATGAAAAGAAAGGAATAATGGCGGAAGACATCCTAAGAGATCATCTAGCTGCTCAAAATAAATTTGTTTCCTGGCCAAATGAAACAAATCCAAGGCGCTAAAAGAACTTCCAAGTGAGATTGCTCAATCCCTGACAGAGACTTTTGGAGGACATGTACAGAAGGAAGAAGCTTGAAACACTGGTCATATTTACTATTTAAATGGGCCTAATTAATTTAAAATTTATCTAGTATAAGGAGAGTGAGAACAAATTTTTGAGGTATGCCAGGGGCCTGTTGGAATAACCCAAAGCCATTTCCAGGTTAAGAAAAAAATCTCCTTTTAAAACTTGAACCCTGGGAAGTTTGTCAAAGATACTGGACGAAAAAAGATCATATATCTTTATGAAATAATATTAAATTATTCATTTATCCAAAGTGATGACAAAAGATATCAAAGACAAATATAGGTTACCTACGGTTAGCAAAACTAGTTCTTAGGATTGAGAAGATTGTTTTCTTAAGTAATCAAGGACCTGATTGAGATAATATAAAACACAGAACTATTTTTTAAAAAACTTAGAGTCTTTGTTTTCTAGACAGAAAACTTTTCATAATAACTTAACTGGAGTAGAACAATAAATACAGGAAAAATTTTTTATCCTTTTAAGAATGAAAAAGAACCAAACTCTAAGTCTTTTGATATTTAAATTCAGGGTGACCGGTTAGCTCAGTTGGTTAGAGTGTGGTGCTGATAACACCAAGGTTTCTGGTTCAATCCCTGCTTGGGCCACTGTGAGCTGTGCCCTCCTTAAAAAAAGAAAAGAAAAGAAAAAAGATATTTAAATTAATTTACTTAAATTTATTCCAATCTTATTCAGTTTAACCACATATAAAATTTCCTTTCTAATTATTCCTTTTTCCACACAACTTCTACAACTTTCTTCATCCCTCTTAGTTTGCCACCAGCATTAGGACAAACCACTTTCTTTTAATTCTCTTAAAAATGTACCTCCATATCTTATACCTTCTATTACCAAAAACACAATTTGTTTCCATCTTAATTAGAATTCTTAACCCTTAGAAACCTTAATTTCTAGTGACAACTAAAAAGTAAATAATCAGCATTCTTTAGATTGGCAAATTTATGAATACATTTCACAACATTTAGAAACTTTTGCCTCTTTCATTGGCAGATATATTCACAATTTTTTTTAGAAACATGCATTTTTAATAAAGTATAAGACATACTCATTAATAGATCAAATTTATCTTTCAGTTTCTCTGTACTAAGAAGCCCAAAGTAGGTAAACTTAGATTAGTCTAATAATTAATGTTTTAGAATTTCATGTTATTTGAGATATCAAGATATTCAATCATTTTTATCATTTAACTTAGTAAAACTAAAGTTTCAAGTTACAAAAGAATTTGGGAAACTGTGTTTAAGCATTTACATATATATGTCATATAACATTTAATTACTGAAAAATTTTATCTAAAAACTGTTTTATTTATATCTATTTTTTAGTTCTTAAATCTATGAGATTTTAAAATCAGTTATTACCCAAGCTATTTTCTTGACAAATTTTTTACAGTGATAACTTGAACTTATTTTTGTAAACCCAGGTAAAACAAAAATATATTTAATGTTAATAACTCTTAAAGACATGTCTATTTAAACAAAACTTAAACAAGCTTTATGAATGGTAACCTGTTAAATGACTAGAGTGGTTTTTCTAGGCTCTGAGAAAGCAGCACTCGAAGCAAAGAACTTATCCCAACAGACTGTGGGCATATCTTGTCCTGGGTATAGATGTTGCTAGAAACGGATGGCCAAGGTCACTGTGTAGTACCTAGACCCAGAGTTACAGGCATTTTGTGAGGATTAGGGTAAAGAGGTAAGGAGGAAGCCAACCACTCTTTAGGTCAGGGGAGGAAGTCCAGCTGGGCATTCAGAACAGTGTTGATGGGGGTAGCATCCTGACAGGATTTATTTGTGTTGTGATAGATCAAAATTAGCCACATACTCTTTACCACATCTCTCATGAATAGATTAAGTCTATTTCCCCTCCTCTCGGATCTGGGCTGGCTCTGTGACTTGTTCTGACCAATAGACTCTAGCAAATGTGTCACTGGATAACTTCAAAGCCTTGACCTTAAGAATCTTCCACTCCCTCCTACCTCTGCAATACTCCTTGGAATCCAGCTGCCATGCTGTAAGGGAGCCCAAGTAGCCACGTGGAAAGGCCCACATGGAGGAGAACTGAGACCTTTAGCTAACAATTTTAGCTAAGCTCCTAGCCAGCAACCAGCAACAACTTTCTACCATGTGAGCGAGACCATATTTACCTTCCAGACATTCTATTACCCCGCCAACACTACATGAAACAGAAAAACATCTGGTTCATGCACAGAATTTTAAGAAATAATTTGTTGTTTTAAGAAACTCATTTTGGGATAGTTTTTTGAATACCAGGGGTTGGCAAACTTTTTTGTAAAGATCAGATAGTTGTGGATGAAAAAAAAAGGGGGGGTTTCTATGAAAAGTAAACTCACAGGCTGATCTGATCATAAATTCCTAACTGGGCAGGTCATGGTGGCTAGTCATGCCCCAGGCATATAACTTTTTAGTAAAACATTTATTTTTGCCTTAAGCAAGCCCTGTCCATTGTTTCTGTGAATCTTGGTTCACACTTTTGAAATAAGCTATAACCACCTTTAAGAAGGCACATAATCTTAACTATCCTGTAATTCAATTACCCTCCTTGCTTTTTCCCATCTTCATGTAATCTTCCTTACATTTCCTCCTTAATTACAAATGCATAAAAGAAGCTGCAAAACTGTTATTCTCTGGAGCATTTGAGATCTTGTTCCCTGGCATACGTCATCAGTTTGGCTCTAATA
The DNA here is from genome assembly GCF_004115265.2 of Rhinolophus ferrumequinum. NCBI lineage: Eukaryota > Metazoa > Chordata > Mammalia > Chiroptera > Rhinolophidae > Rhinolophus > Rhinolophus ferrumequinum. The sequence goes on along the minus strand of NC_046295.1, from coordinate 50,289,901 downwards.
AACTCATAAAAATTCTCTACAGGTTTGGACATTTCTTAAGTCGACACAGTAAATATTTTTAGGTTTTGCAGGCAAGATGGTTTTGGTTGCACTACTCAATTCTGCCATGGTAGCATGAAAACAAACACAGGTAACAAGTAAACCTATGAGTATGGTTAAGTTGTAATAAAATTTTCTTTACAAAAACAGATGGTGGGTTGGATTTGGCCCATGGAACCTATTTGCCAACCCCTGCAATAGGTAACTGAAACAGAAATTGGCACCTAGAAGTGGGGTGCTTTTGTAACAAAAACCTAAACCATATAGCATTGACTTTGGAACCAGAAAGTTTGCAGAGTCCTGAAGAGTAGTAAGGAGATTCCAAATGCAGTAAGGAAATTAGAGGTTATTAGAGACCTAAATTGTATACTGGCAACATGCAGAAACATGGATAGACAAAATGTATCCAATGAACTTGTGGTCTTGCTATGGAGATTTTCAGGCAGTATCTTCAAAGTTCCAAGTGACTCGCTTTAGCTAAATTTAGATGAACTACAGAGAGCCCAGGATAGTCTCTACAGCCAGCGAAAAATTAGTCAAAATAAATTAAAACCTAGGGGGAAAGATTAATTCCAGGATACTCCCGATAAAATATGGCCGAATACCCAATACCTCATGGATGCCCTCTGTAATCTGTTTGGGCTCCTACACCCTGTACTGCGCTGCTACCCTCCCCATCCTTCACCCCACCCCCTCCTCCTCATTTGGTTGGACTTTTACACACTTCTATGTTGTTTGGACTCCTACCTTGCTCATCCCTACCTAGTAGTTTTTGGACTGAATTGTCCAGAAAAAGGAAGAGGAAGAAAGTAACTTTTAGGGTTTTAGGGTTCATAGCTCCCTGAACCTGAGGAACCATACCTAGTCCTGATTCAGATGATGAGATCGATTCTGGACCTGGAGCCTGAGCCTGAAGTCGTAATGGGATGAGCCTTTGGGGGAATCTTTGGAGGAGATTAATGCATTTTACATGTGGGAGGATTATAGATTATTTGTGGCCACAGGGCAAACTACTATAGATTAGAAAAGATGGCTGCAATTCTGTACTCCTTCCATCAAAAGGTGGGGTTTATTTCTACTCCCCTTGAAGCTGGACATCCCTGTAGCTGTGTTAACTAAAATGCCCACACAAGTAATGTTTAAGGCTGGGCCTTAAGCAATCTACATCTTCCTGTTCTTGAAATGCTTTTTCTTGGAACACACCCTGCAGGTTGTGAGGAAACCCAAGCAGCCATGTGAGGGGCCTTTGTGGAGAGGTCCATGTGAAGAACGGCCAAGGCCACCGACCCACAACCCATTCTGACCCAGCCCCCAGCCAGTACCAACTGCCAGTCATGTGACTGAAGCCATTCTGGAACTTCCAACTGTGACAGTGCCCCACCTGACACCATGTGAAGCAGAAAAGCCCAGGCAACCTACACAATTGTCAAAAGAAATTGTTAGTTTTCAGACACTAAGTTTGGGGGTGGTGTGTTATGCAGCGATAGCTAATTGAAGTAACTGTACCATGTGCCAGGCAGTAGTCTATGCTCTTTTGATCTACTAGGGTGAAACGTAAATGTCAACTGACAGGAGCACATGAAGGCACTGTGAAAAGGCAGAGGAAATGCCACTAACAAGTTGAAGGCAGCCTGAGGAAGCAGCAGAGATCTGGGTGATTCTGGACAGACCAGCATGGTATGGGCAAACTACCAAATCTGGATCCCAACTTTTGGCCAGTCAGCATGGCAGGTTCCTCCTCCAACTATCTCTCATGATGAGGTTAATGTTTCACCTGACAAAGGCGAGCAGAAAGAGCTGGAGAAAGTTGCCTTGGGTCTATCTCTCTAACACCAGTTCATGCTGACAGTTGGACACTGTTGTCCTGAAGGCTGCTCACCATCTGGACCTTTCTGAAGCAAGAAATTGACTGATTCTACGTATCTCTGGATGGGGTCTGGGGAGGCTGGTTCTTGACTCAGTGGACTCTGCATGTTCCTGAGGAATAGAGCAGGAGGTTCCTTTTTCTCACTTCCTGGCCACAGAAAGGGTCCTGGGACAGGTCTCTGACCTCTAACCTCCCCTCAATCTTTGTCTCCTGGCCATTATCTAGACATATGGAGGACACATCTCCATTTTTCCCTCCCTTCGTTTTTCAGATGGGGGGCTAATTTGACCCATCCTCACTCATTGGCTAAGCATTTTCCACTAGGCATAGGCTGTTAGGTCAGTTTTATCCTCACCAACTCCCCGGGGAATAACTCTTGACTTTGGTGTTCTAAAATAACTTAGCAACAGTTCTTTCCTTCTTCCCTTCCCACATTATCACTATGACCCAAAATATTCATTTAACAGATATTTTAACAAATATTTATTCAGTGCCATGTATGTGCCAGGTTCAGTTCTAGGAACTGAGGATACAGTAGTAAACAAGAAAGTTCCTCACTCATGGAGCTGATCTTCTAATGAGGGAGACAGACAACAATAAATAAATATCTAATGTTGGGTAGTGTATCTGCTCTGAAAAAAATCAAGCAGCTTAAGCCGATTTGGGTGGGGAGCTATTCCACATAGAGCGGTTTAAGAAGACCTCTTTCCTAGGGTGCCATTTGAGTGATCTGAATGAAATATGGGGGAAGTGTATTTCAGGGTAAGTGAACAGCAAGTACAAAGGCCTTGAGGCAGAAAGAAATAGGGTAAGTTTAAGGAATAGCAAATCAGTTAGTGCGGCTAAAGCAGGTAGAGAGTGACAGATAAGGGTGGGGAAGAGGTAAGAACCAGATCAGATAGGGTTTCTACAGATTTGGATTTTGTTCTGAATGAAATAGCATGGTCTGATGTACAGTGATAAACACTTCTGGATGCTGTTTGGAGAAGAGACTGGGCAGGGGCATGGAGGAGGTAGAAGCAGGGTGACCAGTTAGGAGGCTTCCATATAATGTAGGCCAAGATGATGGAAGCTTGGTCCAGAATGGTTACAGCAGAATTAGTGAGTGATGAATTCTGATGATTTGAAGGTAGCACTGATAAGACTTGCTGAGGGCCTGGAAATGTCATTTGGGAGTAAGAGAAGCACACTGAGCATACCTTTTAGGTTTTGGGCCTGGGGAACTGGATGGACAATGATGCCATTCTCCGAGGTAGGTAAGAGTGGGAGTAGAATGTAGGGAGTAGGTTCTTGAGGGCAGGACGTGTTTAGTTTGAGATGCCAGTACGATAGGCAATTGAATATTAGTCTGGAGGTCTGGGCTGGAGACAGAAATGTTGTAGTCATCAGCATATAGATATAAATCAACCCTAAGGAGTGAGTGTAGGCAGAAAAAAGCATCATGGACCCTGGCCTGGAGCCTACAACAACTGGGGAAGAAGTGGAGAAGCCCACCAAAGAGACAGGAATGGCCAGTGAAGTGAGGAAGATCAGGAAAGCCTGGAGTCCAGGAAGCAAAGTGAAGAAAGTGGATTCTGTATGATCACAACCAAGGATCAGTCAACTCCTGAGCCTGTTTTCTCATCTGAGTAATGGGAGACAGTAACAACCGCCTATTTCACAGCATTGCTGGGATTAAATGAGATAGAACAGGCATGTGTGTGACTGGCATACAATAAACTCTCTCAATCTGTTATCCTTCCCCTGGACCACACTGCAGAGTTAGCTGCCAAAGCCCTCAGCTTCTCCATCCACATAAATGACAGCACCTCCATGAGTCCTTCTCAGGGGTGAATGCCCCGACTCACTCAGGCAGCAGGTGGGGCCTGAGGAGTGGCCGCTGGGTCAAATTTGAACCAAGGGACTTCAGTGCCCTAGTCTCTCATCCACACAGCCTCCAACCCTTACTTGTGAATCAACAAGGAGTACACATGTGGCACATAAAAGTTTTGGAGCCAGAATTCTGCCTGTCTCTTAACAGCTGTGGGATCTTGCGCAAACTTAACCTTCCTGAGTTTTGAACTTTTTATCTGTAAAATGGGGACAATTCCTACTTCCTAGGATTGTGTCCAGGCCCATGCAGACTAAATAAAGACGGCTGCTTCCCTCCTGCATGCTGGCCTGGGAGTTATTGAGGCTTCTTGCCACCGTCCCACTTAAAGCGTGTATTCTCACGGGGGGGGGGGGGTGCACCAGAAGAGGCACCGCCCGCAGCAACACACACACCCAAAATCGAGCTGGGCGGGCCTCTGAGATTACAAGGCATGGGCTATCTGAGAGAAGCGGAGACTCATCCACTTTCTTCCCCGCAGGTCGGCAGGTGAGTCCCCTACATCGGTAGCCCCTAGCCTGGCTAATGGCACGGCTTCCGGACGTCCCAGTGAATCCCTCCACAGCTGTCCCACCTCCCGCCGGGCGTCGAAGCCCGTTTCCTGGACAACCTTTCTCCATCCCTCTTCCTGATCCCCCCAGGACTACTGAGGCCTACCGGCTAGAATGCCGCCACGGCCCCCAACCCCTCAAGCCAGCGATCCGCTAGCTCTCTTCTCCGCCTTCTTTGCCGTGGCATCGCAGGCCCAGGCCCAGACCCCAACCCTTGAGCATCCCAGGAAGTGGCGGCGCCTCTCGAGGGCGGCTCGGAGGAGGAGGAGGCGCGGCTTGCTCCGACTAAAGCCCGACGACGAAGGCTCGGGAGGACTGCGGTTCGCGGCTGACCATCGGAGTCAGAGTCCGAACCTGGGGCAGCATCGCTGGCGTGCCCCAGGGCTCAGCACCGCGCGGTGCCGGTTCCAGCTGCCCTCTCGAGACGGCTCCGCCCCCTGCAGCCCCGCCGGCGTCTCCCCCCACTCGGCTCGACCCCGCCCCTCCATCCCGCGTCCCAGAGGCCCCGCCCTCACGCTCTCAGCTGAAAAACCCCTCTCCCGGCCCCGCCCCTACCGGCGGCCCCGCCCCCGCCCCCGCCCGCGCCCGCGCCTCGGGCGCACTTCTCCTTGCTCCGCGGCAGGGCCCGCGCGAGTCTCCGCGCTCGGTCGCCTCCCCTTCGGCCCCTCCCCCCATTGCCGTGGTCTGGCAGCGCCTGGCCGGCGGCCCGCGGGCGGGCCGCCCTACCCGTTGTAGCCCACCCCCCTCTTAAAGCGGCGGCGGGAAGATGAGGTTCCGGGAGCCGCTCCTGGGCGGCAGCGCCGCGATGCCCGGCGCATCCCTGCAGCGGGCCTGCCGCCTGCTCGTGGCCGTCTGCGCGCTGCACCTTGGCGTCACTCTTGTCTACTACCTGGCCGGCCGCGACCTGAGCCGCCTGCCCTACCTGGTCGGAGTCCCCACACCACTACAGGGCGGCTCGAACGGCGCCCCCGCCATCAGGCAGTCCTCCGGGGAGCTCGGGCCGCGAGTGGCAGCCCCGCCGCCGCCGTCTTTGGACGCCTCCGAGCCGCGTCCGGGTGGCGATTCCAGCCCAGTCGCGGACTCTCGCCCGGGCCCCGCGAGCAACTTGACGTCGGCCCCAGTGTCCCCCATCACAGCACTGTCGCTGCCCGCTTGCCCTGAGGAGTCCCCGCTGCTCGGTAAGGACTCGGGTCAGCGCCAGTCCAAGGACTGGGACTCGACCGGGTTTCCCAGATGGGGCCCTCGGACGTTCGCCCACGCCTTCTCCCGCGGCAGCCAGCCTACCTATTCCGGATTAGAGTCCCGAATCCCAAACAGAGGTTCCGGGCTGGGTGGGGGTGAGAGATTGGGAGGTGAGTCCCTTTGGATTCATGTTGGAAGCTGGGGCAGGGGCGGTATGGGGAAGCCGCAGGCCCCTCTGGTCCCAGAACCCGAGAAGGCCTTGGAGACTTCCCAAACCTCAAGAAGTTTTGGAGTTTGAGTCTGCCTAGGGCTTGGAGCAGGCTTCGCCCTGCTAATTCTGGTGGGGATCACAAGACAGCCCGGGGTAACCCACTCCATTTTGGGGGACGGATGATGAGGCCGGTGGGGAAGGGAACTGATCTCCCAGTTCGCATCTGTCTCCCATAGAACCACTCTCACCTGAGTGTACCTTAACCTTTTTTCTTGAGCTTTTGGGCAAGTGACTTAAACAAGTGTTTACATCACTGAGGGTAAACCCTCAGTAAACTGTCACCGTTGTGTTCAGTTCCTCCGCTGTACAGATCCCTGCCCTGGGGCCCTCCTCCCCTGCTTCCTGCCTTTGTAGGTTCCCAAAACCTCAGTGAGCTGGGCCCTCCCAGGAGCCATAGGTGTTTGAGGGAATATAAAAGGTATACTCTGGGGACTGGAGGGCTGAAATATAACAGGTTAACACACCCGAGTTGTCCCTTTCTGGAGTTGTCCCTTTCCTGGAGCCTCAATGATCTTATCCAGAGGATGTGAACCATAACTTGAAGCCTCTGTTTCAGCATGGGCTGGAGCTTGGGTGAGTGGGTCAGGAGGAGGCTGAGCCTGCTCCCAGACCTTTCCTTGACCTTTTATGCACAGGCAGTGAGGCCCAAGGCAGCCACACGTTGCTCCCAAGATTATCAGACAGGTGGCTGCTCATTTCTAAGGCTCATTTCTAATGTTGTTCTGAGTGAGGGGCCCTGAAAGGCAGGCAGGCAGGCAGGCATTCTGCCAACAGGAACGCTTACACTTTTCCACAGAACCCTGGCAGAGTAGGCCTTCTACATGCTCTTGCTCAATTTCTCCAATAATTACTTCAATATTTTTATATCCAGTTTGGGAGGAAGCTCTAGCAATTGGTCAGACCTGAACTGTGGTAATAAGGGGGGGCTTTTTTTTTAAAGCAGAAAATTGAATTCCTTTGGACTTGATTGGGAAGTAGATTAGTCCTATAGAAAGAAGTCAGATCTTGGCTCTGCTGCTACGTGCGTGATGTAGAGTTTCTCAGCATCTCTTCCTCATGTGTAAAACAGGGTTGTCTGTGCTTAACTCACAGGGTTACTTTTAGGACTAAATGATATTGTGTATGTTAAGTATGTTGCAAATAGGACAACTTAAAGTTTAATTTCTCAGACTCCCATGGAGAGTCTGAGAAAAGGAAGAGAAAGTGAATCCTCTTATCCCAAGGGCCAGATTTTGTCCTTTTATTTTTAATTGTTGCCTGGACTTTGTGCAGAAGGAAAGAGAAATTAATTAGCAAATTACAGTACCCCAAAGTTCATTAGATTGGTGTTTGAGGGGTAGGGTCTTTTCCATGAAGCATGACAGACTGTGGTTACTCACTTCCGCTTTGTTTTGTAATGGTGTTGCTAGTGATCAGCGACCAGTTACTGGTGTTTCTGAGTTGACTCTGAATTGCCGTTCAGGGGACTTCCTGAGAGAGAATGTTTTGGAGGGTGAGGAGAAAGGCCCTGGGCCTTCTCTAGCTTGGCTGCCTTTGTGTGACAGATACAGGACCATGCTGTTTAGGTGGCTTGCTAAGGCAGCCCCAGAAAGTAAAGGCAGAGGGTTTTTCTTCATTTTAACTGAGCCCTTAAGTTTGAGTGGTTGGGTGCAGCTCTCGGAGAAGTTCCTGGCTGGGAGAAGGCCTTCAGAAAGCTGAAAGTCTCTCTGTGTGTGTGTTGGGGGGGAGGGGGTGGTTGAGCCCATCTGTTCAGCTGGGCAGGTGTCTACCAAAGCCCTTGCGGGGTGGTTTTGAGGTTGGTGGGAGAAAGCGTCCGTGGGGTTTAGAGCTGTGGCCTTTTCACTACTTGCAGTTCCTTTCCACAACTTGGCTCCACTTTCTGGTGTCCAGGGGTCTGGGCCAGATTCTTTGATCCCTCCTGGCCGGTAGGTGGTGACTAATGGGCATGGCTTTTCGTTCAGGAGCCAGGCACCAGACTAAGCTGGTGACGGGTCACTGTTTGATTTGTTGTGGTTTATCAGAGCCTTGGAATTGACTTTAGATAGACTTGGGTTTGAATCCTGTCTCTGTCTACACCATCTGTGTGACATAGAGCAGGGCAATGTGTTTAGAGCCATACATAGTAGGCCCTGCCCCAGGCGCACCCATGGGCTAGTGTGAGGCCGCCCAACAGAGTGCTGCAGGGGGAAGGTGGGCCATTCCTGAGGATTCTTACAAGTTCCCCAGGGATTTCTCCCAGGGAGATCAGGCCTTCAGGGGTTGTCTTCTCAGCCCTCAGGGGGCTGTGCAGCATCTACTCCACTGAACTCCCTTTTCTGGGTATTTGCCTGCGACATAGCCAGCCTGGGAGGAGCAGTGTCCTTGCATTGCGTTTCTTTTCCCGGAATGTTATCTCTGCCTAGATTTGGCTGCAGCTCAATGTGACTTGACTGGTGCTGGCACTGCCAGCCCAGAGAGGGGCTGGGTGGAGGGTGGGCAGTACCTCAGGTTGAACTGGTTAGAGAAGCAGGGCTGACCTGAGGGCTTGGTACGGTTGGTACAGTCCCCTCAAGGGTGAATGGGGACAGGGGGCTGTGGTGAATATAGGACTGCTTAACCGGCAGAGGCAGGCACCTCTTGCCCAGCTATGCTATGAGGAGATCCTCTTCATTTGTTCAAAAGAAGACTCTGACTTAGAGGTGGGCACCAGAGATTCATGGGCACATAGCAGCCCCAGGTAGCCAGGGCTCTGGGGGCCACTTGTCCATGAGCCAGTTTCCGTGGCTTTTGTGGGGGCTGTCAGCTGAGCCCCTGCCTCTGTTTGTGCCCTTGGGAGGACAAAGCACTTGCTGGGTCTCTGCAGGGCTCTCTGCTTTCAGGTGTTTCTCCACCAGCATGCTGTCCCCCTCCCCCCTTCCCTCATATGCACACATGTGGACACAAGCCCAGGACAATGTGTACTTTAAGGACATCTATCCTGGCCTCTGCTTGGGGAAGGGCTTTCTCTCCCTTTTGGTGATGAGCCTTGGAGCTTTCCAGTTTGGGATGGAGGCTCATCTTTGGGGTTGGGGGAGGAGGTGCAAGGAGCCTCCCCTGAGTCCAGATCTTTAAGCTTTGGGAGGTTAGGTAACTCGTCCTTTAAAGCAGTTTGCCCTGTTGCTTTTCCTGGGGAAAATATTTACTGACCTACACACAGACATGCCTTTCCTTCCAACAGGCTGAAATTGAGAAATATCCTGCATGGCTGTCTGGCTTTCTGATAGTGGCAGAAGTGATTCCTGCCTATTGTAATTCTTCCCAGACTCTGAGCAAGTGTGGGGGTCTTCTCCTGATGAATTGGGTAGAAGCTCCTTAGGGCACAAAGAGCAAGACCCAAATGTGAGATTGGACTCAAATTGCAGCGTCTTGGAGCCCTAACATCCCAGGAGGTACTATCCAGTCCCCTGGCCCCCATCCCTCACTGTGCTAGAGGGGAAGGTTCCTGCCTCAGGGCATGCAGCCTAGGAGTGGCTGGCTAGGGCTGGATCCCAGGTCTTTTCCCATCCCAGTGCTCTTTCTTGAGGTTATTGCCTAGTAGGCACCTCGTGCAGAGGCTCAGGGTAGCCTGATGTGGCCTACAGATTGGGAAGATCCCTGCTAGGTGTGTTTGTGGGTCCATCTGTATGGTGGCAACTTGCCTGGATGTCCTTGATGGCTAAAGCATCTGGTAACTTCATTCATTCAATTCATACAACGTGCCTATCAGGTGGTGGGCCTTCGAGCTACAAGGAAAAGGATGAGAAAATGCCTCCTCTTTGGGAACTCACAATTTAGGTGGAGAAGGCTGACATAAACTATGCTGATGTCATTTAGGGAAACGTGTGTGTGTGTGTGTGTGTGTTTAGTTGTCCCTCTGCCTCACTATCCTCCTTTCCTTCGTTTCTTCTTTCTTTCTTTTATTCAGAAACCCAGAGTTGATATCAAAGTTCTCCACTCCTTCCAGTGCTTGTGAAAATGTTCTTCTAATTTCTGAAGCCTCACGTTAGCTCTGCTGGGTAATCTTTAACTTGCTGCTTTATAAAGACTATAATGAGACATCAGCAGCCGTATGGCTGGGTATTATGGTCTTTGGGTAGCAGCAGGGTAGGGATTCCCAGGCTGAGACGTGGCTAATTTAGGGGTTGAGAATGATGGAACCGCTGACGCCACGGCAGTCCCAGCCGTTCCACAGATTCTGTCCCAGGGGCCTTCCAGACTTTGGGGGCTCAGCTGGTCTCTGGTTGTATGGGAAAGGGGCTCAGTCATCCTGTGGTCAAGGCAAACTGGTGATTTCTCCACTGCCACTTACCCATTGCTCCCTACTCAGTGTCCCCTCTCTGTTTCTGACAAGAAGCAGAGATTGGAATTCTGCTTGAATCCTCATCCACCTGGAAATTTCCATTTTTTCTCATCCAGTTAAGGAGCAAACCAGTTGTCTTAAGACAAATGGTCCGCTCTTTCTGCTTAAATCCCTTGAGGGCCTGGCACTGAGGCCATTTTACATTTGGCTCTGGCACTGCCCTATGTGGTCTCTGGGCAGTGAGGTCACAGACAGACCCTGTAAAGGTCACAGACAGACCGGGTAAAGGTCACAGACAGACCCTGACTACTGTGGCATGGGATTGGATTCCGTGACCTCCACAGGGCCCTTGCTGTCCCTTAACTTGGTGAGTGTTCTTGGGATCCAGACTGTGGCTGTGCTTGTAAAGGCTTCAGTTGTGAGGGCCTCTGTGTTTACCTGGGCCCACGCAGGTCACCAGCTTGGGGAGAGATCTGGAATCCTGTTCTAAAGGTCAGAGACCTTCATTCAGGTTGGACGGTTGTGGTGACTTGGTAGGGGATGGGGTCTGGCAGGAAGCTGGTTCTGGGTGAACGTGGCCGAAAGGCAGAAAGAAGGGCTGACTCACTCGCTTTGCTCTTTGTTTCAGGTTCTACTTTCCAGCCTGGCCTCAGCCCGCCCCTTCCCTACAAACATGAAGGCCAGGGGCTATATAATTGGCTGAATTACTTGGCAGTGATTTTAATGTCTGACCTGGGTGTGTTCCTTGCTGCTTTTCTGTCACCCTCCTGCCTCTCCAAACCCCTCAGGAAGCCCTGAGAGAGTGGAGGAGTCGCCTTAGGGATGCCAGAGACTAGGGCTGTGGTTTTTTGCTTTTGCCTGTTTCTTTGAGGAACTGGTAATCTCTTCCTCCTTTTTAAAAAAAGTAATGCAGGTTCCTTGAAAATAATTTGAAAAAAGGTGAAAAAGCACACCTGTATTCCTGTCACCCAGACAAAATGTGTTGGCATGTTTCTTGCTAGTGTTTTTTCTTACACATGTTTAAGAATACAGCAGGTTATCTTCATAGATGGACAGATAGATTGGTATAGATATAGAAAGCCTGGTGTCTAGCATTTTTCACTGAAGACTGTTACAAGCTTGGTCCTACACTTTGAAAAGCCACAAAGGCTACATTCTGTCAGCTGAATATGCCATCGTTTTTATCATCCAGCAGTTGTTGAACACACACATACATAGACAGACACACACACACACACACATACACACACACACACAGAGTTTTGGGGTTTTTTTTAGTGGTTTGGTGAAGCTTGTACATAAAGCTTCGTGTGTTTTTGAATTGTTTCCATAATAGAGTTTTCTAAAAAAGAAAAAGGGGCGAGTGCTTTTTGAGAAGGCCTAAGTTTTTAAACCAGTTTTACTACATGTTAGATCCATTGAAAATTACATGTTTGCTTGTTGCTGGCAGATGGATATCGTTTATTGCTCAATGAAGGATGTTTCTAGAATTCTGATTAAAAAGGAAACTAGGTGCAGGAAGTGCCTGGGGCAGGGCTGGGGGCAGGCTCTTGGGATGAGGCTGAGCCGGCAATAGAATCAGTAGGGGTGATGCCTCAGGAGTCAGCTTTCTCAGTAACTTCTACATTTGTCTCCAAGTCCCTGGGCTAGGCTTACACAGACTGCGGCACTGGGGCGTGTTGCTGGATGAACAACCAGCTAGCTAACCTAGCTGACACAACTGACTTGACTATTTCCACAGAAGGTGTGGGAACAAGCTAGCAAATCAGACGCTGAAATAGATAGCATAGCTCTCCTACCTCCTGGGGGTCCTGACATGTAAGGAGGGTTCATGAAGTGAAAAACCCGGAGGTTTCCAGGAATTCCTTTCAGGAGAAGCCTCAGAGACCAGGAGAGTCTGGCACTCAGTAGGGGCTTGTTCAGGTGGGTTAGAGCAACTCAGCCTTCAGGCCAGCACACCAGGCTTTTCCCAAGGTGTCTATTTTGAAGTTACTCCCCTTTGAGTGTCTTTACTGGAGCTAAATTCTCCTCTTTGAGAGCTGCTTTGGGTTTGGGAATCTGCCAGGGGTCATTTGGCACAGAGCCTGGGGATCAGGGGGAGGCTACACTGAAGGAAGGGGCAGGGTTATGTCAGACCAGCGGGACCAGTATGGTATGAGATCACGGGACCAGTGTGGTATGAGATCATGCTCCTTCCTGCCTCACCACAGGGGTCTGGAGGTCATAGGGAGGGGCCCTGGCAGGGGGTTCAATCACTGCCTGGCCTTATGACAGGGTGCATTCTAAAAATGACTTTAAAAATTCTTTAAAAGTTTCTTCCTGTTTTGCATAATGTCCTTTTGCCTTTGACATCCTGAAACAGCAGAGCTGTTGTTGGTGTTTCAGGATACCATCAGCTGAAAAAAAAAAACAAGAGGAAAGGACTCTGAGATAGGGTGGACCTAGGGAAACTGATACTTGCATCGTCGGAGATACTAGGTAGTTCCTGGAATTAAGATGAGCCCCCAGACAACCTGAGCAGGGTCTCTGCCTGGCCTGTAGACTTGAATCTTGGCCCCAAAGTTACTAAGAGAGGCCCCAAGGAAGAAAATGAATGGGGACTCACTTGCTTATTCAACAAACTTACTGGTAACTATCCTACATGAAACGTGGGCGTCAGACATGAACAAGGACTGGCCCCTGTTCTCAGAGTCAGAGAGCCCCTCACTGGTAGAGACTGGCATTGCTATGTGGTCAGAGAGGGGAAGGGTGGCTGCTCCCAGGGCTAGGCAAAACGGAGGGCCTCTCTTCCAAACACCGACTTGAGCATCCGTATCTCAGTCTGTTTGAACAGTCTCCCTGGTGGGGAAGGGCAGGGGTCTACAGCTGAACACGGGTTATAATTACCTCTAGTTGCTGTCACATGGGCAGGACATCATAACTGAGGGCCAGCTGTTGCGAACAGTCACCAGCAGGGCAGGAGAGGACAGGAAGTAGAGGCAGAGTGAACAGAAGATGATAGAAGAGAGAAGCTGGTGTAGTTGGGACCATGTTGGACGGGAAGACTGAGGATAGCTAGACTGAGGGACCCAAGAGAGGTGAAGGGAGAGAGAGATACAGAAAGAGAGGTTTCATGGTCTGCAGAGGGTAGAGGCAAGTCTTGAAGGCCACTGGAGTGAGGATTCCTAACTCATTACGGTATTTTGGGCAAGTACTGGCTCTGTTGGTCCCCCTCCCCCTCTCTGAAGTTTGAGTGGGCTGGACCTTTTGGTCTTTGGTGCCCTCCTTCTCTTCCTCCTAGAGTCTAGGTTGGTATGGGGAGAAATTCCGGTTATCTCTGCAGCATGAAAGGCCTCTGAAATTCCCTGGGAAGCTCACTGCCCACTACCCATTTCAAGTGCTCTTGTAGTGAGGCTTCTGCTGAGGATTTTATCATCTCTGACTAAGCAGGCATAAAGATTTTAGTTGACGGATGATTTCTGAAATGGCATAGGGAATGTTTCTATCACTGGCTAGCCGTGTGACATGGGAAAAGTGTTATTATCCTCTCTGTGCCTCAGTGTTCTCACCTGTAGAATGGGGATAATAATAGTATCTACCTCACAGATGTGAAGTTTAGGTAGTAGGCATAAAAGGGCCTAAAACAGTGCCTAACAGAATAAGCTCTGAATATATGTTATCTATTATTGGTAGTATTTATGGTTCTTATTTGTGAGGATTTTGGCTTTTGCTTTGTAGGATTTCTTCCTTTTTTTTTTTAGTTGAAAATATCATCAAATTAAATATTTAAAAACAATTCTCCTGTCTACCATTGTAACAAAACACAGAGCCTACCACTGTAGCAGAACTTGCATTTACTTTCCAAATGCATACATATTATACTTTGTTGCAATCACAGTGTGAAGCTATTTTGTACCTGCTATTTTCATTCAACATACTAAACCATTGTATTAATAATTATCCTAATTGTCTTTTGTAGTTGCTCGCTAAAATTCTTATGGATGTTCCCGTAGCAGTCAACATTCCAGGTTTCACCATTATAGATAATCTTGAACATTTTTGCTGAGTGTAGTTCTTTGCTTACTTGAATTGTTTCCTTGGGATAAATTGCTGGAGAGAAGTTTCTAGGCCAGAGGATATATATGGTCACCTTTACGACACTCTTTCACATTGGCACTTTGTTTTCTAGGAGGATTGGAATAATCTACAGGCCCTAAATTGTGAATTCCTGGGCCAGGGATATGGGCTTTTAAAGAGTGGATTCCCAAGGAGAGTCAGGTCTGTCTGGAGTCTCACACTCCCAGCCCTTGGGCCTTGTACGTTAAGGTCCCTCTGTAGAGCCTGGGGCCACTCTGGACTTGGAAGCCTTTGTCTCTGGGCAGTTACTGCTGAGGATACACAAAGGTGGCTCTTTCGACACCTTTGCCAAAGAGTTGATTTACACAAGATGAGAATCTTTCCTTTTTCCTTTATTACGGAGCCAAACCTATAGAATGGAGGCAGACCTTGGTTTTAAAAGCTGCAGAAACTGTGGTAGGTTCTGACAGGCTAGCCTGGGCTTCTGCTGAGGATTTTTATCATCTCTGACTAAGCAGGCATAAAGATTTGAGTTGACGGATGGCCTCTGAAATGGCATAGGGAGTGTTTCTATCACTTTGGCTAACCCGTGTGATATGGGAAAAATGGTATCCTCTCTGTGCCTCAGTGTTTTCACCTGTAAAATGGGGATAATAATAGTATCTACCTGGCCATTTAACCCATGTGACTGAACTCTGATTTGACAGCCCTGGTTCATTAGATCCAGAAAGGGGGTTCAGACAAGGAAAGGCTTTTAAATTATATTGGGTAAAAATAAGTTAATCAGTAGTAGCCCAAGGTCTGAACAGAATTGCCAGTTGTGTCCCTATAGCTACTCCTTGCCCCGCACCATACACACACCCCTTTTGTACTTGAGCAGGAGCCTGCTGACTTGCATAAATGGTAGAATGACTTCTGAGCTAGTGATTTTAGTGACCAAAGATTTACAAATTTAGAAGATGGGGAGTATTCAACTTGGGACAGCTGCTCCCTTTATCCTATAGCCAGTCCCTATGTCCTGTCTTCTGCATTCCACAGCAATCAGCTCTGACTTAACAGGGTCCATTTGGAATCAGGCCAGAGCTACTGTCCAGCGTATTGTTCCTAGAGGAAGACTTTCTTCCTGTGCAAAATGGGGAGATAATTTTTGCCTCAGAGGGTTGGTAAGAGGATTGAATGAGATGAGGTTTGTGGAACTGTCAGTACTCTTTTGATCAATGCCTAACCTAGTCCCTTTGGCACAGAAGGCATACAAAGTAGTAGGCTGCAGCATATAATTTCCTCCAAAGGCAGTTTTTTTCTTCTACAGGGGGGCAGAGTTAGGAGGAAGGAAAGGTGTGAGGCTGTAACCACAGCTCAGGGTCAGGGTTTAGCCTGGAACCAAGTTTAATGGAGACTGGCCTGACATATATGAACACACCTACCCCAGGCCACAAGGGGAAGACCTCCACCTTGTTGAATTCCCAACCCTGGGAACTTGGAGTGTGTGTTGCCTTGTGTCAGGGGTACCGGGATTCTGTGGTGATCCATAGCCTTCCCTTCTCCAGGTGGACATTGTTTGCCAGTGTCCTGGGGAGATGCATCATAGACAACAAATGGCTGGTCTGGAGGAGGAGCTGGGGGGGAGCGTTGGATGTTTGGTGGAGTCTCAGGAGGTGAGAAGGGATGTGATAAAAAACAGGGGCTGGACGTAGGTGGGTGCTAGCGACCTGTGCCTGGTGTGTTGTTAGAAAAACTTAGGCACAGGCCTGTCTTTACCCAGGGGCTGGTGTTGGAAGCCAGGATGCCAAGCCCTTTAGTCCAGCTCTGGTGCCAACCTACTGAATAATCTGAGAGAAGTCATATCCTCTCATTGGGCCTCAGTTTACCCATCGATGAAACGAGGTGAGGGGTTGGCTTGGATGCTGTCTGGAATCTCTTCCTGCCTGGGATTCTGATATAGCTGTGCACTCCTGCTCAGTATGTCTACATGGCTTCCCTGCAGGACAGCTGAGTGCTGTCCCCACTAGGGCCAGCCATGTAGAGCCAGGTGACTCTCATTGGGCCCTGTGAGCCAGGATTGAGTCTTACTGGATGAATCCACAACCACCTGATCCTTTTAGCAATTCCAGTTTCTAGGGACAAAAATCGAAAGTCGGAATGAGTTAAGATGTCAGTTTGAAAACCCAGTCGGCGGGAGCCAGTTGTGAGGGTAGGGTCCTGGGCTCCAGCAATAATGAATCAGCCTCTCTCACAACAGATAATGCTTAGTCAGCACTTATCAAGCATTGGAAAAATACTTCATATGTGTTATTTTCATTAACTCTCACAGCAGCTCTTTTTCTTGCCTAATTGCCCAAGTTAGAACTTTTAGTACAATATTGAATAGATAGGATAAGAGAGGACATCTTTGTCTGGTCCCTGATCTTAGAGGGAAAACTGTCAGTCTTTCACTATTAACTGTAATGTTAACAGTAGGATTTTTGTAGATGGTCTTTATCAGGTGAGGAAAGTTCCTAGTTTGTGGAGTATTTTTATCATAAATAGGTGATGTATTTTGTCAAACGCTTTTATGTGTCTGTTGAAGTACATCTTGTGGTTTTTGTTGTTTATTCTACTGATATGCGTTTTTTCGTTTGTTTTTTTTTGTGCGATTTTTTTAGATATAAATCAATCTTGAATTCCTGGGATAAATCCTACTTGGTCATGGTGTATTCCTTTTTATATGTCGTATTCAGTTTACTAGTATTTTGTTGAGGATTATTATTCATAAGAGATATTGATCTGCAGGTTGTTTTCCCCCAGCATTATTGAGGTATAATTGACAAATAAATGATCTGTAGTGTTCTTTCTTGTGATGTCTTTGTCTGATTTTGGTATCATGATAATACTGATTCATAGAATGAGTAGGGAAATGTTCCCTCTTCAATTTTAGGGAGAGTTTGTGAAGGATTTGTAGTAACTTTAAATATGGAGTAGAATTCACTAGTGAGGCCATTTGAGCCTGAGCTTTTCTTTGTTGGAAGTTTTATGATTACTAATTATTATTATTATTATTATTTTCTTTTTTACTTGTTACAGGTTTTTCAGATTTTCTATTCATTCTTGAGTCAGTTTTGGTAGTTTGTGTATTCCTAGGAATTTGTCTACTTAACCTGTCATCTAATTTGTCAGCATACACTTGTTCATAGTATTTCCTTAAAATTCTTTTTAATATCTGTTAGGTTGGTAGGGATGTTCCCTCTTTCATTCCTGATTTTGGTAATTTGAATCTTTTTTTTCTTTCTTTTTTTTTTTTTCCCAAACTAAAACTCTTATGGGTGACAATGGTTAGTAAAATTACATAGGTTTCAAGTGTACAGTTTCTGTAATGCAGCATCTATATATCTTGTGTGTTCACCATCCAGAATCAGTTCTCCTTCCATCACCATATATTCACCTCTGGTCATTACCTCTGGTCAGTCTAGTCAAAAGTATGCCATTTTTGTTGATTTTTTCCCCCCCAAAGAACCTGCTTTTGGTTCATTGATTTTATTTTTCTCTCTATTGTTTCTCTGTTCTCATTTTCATCAATTTCTGTTCTAATCTTTATTATTTTCTTCCTTCTGCTTGCTTTAGGCTTGGTTTGCTCTTCTTTTTCCAGTGTCTTAAGGTGGAAGTTTAGGTTATTGATTTGAGACCTGTAGATCATACACTTTTAACATTTTGATAGATGCTGTCAAATTGCCCTCCAATTTATACTCATCAGCTGTGTATGAGAAGTGCCAGTTTCCCGTATCCATGCCAGCACTGGATGTTATCAGGCTTTACATTTGCCAATATGATGGTCAGATGTGGTATCTTGTTTTGTTTCTCTGATTACTGATGATGTTGAGCAAAATGTTATGTGTTTGTTGACTATTTGTATTTCTGTAAGGTACTTGTTCATATTTTTACTCTTAGTTTTTAAAATATGTCTGTAGGATCTTTTAATAGTATGGGTATTACTCCTTTATTATATTTTGTTTGCAGATATGGTCTCTGTCACCTGTCTTTTAACTTTATCTCTGGTAGCTTTGACTATACAGAAATTTTGAATTTTTATGTATTTAAATCTGTCTTTTCCTATATCACTTCAGATTGTTTTTTTCACTTAGGAAGGTTTTCATCATTCCAAGATTATAAATTTTTTCTTCTGTATTTTCTTCTAAGCTGGTTCTTTAACATTTTGGTACTCATCCCTGACAGTAAAAGATGAACCGAATCGCTGTTCAAACCTCATGTGTTGCAGGAAGACATTTATACCCAAAGGACACTTTGAGATCCTAGGCTCTTTTTCCAAATCGACCACTGTTGCCGGTGGATCAGAGTAGAAAAGTGAATTTTAACCACTTGTGATTGTAGAGCTGCAATGATTATTACAGGCAGGCTCTGAAGTTCTAGGGAGTCAGTGAGAAGGCAAACTAATATTTATTGAATATCTATTAGTGTCAAGCACTGTAATAAGGATGTATATGTGTTATCCCATTTACCACCTGAAAAGAACACTTTATACCCACTCCTTGGAGAAGGAAATTGGAGCTGGCTGCATTTAAAGTAGTCCTGATACCAGAGAGGTAATGCCCGGAGTGCATGGCCAGCAGACTGCCCAGATGGTCTATAGGGAAGCAGGCTCTCCGCACCCCCAAGGCTGATTCTAGATGGAGAGAGAAGGATGTATTTGTAACCAGCATTACTGGACCAGAAATTTAGTCAAGGCTCCAGAACATCAAAGGGGCAGCTAACTGATTCAGTTATAAATCTCCCAGGAGAATTATTTACATGCTGGAATTTCTGATTTACCAGGAAGATTAAAACTTTTTTTGGGCGGGACTGGGGGGAAGGGGAACAGTGTGTACTTCCAGGATTTTTTTCCAAGTTAAGTTGTTGTCCTTTCCATCTTAGTTGTGGAGGGTGCAGCTCAGCTCCAGGTCCAGTTACGTTGTTAGTTGCAGGGGGTGCAGCCCACCATCCCTTGCGGGAGTCAAACCGGCAACCTTGTGGTTGAGAGGACGCGCTCCAACCAACTGAGCCATCTGGGAGCTCAGCGGCAGCTCAGCTCAAGGTGCTGTGTTCAATCTTAGTTGCGGGGGCGGGGGGGGGCAGAGCTCACTATCCCTTGAGGGAGGGAGTTGAGGAGTGGAACCAGCAACCTTGTGGTTGAGAGTCTACTGGCCCATGTGGGAATCGAACCGGCAGCCTTTGGTATTAGGAGCATGGAGCTCCAACCGCCTGAGCCACCAGGCCAGCCCCAGGAAGATTAAAACTCTTGTCAAGTGTCTTAGAATTCTCTGGCTGCAGGCAGCACTACAAGGGAAAGTGTATTTTAGTTAAACAGCTAGTGAGTTAGAAGTCAGATCAGGGAAGTGAGTACTCTAATATGGGTGGTGTCAGGCTGTCATAGCTCATGGAATCTGTCCCCACAATATTGAAGACCTTCTCAGGGACTTTGGTCTGGTCTAGAGGTCAGGGCTCCTTTCTCTCCTATATAGTCCTGGAAGGACACATTCAGTGCCGTCCTCTATCACTCCTCTATTTATTTCCTTTTGTACTTTCTTCCTTCTTTCCATCCATCAAACTGTTTCATGGCCCATTATCATCATGGACTCTCTTGCCTGATTTATTTGTTATCTTTCATCCTCATTCCCACTTCCATTTCCCAACCCCACCATGGGCAACCATTCTAATGTGTTTAATATGTATCTGTTATTGCTCTTGCCAAATGGGAGCTGTTGCTTTACATGTATGCATTTTTTTAACTTAAAAAAATTATATTTTTAAATGAACATACAGCAAAATTGGCTTTTTTTTGGTATATAGTCTATGAATTTTAACACAAGTATATATTTGTATAACCGCCACCTCAGTCAGAATATAGCACATTTCTATCACCCCAAAAATCCCCCTTCGTGTTTTCCTCCTTCCCTTAACCCCTGGCAACCACTGATCTGTTCTCCATTACTATTGTTTTGTCTTTTCGAGAATGTCATATAAATGGATCATATAGTATATGTACATATATATGTATATTTTTTAAAGATTTTATTGGGGAAGGGAAACCAGATTTTTATTGGGGAACAGTGTGTACTTCCAGGACTTTTTTCCAAGTCAAGTTGTCCTTTCAATCTTAGTTGTGGAGGGTGCCGTTCAGCTTCAAGTTGTTGTCCTTTCAGTCTTAGTTGTGGAGGGCGCAGCTCAGCTCCAGGTCCAGTTGCCATTGCTAGTTGCAGGGGGCGCAGCCCACCATCCCTTGCGGGAGTCAAAGAATCGAACTGGCAACCTTGTGGTTGAGAGCCCACTGGCCCATGTGGGAATCGAACTGGCAGCCTTCGGAGTTAGGAGCATGGAGCTCTAACCGCCTGAGCCACCTGACCGGCCCTGTACATATATTTTTAACTTATGTAAATAGTATTATTGTATAGCTCATTTTGATTCTAATTTTTTTTTTTTTTTTTTTTACCTAGCTCTTTTTATCTTTTTTAAAGTTTGACATAACTTCAAACTTACGGAAAAGTTGCTAGAATTACACAAAGAATTTCTGGATATTCTCTGGATTCCCCTAAGTTCCTCAAATGTTAACATTTTGTTATATTTGCTTTTTCTTTTCTCTTTCTCTTCTTTCTCCATGTGCGTGCTCGCGCAAGAAAGAGAGAGGGGGGGTCGGTATTCTGAACCATGCCCCTTTATTTCTAAATACTCAGTATGTCCTAAAAATAAGATTTTTTTTATATAATATAGTGTATTTTTTACATTATATAGTGTAATGATCAAAATCAGGAAATCACCATTGAAAAATTCCTATCTCATTACAGATCTTAAGATTTTTGTCCATTGTCCCAAAAATGTCCTTGTGAATGACAATGCATTGCATTCAGTTGTCATGTCTCTCTAGTCTCTTAATCTGGAACAGTGCCTGAGTGTTTTTTTATATTATATAACACTACATTGTTGAAGAGCACAGGCCAGTTATTTTGTAGAAGGCCCCTCAATTTGGGCCCATCTGGTATTTCCTTGTGATGAGGTTCTGGTTATGCATTTTGACAAGAATACCACATGAGTGATACTGAGTTCTCAGTGCACCATATCTGGAGACACATGTATCAATTTGGGCCTTACTGGCCATGTGAACGTTGATAATTTCATTATGGTAGTATCTGCCATTTCTCCATTATCAAGTTGTGATGATAACCTTTTTAACTGAAAAGTATCTTATGGGCATTTACTTTGAGACTATATAAATACCCCGTTATTCCGCAAACTTTCATCCTGTTTTTTAGCATCTATTGATGATTCTTGCCAGAATCAGTTATTATGGTAGTTGGTGATCTCATTCCATCATTCCTTCTACATTTATTAGTTGGCATTTTCCTGTAAGGAAGCACTTTTGCTTCTCCCCTATTAGTTCAGTGCAGAGTTATGGATTCTTACTTTATTTGATAGCTCATACTCTTTTACTAGAATTATTTATTTTGATGCTCAGAATTATTTATTTTGATTGGCCAATGCAATCCCCTTCAGGCTGGTTCCTACGCCCTTTTGAAATATTCCCTCATTCTTTGAGCACTTCGTTTTAGGCACAGCAAGATGTTCTAGGCTCCTTTTGCTCATTCCCTGACTCAGCCCTGGAATCAGCCACTTTTCCGACAAGCCCTAGTTCTTTTTAGTAGAGAATGGTGTTTAGAAACCAAGAACTGTTTTTAAGGTCCATTCACATTGCTGTGTATACGTCTAGTGTCCATTCAGTGTTTTTTCTCCCTTCCTTAATGGTAGACTCCAACACGGTCTTCGAAAATACTGCTGTAAAGAACAGCCTTCTACTCAGCCTTTATGGACCTGTGTATGTGTATTTATGTAGATTTCGGGAGTGACAGATACCACTCCAGAATGGCCATCCCCATTCACCTTTGTACCAGTGGAGCATGAGCGGCTCTGCCACCACAAATATTTGGCATTGACCAGCTTCCTAATTTTTGCCAAATGAATAAATGTGCTGAGAGAGCTCTTGTTTTGACTTGCTTTTCTCTGATTACAAATAAACTTGAGTATCTCTTCATATGCTTGATGGCCTTTGAGATTCTTCTCTGGCAAATTGCTTATTCATAATAATCCTTTAGCTTTTTTTCGACCGAGGTTCTTGTATTTTTCTTGTTGATATACAGGATTTTAAAATACATCCTGGATACTAATCCCTTGCTGTTCTCAGACATTGCAGGTCTCTTTGAGTCTGTCATCTATCTGTTCATATTGCCCTTGCTATCTTTTATTTGAACATGACCCTTTTTCCTTTGTTTTGTGCAGTCTCTCACCAGCACTCTTCTTTCTTCTGTCACTATGTTAATAACCTTAGTTCCTCTACATTTTAGGTGTGCTGGTATAGCTCAACTCAGCTAACTGTCCTCAGTAAACAGTCAATCTTTATAACTCCTCAGACTATACGAATTCTATTGAGAATGACTTTGCCTCTTAGAGTATAAGACCCGCAAGCAAGTATTATTGGTATATTTATTCAGCAAATACGTAAATGTTGTAGGCCTATGGTGTGTTATATGTACCGTGCTGTCACTGACAAGGTTCAGAGGTAATGAAACTTGCCTATGCCAGGCCCTGGGCTACCTGTTGGTGACTGCAGGCTGAGAGTAGAGGCCCCAGAGGAGGCAGGGTACTGTCCAGCCTGGAGGGGAAAGTCTTAGAATAAAATACCAGGCATTTGTCATTCTAATCCTTTCTGAGAAGTTCAAACCATTCTTCTCAGAAGTGCTATAGTTCTAAGAGGAGAGAGATGCAGCAAGATCTTCCTTGGGCTGACATAGAGTTTCCAGGCAAGTTGGCCTTCTGAGCTTTTCCTGGTAGTGATAACTAATAATTGTGGGCAGGCTTTCCTGGTAGTGCTAACTGATAATAACTGTGGTCAGGCAGTTTTCACAAATTCCAGAAGAGGGAGAGAGGAAGAGTAGGAGAAAGGGAGGGAGGGAGGGAGGGAGGGAGAAGGGCTGGGTGAGGAGGAAATCCGTTTTTGGGCCAGGACCAAACAAAGCAGAAATCCCTCCTGGGATAATTTTCCCCAGTGGACAAACACTGGGAAGGCTGTTAAGTGGGCTTTAAAAGCCTGTGATCCCTGGCACTGTTTCTTGACCTCAGGGCCCTCCTTGCATCTCTGTGGTTTTACTGTTGGTGAAAACCTTTTTTGGGTCACCCCAGGACATAAGCGTACTGTCATACCCCCAGTTCTGGGATCTCCCAGAGGTTTCCCAGTATTCTCTCCTTGCTTCTCCTGCCCCTGAATTTGGGAGCCACGACTATGTATAGTATGGAAATGGACTTGAGAAGGGTTTAGGTCAGTGATGTCAAATAAGATTCTTTTTTATACCACCTGGGATCAGTTGGTATCTCCCTGGAGTCCTAGGCTGAGAAGGATTCTGAGACAGAATTCCCACAGGCACAGTGAAGGGAGAGTAGAGAGGCATGTGTGCTGTGATTTGCTGTCCACTGTGTGGATGCATCCATGAACATTAGAACCCTAAGGGAGTAATAAGGGCGGCTTTTTTGGCAATCCAAGAATGTCCTTGAGGAAGTCTGTCAATCTCTCTGGCCTTCAGTTTCAAACCCTTGTGTGTAACCGTGTGCCTGAAACATAATTCTCAAGGTCCCTCCAGCTCTGGTCTGCCAGGGTTCTTCTGGGGTCTGGTTCAAGGAGGATCCGGACCCATCAAGGTGATGAAATCCGACCATGTTTTGCTCCCTTAGTTTTAGGCCTTGGCACCGTTGGTGACAGGACCCTGGACTGAATGATCATCCAAAGCATTTCTGGTGATCTCACAACCTGCATCAGACTTTGAGCTTTGGGGATATTCTGTCAAACAAGTGGTATTTGGTGAAGCACCTGTTTGATGCAGCAGTGTGAGGTTTAGATGAGGAAGTGAAACATTTTCACCAGGAGGTTAGGCTGTCCACTGCCAAAAAGTTTCACATCGTAGGCCTCAAACCTGGGGGAAACGTATTTTCAAATTGAGGATGGGGTATGCCCATCCATCACAAATCAGGTGCCTGGAAACCAAAGGCATCTTTAGAGTACAGAAAGGAGAGTGCTTTTGCCTTTGTTTGCTTTGGTCGTAGATGTGTATTAGGATAACAATCTAGACTCTCAAATATTGAAGGCAAGATGGTTTCCTGCTCTGTTAGCTCAGCTTCTGAACTCGTAGTTGAGCAAGTGCTGTGTGGGTCGACACACATTTGTGGATGCTTCTCTGCCAGAAACTGTCACAGGTACAGAAAAGAATGGGACACAACTCTCGCCCTCAAGGAGATGAGAGTACAATGGAAGAAGCTGGTACCCTCGTCCTGAAGGGCTCAAATGTTGCATAAAGGGTATTTTGGGCATGTGTTGCCGGGCCTGATTGGCCCAAGGGGCTTGGGGAAAGTTTTGAAGAGATGATATTTGGTTTGAACTTGGAAGGATTGTTACCTCACCACTTTCACAAAGGTTTTCGAGGTAGCTTTTGAGATTACACACCATAAAAAGGACCAATATAAATAAAGTCAGATGTAGAGAAAATGTAACTTAAAAACTGAAGACCGAGGGAGAATTAAAATGTAGACATTCAGACCACGTGGCCCAACGTGGTAGTTAAGACATCCGTCCCTTTACAAAGGCAAAAGTGAAACATACTGTTACATAACCTACGTTGTCAGAAAGGAGAAATACACAGTAGTTCCTGAATGTAAGTTGTTTTCCTTGATACCTCACTCTTAGAGAGCTTCGTGGGTTGGAAGGGAGGTGGTGGTTAATGAGTGAACCTGTAAACTAGCACTTCTCTAAATGTACTCCAGGGACCCACATTCAAGTTACCTGGAGTGCTTGGTAAAATGTGGACTCCTGGGCCCCAGCCTCAGACTTACCATATCAGAAGCTCTGGTTAGTAGGACCCAGGAATCTGCAGTTTTATGTGCTTCCCCCGATGATGATTCTTCTACACCCCAGCTTGAGAACCTCTGCAGTGGATGGAAAGCTCACCAGCATTTTGAAAGCAAATAGTAGCAAATGCGAATGCGTGGCCTTTGTTTGAAGGTTGGGTGGGAATTGATAACGGAGGAGAGAGCAGGGCACAAGAAAGGCCAGTTTCACTGAGGTGGGTGGTCCACTGCTGGCCCACTTACTTTCAGGTCATATATTGGAAGATCTACAAAGTGTGGCAGTTTAGGCACATGGCAGGGCTGCTTCTCAGCAGCGATGGATAAAGGAGCAACTAGCCCTGCTATACCCGATTTGTCCCGCTTCCTTTTGGCCACCTGGGCTCTGCCAGAGGAGATCTGCCGAGCAAATACTTTGTTTTTCTCTATGCCCCCAATGCAGGGTTCTGAGACCACAAATGTGCTCTGCTTCCTGTCGAAAAAGCATTTCTTTCCCCAGGGTATCACAGGGGCTTGGATGGTGAAATGGCAGAAAGAACAGTGGTTGTTGAAATTGTGTTCTATGTGCAGTGTGCCTGAGACTATCAAGTCGGCATTAGGGATAGATTATTCCTGTTTTCTGGTCACTGAGTAGTGCGTTTTGAAATCTGTTTCAGAATACACTTCCTTATTGGGAAAGAGTTGAAGGATGGGGTCACATTTCTTGTTCTTGGGTTATATTTGAAAATATTTATTGTTCAATTTTAAAGATATACCCAAAGGTATAAATAAAAATAACATGAACATCTGGTTTAAGAACCAAATCACTTCCAGTACTTTTGAAGTTTTTGTGAATTAGATTTTAAAACTCAATGAGAGTGAGGGGTGTAAATGTCTCATCATTATGTGTTTTGTACACCTGAAACTAATATAATATATATAAAAAAGTAAAGAACCAGGGCGGCCGGTTAGCCCAGTTGGTTAGAGCGCAATGCTCGTAACACTAAGGTTGCCGGTTCGATCCCCACATGGGCCACTGTGAGCTGCGCCCTCCACAACAAGATTGAAACAACTACTTGACTTGAAGCTGATGGGTCCTGGAAAAACACACTTAAAATAAATAAAAGTTAAAAAACAAAATGGAAAAAAAAAAGTAAAGAACCAAGTTTTACAGTTGGAGGTTTCATAGTGCACATAGTAGGCACTCAGTAAAGAAGGGTTGAATGCATTAAAAAAAAACAATGCGAAATTGAGAAGTCCCTTCTGGTGGCTCTCTGTCCTATTCCCGTCCATCAAGTTTCCTCGAGATTTATCGAAATCCTCTTTGTTGCTTACATCAGTGGCAGGGACACAGGGAGAATAGCTGTGCACCATCCACTCAGCTAAGATTCGTTGGACTCCGGGTCCATGGTGGCCAAATGGACGCTCATGATTCTGTGTGATAAATTCCTGGGGGGAGGGAGCTGAGGGACACAGTTCAGGCAGCTGCTTCTTGGCAAAGCTTTCCTTGATTCTCATCCCTGGCCTGGAGTTGACTCCCCTTCCTTTGGCCATGTCAGCTGTTTTCACCACTGTCACCCTCACCATTGTTGTCTGCTTTGCTGGTCTCCCCCGCACCCGCTGCCAACTGCAAAGACCTCCTCTTAACCCAGCTCCATCACTGCATGTTTGGCACCAGGTGGCACGTGTTTCATGCTAACTGGATACATGTTTGGATGTGCTACTGTGAGTACCTGAGGTGGAGGAAGAATAAGAACCAACCTTGAGTACTCTGAGAAGGCTTCCTAGGGGTGGTGATGTTTGAGCTAGGCCTTGGAGAACTTCAGAAAGCTTCTCTTCTCTGAAGGAGAGGTTTGAGATGCGCCTCGTGCAGATGGTGCTTCTCATTCCTAGCGTGAGGGGCCACAAGTGCACCATGAGTTTGTGGGACCACTGCAAACAGCTGTCATTCCCACGCCTGGGGATTTGATGACGCCTGGCTGTGCTTCCAGTGCATATCTGGCTTTGGAAAGATTGGCTCAGAGAAAAATGGCCCACCCATGATGCCTGTGGAACAACACTAGTTGGGGAGGAGATAGCTCAGAGAGGGGCTGTACCACGTACTGTCAGGACTGGCTAAGGAAACGGTCCAGTATCCCAACTTTCAGAACCACAAAGCTCTGCACACTGTCTCATTCCACAGTTCCCAAATGTTTGAATTTCACTGCCCAGGAAAATTTCAGAAGAAACTGAGGGGCGACCCATGGATGCTAAGTAAGGATTTTTAGAAAATGAAAAAAAAAAAAAATAAATAAAGAAATCAAGTTTTAAAATCCACCGTGATCACTTCATAAAAGAAAGGACATTTTAACGTTTGCTGTGCTGGGCAAGGGAGCAGTGGAATTTGTCTGAGTTGAGCTCACACATTGAAGTTATTGAGCGACTTACACGCAAGGCCGTGACCTGGACTCCCAGCCGAGAGGCCCACGTGGCGAGGCTTTAGCTGGGGGAGCCGAGGACAGGCTCACATCTGCTCATCTGCTTACGTAACCCTGCTTCCCAGCTCCCAGAGCCAAGAAAACACACAAGCCAGCCCAGCGGGACCGAGGGCCTGTGGTAGCACACGCCATGCGCCTCACAGCAAGGGAGTGTTGGCTCAGCCGGAGGATTGTCATGAAGCCCTCAGCCCTCTGCTTCCTCCCCTCACCCCTCCCTGAGACCCTGAGCAGTGGCCCTAAGACCTGGTAGCAGGTTTGCGAGGTTCTGGGCAGAGCTGGTCTCTGCCCTCCTGGAGTCTGAGCTCAGTGGATTTTCTCATTGGGACAGAGCCAGGTGTGCAGCGGAGGATGGCTCCAGCAGTGTGGTAGGTGTGCAGGGCATTCTGGGAGGCCTCCGGGCTGGCCTTGGACCTAGGAAGGCATTCAGCTCCAGGTCTGGAGTTGCCACTGACTGCCAAATGCTGTCCACGCTCAGAGGTGTGAGCCACAGGATTCTCAGAGCTGTGGAGGCTTCACAAAGAGAAGGTGGGGAAAGAGTTGCCAGATTGGGCAGGGAGGGCAGGTTCTGGGGGTCAGGGTGCTCTCAATGTGTTGGCGACATGATGGTGGTTGTGAGAGGGGTGCAGAGAGGAGCAGGAGAGTGAGAGGCGGCTGTTCAGACATAAAGCTCTACGTGGAGCCCTTGGGGGAGCTACTGGGGGTGGTGGTGGGTAAGAGATTGTGTGGGGCAGGTTGAGTTCCAATCCCTGTAATTTACAAATGGAAACCCGGTATCCTGAGAGCAGATGGTACGTGCCTAAAGGTCACCCAGCGAGTCACTGGTGGAGCCAAGCCAGGGCCCAGGCATCCTCTTTCCTGTCCAAGAAACTACCCCGGGACCACCGTTCTGGAACTCCTGAAGGGGCAAAACTAATGCTTTCCAGCCTGCAGGTGTCTGCTCCAAGAGGCTAGGCAGACCTAACATGAATTCCTGTATTCTGGGCTGGTTTCAAAAGGTATGAGCAGGTTGGTAGAAATGACAGTCCAGATGCCTCTTGGGTTCCCGAAAATGGGGTTTTGTTTAGCAGTATCTTGAAAACCAAAGGAGGGGTGGGGCTGGGGGTTTGCAGATGTCATGGGGCCCTCTGAAGTGAGACAAGCCCAGTGAAAGATCTTATGTGTTTTTCACAAGTACACTGTGCAGCAGGGCTTCCCAGAAGGCTTTGCCACGGGGCTGGGGGGTTGAGCAGCCCAGGCCTAGCGGGCCTTGTGGGGAAGGGCTGCCTCCATGAGGTGTGAGTTGTAGGAGACTCTGAGGACCCTCATTGCCTGAGAGCCCCAAGACTTGTAAAGATGGGAGGTTCAGCTCCCCATTGCCCAACTTGCCCAAACAGAATCTCCTAGGCTCCTGTTAATTACTATCCACTTAGGTCCTTCCCAAGATCTGCCAAGTCAGGCTCTCTAGGGGAGGGGCCTGAGATTCTACATTTTTACAGATTGCCTCAGGCAAGAATGCTGGTAAGTTTGGGAAAAACTGGTCCAGGGCGACCCCTTACTTAGTTCTAGAACGTAAAGCCTGCTCACCTGAGAGCACCCTGGCAGGTTGGAGCTGAGTAAGCAGCAGTCTTATGAGGGACTGATCTGTGAGGGCCCTGTCCCTTCAGAGAGAGCAGTGAATGGCCAGGGAGGGACCCAGGTTTCTGGAGCTCTGAGGATCCCCTTCCTGCCCCAGGGGATCTGCTGTCTGAACTCTGGTAATGGAGAAAGGAAAAGGAGGAGGCCAGTTTGCTGCTTTGCTTTTAAGATGCTGGCCCATCTTTCAATGCAAAAGTTTGCTGTTAGAGGAAAGAGGGAAGGGCATTTCTAGCAAAGGGAAAAGTATGGACGTAGGCATAGTTTATAAGAATGGGGAGGGAGGGAGAGCTGAGACTGAAGGGCCTTGTTACTAAGCTAAGAGGTTTGGCTTTACCTTGTCCAAGGCTACACAGCCCTAGAGCCGTTGGAGGTTTTTAGCAGGAAAGTAATGATCAGAGCTGTATCTCAGAATGAAATAAATGGGAACAGGTCCCATGATGATGGAACTGGGTCAGTGCGGGAGGGAGGGAAGGTGTGAAGAGTACTGGCGGGGGCTGGGGAGGGAGCGGAGGAGATGGTGAGTGTGCACCTGCGGACAGGCTCACTTCTCTCCGGCTGTCTTGTTTCAGAGGGTGAGTGATCCCTGGGGACAGGGCTGCTTGGAGAGCCACGTATTGATAAACAAACAGGGTGACTGACTGGGCCTTGGTTGGTTCTCACCAGCAAGTTTCAGGTGAACTTGTTCTGCATTTGTGGTCAGTGTTCTCACCTCTGTTCTGTAGGTTCCTTGCTTTGCTTTTGGGGCTAGTTTGCTTCACAGGTGAAGCTGGTTACTCTAGAGTAACAATTCCTAAAGTGTGTCCACTGATAAAATGGTTCTATGGCCAAGTTAAGTTTGGGGAATGGGGGGTTGAGTACAGAGAAAGAAGTTTCTTGACTGCACTTCTCAGAGCCTTTGGTGTATGTCATAACTTTCCAGAAACAGGATTTAGCAGACAAGTTTCCCCCCATTATTTGACCAGGGAACATATTCTTCCACCGAGCATCTTGCTGGGATTAGTGTTCCCTGGAACCCACTTGGAGAAAATCTGTCCTACAGGGAATACTGGGGGCCTGGGTTCGAGTCATGACTTTGTCCCCAATTCCCTGTGTGTCCCTGGGCCATTCATCTTTCTGCCCTCACCATGTGTGCTGCAGGAGGAGCAGTCCCAGCCTCGAGGAGTGCGGCCCTCTCTTAGCTCCACCTGTTTCTACTTAGGAGACAAAGATTTCCATGCCTGTATCTGGATCTTGACCTTTGCTTTTCCTTCTGCTCCTGACTTGCCACTAAATCAAAATCCATGTCTCATCAGTTTTTCTTCTAAGCCAAAGAGCTGTCTTACTAACTTATTTCTCTCATCTAGAGCCATGTTCTTCCAGGCCAGAAACTTTGCAGTCATTCCTGACTTTTCCTACCTTCTTCATCCCCTTTGTTATTTCTTCATCCCTTCTGCTAAGCATTCTTCTTTGATGTTCTTTCCAACTGTTTTTTTCCTCTCATTTTCCCCTGAGTCTCCTCTGGGGGTCTCATTTCCTCCAGTCCCTCCCCATGGAGTTTGTTTCATCCGTGCGTCAACCCATGAGACATGGATTATTAGTTATGCCACTTTTTGCTACTTTCTGATGTTCCCGACACTGAAAACACACACACATACACCCCTTTCCCTAACCTGGCTAGATTCAGAGAGAACCTATCCAAAGGGGTGTGGTGGCAACCTCAGGATTTCTGAGAAAGTGCTTTCTCTTTAAAAATTCTTTTTCCCCCACATCATATATATATTTTTTCAGTTACAGTTGACATCCAATATTATTTTATATTAGTTTCAGGTGTACAGCATAGTGGTTAGACATTTATATAACTAATGAAGTAACCCCCTTGATAAGTCTAGTACCCACTGGGCACCATACATCGTTTTTACAATATTATTGACTATATTTCCTAGGCTGTGTACTTTACATCCCCATGACTATTTTGTAACTACCAATTGAGAAAGTGCTTTCTCATCCATGCTCTCTGATCCTCACAACAGCCTGTCAGGAAGTCATAGCAGGAATTACCCCATTTCCCTTCTACAGTTGAGAAACACAGTCTGAGGGGGGTGTCTTGGATAGGTCAGTGCTTCCTAGGCTTGCATGGTACTGACGAGTGTCCTGGGATGGTTGGTCACACTAATGCTGGGTGTGAGTGCCTTTTTCCACGGCCACACTGCCTCTTAGGAGGAGCTGTCTCCTGCGGCCTGGCCATCTGACACCACCTGTAAAGCCGCGAGTCCTGTGGCCTGCTAACTTCTCCTTCCCTCCACCTCTCTAGTCGGCCCCATGCTGATCGAGTTTAACGTGCCTGTGGACTTGACACTTCTGGCGAAACAGAACCCTGAGGTGAAGGTGGGAGGTCGCCACGCCCCCAAGGACTGCATCTCTCCTCACAAGGTGGCCATCATTATTCCGTTCCGAAACCGGCAGGAACACCTAAAGTACTGGCTGTATTACTTGCACCCAATCCTGCAACGTCAGCAGTTGGACTACGGCGTCTATGTTATCAACCAGGTGATGTCTGGGAAGATGGAGTGAGGGAGGGAATGTGTGTGTACGCCAATGTGTGAGTAATGATGGGGGCGAAGGACAGGAAGGGATTTCCTAGACATCTGGCGTTTCACAACCCCTTGACTGCCATCCTCCTCATCTTAAACGTGTAGGTGAGCTCAATGCCATATAACTTGCCTGCTTGTTGCTATTAATTCTCTTGGGCAAGGAAAATCGGTGAGGTGTTTTGTTTGTTTGTTTGTTTGTTTGTTTTGTTCTTTGGAAGCAGCCTTCCAACAAAATTGACAGAAAAATGACAACCCTAATTCTTCCCAAAATAAAGCACTGATTTTCCTGTCTTTGGGTAGCTGTGTATTTTCCTTTTAAAAAATAAAAACACCCATTTAGACGTCCGACTCTTAGGCAACTTCAAAGTTATTTGGTCTAACGACGTTTTCTGGGGTACCCACAGGAGACAACACCCTTAGTTCAGGCCTGGATGCCAGGCTCCAGCTAAATGTCTGGGGAAGTCTGATTTGTGGGCGGCTGAGCATCCCGTGACTGGGCTGAGTCTGAGGGAAGAGAGCTCACTGTCTGAGCCACGTGTGTGTTGGGCTTAGTGCTGCTTAAGAAACTAATGTTGAAGACATGTCAGCCTCCAGCACCATGACCTGGAGAATCTGATTCACCTAAGAGGCAGCACTGCTGAAATGTCTTTGCTTATTTCCAGTCTGAGAAGCATTATTATTTTTCCAAGAGTATAACTTTGATATTTCAAGTTTATTCTGAATACTTAAATTCATATCTTTAGACTGTAACCTCCTTGGTACAATAACACGTCGATCTTATCTATATACCAAATTTCATTGAAATTCATCAGAAGAGACAGAGTATGCCCATTTCTAAAAGTCCCAGTGTCCCTTTCATTTCTGCTTGAGGCAGAAAGATTGTAGGTAGTTGACAGCTTCCATCAAAGTGAGGGACTTTGTGTGCCTTCCCTTGGACCATAAGGAAAACTGGTATCTGCAGCGGTGTGTCCATCACGCATTTCTGAGGACTGCCGTGCATAGTGCTGTACCATCTGCTGCGGGGAGATGTTAAAAAGATGTAAGGTCCCAGTTCTACTTGCCCCGAAGCCTCCCTCCCCACTCATAGCAAGTGGAGCCCTTCCAGGGAATAGTTTGTTAACAATTCCAAATAGCGTATGACTGGAGGGAGGCTGCCAGATGCTCTGGAAGTTCAGAAAGGAGAGAATGAGGACCTGGAAGACCTAGGATACAAACTAGGTTCTAAGGGCTGGAGGGAGACATGGGCATCTCAGCTGGGGGCCAGTGAACAGGAACTGAAAGGTAGACATGAGCCTTGCAGGCTCCTGGAGATCTAGATAAACTTTGGGTATAAAAATAGCAGAAGTCAAAGGAGAGGGCCAGGTGTGGGAGCTGAGTCTGTCAGGCAGGAAAGAGCAGAACAGCGCCGTTACGGGGGAACTGAGCCCAAGGTTGGGAGGGCAGCTGGCGGGCAAACCCCTTGGGGCTGTTTGAGTCCAAGCTTGGCCAAGTGAAGCAGGGACAGAAAATCTGTGAGCAAGACAGTTGTGGGTCACCTTCTAAGAATATTGGAGAATGTAAGAGAGAACAGGTAAATGCCCAGGCCACTTCAATCCTACAAGTATTTGTTTAAGAAAAGCCCTGTTATCAAAGAACGCTTGTCTGATGCCGATGAGCATGTACTGATCATGGCCAGAGTCCGGAGCCCGTTATTAAAGCAATGGCAGTGAGTGCCTGGGAGAGGGAGACAGCACCACCCGGAGCCAGTAGGGATTGCTAAGAACAATCCTTGCCCCGGCTGCATCTCCTTTCGCTCTGTAACAGTTACAGCACCAGTAGATGAGTGATACATTTAGTCACAATGTTGTCAGATCTCATTCATCAAGACATCTGACGGTCTCCCACAAGTCTTCCTGAGCAGAAGATGGATATTTGTGGTCTGGATGGCATCTAAGTATACACTGTAACGTATACTTGGGTAAAGAAGGCGAAGGAGAGTTAGTGATGATGCAGACTTTTAAATTTAGGTGACTACCTATGGTCAAAGAAGACTACAGGGGAAGATGCTAGTGTGGTGTGTATGTGTGTGTGTGTGTGTGTGTGTGTGTGTGTGTGTGTGTACATACAGAGGGTGCCAAAGAAATGCATACATATTTTAAGAAAGGAAACTGTATTAAAATTGTAATAATATATACCGATGACAAAAGATGAATACAAGTCACGTGTCTACATTTTTTTGGCATCCCACATGTATAGTATATTTTAGGTGAATGTAAGACTTCCCTGTTCGATTATAAAGTCAAAACAAATATTGGACCAGTAAAATTCAGCCACCATCTTAAATTCCTATGACATAATTTATATAGATAATCCTCAGGTTTCAAACAACGGATTTCCAAATGTCCTATACCAGCTATATACTCCTGCCTGCCCCAGTCCAAGCTGGCAGAAACGCTAAGCAAGCCAGCATGGACCAGTGGCACCGCCGAGCTGGCTAATACTAGACTCTGCCTAAACCGGGGCTTCTCTCCAAAGTGTGCTTTCCAAAATGGAGATGAGGCCAAACGCATTTGAGGAATGTTGGCCTGAACAGTGTGAAGCAGGTCCCATTCCTGCAGAGCCTTCAGGTACCAGAGTACGTGACAGCCTCCAGAAGTGCTCAGCACACGGTGTCTCCCGAGCCTGTTTGACTGGAGAACTGTTTTCCAAGAACCATCTCAAGTAATGAATGTTTTTTGGATCACATTTTGGGGAAAGCAGGCAGCCCCCCTCCACCTCCTTACTTTCTCTGGGATGCTGAGACTCCCCCATTCTCCCTCCCTCCTGTCTTTCCTACTTGCTGTTTAGCATTGGAAATATTTTATTTCTAGTTTTTCAAACATATTGATGTCTTTTTTTTCCCCTCTGGCTTTGTCGGTATCATCTCCTCCCTCCCTCATCCACGTCTTTTTGCCTCTTCATCTTTTCCTTCTCTTGCAAGGATTAGCTTTTCACCTTAGGAGAATCTTGGAGAATCTTTCCTCTTTATCTCCCGGTCGTCCAGCTAATTTTATTTCTTCTGCTTCAACTCCACTCTGGTTATTTGTCTGGGAAAATACAGGCTGACGTCCAGATGACCATTTCTAGGAAGGAACTTGAATTCTGCCCTAGTTTACCTGTAAAGAATATTACCTGTGTCATAGCTGTAAAGAACACGTAATACAGTGATGATAGGAAACTGAAACCTTTTAAAAAAGAGGCCAAAGGAGAAACGTTTCCTTTATTCCCCCATTTACAACTTAGAAACCTCCCGTGTCCTCTGTTTTATAGTAATTTTAGAGGCAGAAAGGGAGTTTATGGCATCTGGCTTTGACCTTTGTGCTGAGAGAAGAGGTTCGTTAGAGTCTCTCAGTGCCTCCCTGTCGCAGTCACCCACCCCCCACCCCCCACCCCATTTAAGATTAGAGAGAAAGAATTCTTAAAATAGGGGGGGACTCTGAGACATCTAGTCCAGGGGTTTTCAAACAAGTTTTTAAGAACAGAACCTCTTTTTGCCCCATTAAAATGCTACACAACCCTCCATCTACAGTGGGTCACAGTGGTGCTACGTTACTTGAAGAGGGGCCATGTCGCCATCTCTATCCTTTAACTTCCCCTTCAGTCTTTGCTGGGATTTGCCTGGACCCCTGAGGCCAGATAGTGTGACAACATCTGCACTATTTCACGAGTGAAGAAACTGAGGCTCAGAGAGGGGAAGTAGAAAGTCACCTAAATAACAGTAGAGCTGTAGCTCAAACCCCTGTTCCTGACTCCAGAGCCCTCTCCCTCCCTGCATGGGCAGTAGCTCTCCTTCCCCTAGAGTGTTTCTCAGAGCCGCTGTCCAGTGATTGGCGTGAGCTCCAGCTCAGACTGCGTGGGTTCTGACTTGGCCACTTCCCAGCTAGTGACCTTAGGCTTGAGTTCTTCACTTTACATTCAGTTGAGTTCCTCAGTCTCCTCATTGGTGGGAGGACAAGATTTTAGCACCTATGGCGTGGCGCTGTGAAGCACCTGGCACGTGATGAACCCTCAATACACAGGAGCTGCTATTGCTCTGATTTGAGTTTCTTCTCACTGCCGTACCCCACCGCCATTCTTCCTGCCTGTTCCCTCTGCCCAGTACTGTGGTCATAAATTCTGACTGCTCTCCCTGCCTCTTGCTTCATCCTCATTCAGTGACTCAGTACCAACATCGAGACTCTCCTTCTTGTGTGTGTGGCCTCCCTGGGGTCACAGGATAGGGGATAATGACATAAAAGAGAAAACCATCAGGTGACAGAATCTCAGGGGATGTAGGGACCGTGTCAAGCCAACGAGCTCCTTCAAAGTACGGTGGTGTCTCAAGCGCCACACACACACGGGTGAGCTTTCACGGGACTTTGTGGCTCCTACCTCTGTCCACATGAAGCTATTAACTCCCCCATTTTGGTTTAGGCCCCTCCAATCACCGTAACAACTTACATCTCATGTTAGTGCGGTTGGGTGCTGGTTTCCCGGTTGAGATGGAGAACAAGCATGGCTGTTTGTCCTCAGGTCCTAGCCCACCAGTCTTGGAGAATCCTGCTAGGGTTTTGACACATCCAGCCTCTTGGAGCCAAGGGTGCTGCTCTGAGGCACCATGTCGTACCTGAGGTTCAGCACTGGGACCTTCGTGCAGAGGTCAACATCAAGATAACATCGCAGATGCAAGGGTGCATATGGCATTTCCTCGTACTTTAATCAGGAAAGGAAGCTCTTAAAACCACCCAAGGTAACCGGAACATAGATTGCCATTTAACAACACTAGCCCTAATTACGAAATACAGGATGTTGGTTGAATTAACCATCATAAAAGTTACCACACAGGTGAGGAATACAGGCCCACCTGGCCAGGTGGGTTTGTAATCACCATGGCAGATCTTTGCCCTGGAGCCAGCGCCTAGGACTGTTCTCTCCAATTTCGTTTATGTGTCCTCTGGCACCTCTGATCTGCCAAGACCTTCAGACCCCCAGGCAAGGGTCTGAAGCGCCTGAAGCATTGAGCTCAGCACCCAGGACCCTCTGCAGTCCAGCCCTGACCTACCTCCACCCATTTCCTTCTCAGGCCTCCGTCACACCCTTTGTGTCACAGCCCTGCTGGCATCGCCATCTTGACCCAGACATTCCCTGTGCTCCTGCCTGGTGCCTTTGCTTATGCTGTCCCCTCTGCCCTGCGTGCCTGCCTTCCCCTCCCACTCGCTGTCCATTCAAGGCCCCCCA
Source organism: Rhinolophus ferrumequinum (assembly GCF_004115265.2). Classification (NCBI taxonomy): domain Eukaryota; kingdom Metazoa; phylum Chordata; class Mammalia; order Chiroptera; family Rhinolophidae; genus Rhinolophus; species Rhinolophus ferrumequinum. The sequence goes on along the minus strand of NC_046295.1, from coordinate 50,252,988 downwards.
ACCTCATTAGCTCTGTGAAGCCCTGGGTGGAGCTGACTCCTCTCTCCTTGATACTCCCAGGCCACTTAGCGCTTCCTAGGGAGGGATGAGGGGTGCTTGCCCGTGTGTGTGCTCACCCCAGCTGGTGGCCCCTGGACTCCCAGTCCCCCAAGTCTGACTGCGTTTGTCTCCCCGACCACACAGCTCCATGCACATTCCAGTGCTCATTTGGAGTTTGGGGCACAAAGCTGTTCCCTGTAACTCCTGCCTATGTACTGACACCCACTCTCAGGACCCCTTGCTCCCTGTTCTCTGACAAGAGCTGTGCCTCTTGGCAGTGACGCCTCTTTTTCCCAGTCAGGCCAGGTCAGAACCTGCCCGGCCCTTCCCTGGTTTCCTGCTCCTTGCTAACCAGAGCAGGCTGCCTGGGACGCAGCCCTTGGGCTGGCCTCCCTTTTCAGGAAGAATGCAGAGAACCTCCTTTAACTCTGTGGTTATTGATAGTCATTTAACTTCTTTGTGGTTCTGGTCCTTTGGACTGAACATCATTCATGGTCTCACTTTGAAGTTTGACCCTAAGCACCCTCCAGTGAGGCAAATGGTTATTCTCATGGTTCCTGCCGAGGGAAGGCTCATGAAGGGATATAGCTTGCTTGGGTCCCATGATGACTGGGCGGTGAGGCTGGGATTGGACAGAGATCACCTGAAGCCTAAGGTGACGCCTCACCTTTCCATGTTTATTCTTTGAGCATTCAGTTCCGTTACTGGGGAACAAATAGCTCCACATCCACTTGGCAATGCTTGAGTCCCACTGCGTCACGGGCTGGGGAGGGGCGTAGCTTTGGAGTAACAGCCTCAGAACCCTCTGGGAGACTTGCCCAATTATGCTAACAGCTAAACCCTGGCCTGAAGGGCTGGGGTGTGGGGGCAGCAGAGGGGGCACCTGGTTTTGTCTGGCTTTGGAATTTTGTCCCTCTTCCTTTTCATCTTTGCACTGTTGTGAGGTGGTTCCAGGCTGCTTGTCTGGGACCAAGTGTGGGCAGGTTTGGAGGGAACCCTTTGGACCCTCGTGAGGAAGAGCATCTGTCACCAGACCTCAGCAGTTTATCTCTGTCGCTGGGCCAGCCAGCTGGTTCCTAAATGAGGCCCAGATGAACTGGGGTGAAGCCGACTCCTGAGTCCATCCCATTACTGAGGACAGCTGCCTGGGCCTGTGGCCCCCATGGGTTTGGTTTCTATCTTGACCATTCATCTCTGTTTACCATCCTCCACCCCTGCCTTCCATTTCTCTGAGCTGTCAGCATCCAGATTGATGTGTGCAGGAATGGGGCTCGGGATGGGTAGGCTGATCCTGTCCTGCAGCACCCTCTCTGTAGAGCACTGGGACCTTTTGGAGCTTGGGGCCCCGGAGAGTTGTGGGAGGGCTGAGAGTGTCAGTGTCCCAGTACTGTTTGTGCGCTGCCCCAGTGATCCGATGTCTCCTTTGCTTTGTGTTTCCCCCTCTCTGTCCATGACTTGCTCCGTTCTCCTGGGGAATGTGTCGAAGCACTTAAAGGTACTCACCGGGCTGGTGAATCACCTCCCTGGACATTCTTCTGGGAAATGCCATTTTCTCTGTTCACCCTTGACTTGGGGACGGAATAACCGCTTATTAGGAATTTGCCTTTGCCCCAGAATAAGGGTGGTCAAAATGGGCCCTTTGTGCTCTGCAGCCTTGACAGTTGCCTCTTCCCTTATCTCTCCCCTTGCATCCATCCTTCTCTTTTCTTTTTTTTCCTTCCTGTGATGGCCTTTTGCCTTTACTTAATTCTGTTTGTAGCAAAGCCAGCTGAAGGAGGAGATTCTCTCTGTGGTCTGCTTCTTACTCTCCACCTACCTCCTCTTCTATACCCTCCACCTCCGAGAGAGAGAGAGAGAGAGAGAGAGAAGAGAGAGAGAGAGAGAGAGAGAGAGAGAGAGAGAGAGAGAGAAAGGGAGAGGGAGAGGGAGAGACAGAGAGAGAAAGGAGTGTTGACCTAACTACTGCTGTGACTGCTGCTACTGCTGCCACCACCACCGCTGCCACCCTGGTAATGTCCACATGCCCCCAAATCAAACTCAGAGCCCAGGCCCTGCTGGTCAGGGGGAAGCTGTGTAACAATCCTGCCAGTGTGCCATGCCTGGGTCCCGTGGTCTTCCAGGCAAGGCCGTGAGCTCTGTGGGCTTGCTTAGAAATGTCCGCCCATTGTGTAGAGGTCTAAGAGACTTTGCCTTCTTAAAATCAAGTCACAGGTGAGCTCATACTGTATGTATATAGACTTTTATATCCTGCTGCTTTCTTAAATTCTGTATCATCAGCATCTTCCCATGTTGTTTCATAGTCTTCATAATCGTCACTTTCCATGCCTTCATAGTAACTCGGCATGCAGTTCTACTGTAATTAACTTAGCCTTTCCTCTGCAGCAGGCCTGGAGGTCATTTCCGCTTTCTCACTAGTGTCAATAATACCAAGATGAACATCTTTGAGTGTGAAGCTTATTCTGTGTTTGCATCTGCCACATTTACGTTTCCCCAGGCTAGGTTTATCGATACAGGATTACGGGTTCAGAAAAGGTTTAAACATTTTTATAGTTCTTAAGATAAACAGCCAAATTGCTTTCTGAAAGAGAAGGCTTTATTTTCTAAAGTGTTTTTGTGCAGAAAGTCAGTGCCTCAGGAACAGGGAGACAGGCAGACATCCCGCTATGGCTCCTCTGTGTTCACCTTACCCAGAATCCCTGTGGACTGTTCTTTTAGCTCAGTTCTTTCTGAAGGCAATTTACAGCCTCTGACCTATGTTCTAGTCTGTCGCGGGCCAAGGATGTACTCACTCTTGTTAGGAATTACTTTGTCAAGCAGAGAACCAACCTGTCAGCTTCCTGATCCTGAAGGGCCCATTCGTTTCCTTCACTCATGGAGTGAAAAACGTAAGTCTCAGATCCAGGTTTTGTTGAAGGCCTGTCCAAGCTCCAGGCTACCGTATTATTATGGTTAAAAACCAGAGGCCCAACTGCTGTGAAATCATGGGTGAATTGCTATTAGCTCTCCACACATTCAGCATTTGTATAATCCCAGGCCCTTCCCAGCAATCTCTGGGGATCACCTCCCAGCCAGCCTGTCTGTCTACCATCCCCAGGTCCTGCTGCAGGACTGCCAAGCCAGAGCTTCCTCTGCTTTCCTACCACCCGTTTTGTCCAGGCCTCTCCTCGGTGTCTCAGTGGGCACAGAAAAGCATGCGGAGGGTGTTTCAGCAAACATTCCCATTGACTGCAGAACTGCTTCAGGATTGAGGGGGTGGGAGCCTTGGGACAGAGGGGAGTGGCATTGTGATGGGCAAGAGCCTGTGCCCAGAAGTGACATTGTCTCTCCCATCACAGAAATTCTGATTCCTCGAGTGTCTTGGCTTGGGGCTGATGTTTCCAACCTCACTGCTGCTGTGTCTTTTGCTGGAGAGGGGACCAGGCATGGTCAGTCCCCGAGCCATCATGGTCTGGGGACACGTCTGCTGCTGAGCACATGTGTGCCTGACATCCAGGGAAAGCAGGGTGGTTTGACAGATCTTCTAGAGACTATTAGAACTTGGACAAGCAGGAGCCATGGCTTTTCTTACTTGGTTGTCTGTCCCCTGTTGGAATCAGGGGAAGGCTGCACTTGGCTTAACTAGTCAGAATTTGCCTAGGGATTGGACCAGACTTGGATATCTGTCCCACAAGCCCCACAAAGGCTGCTTGCAAGTGCAGTGCTCATGCCCAGGGAGCAGGGGCGGCATGAAGTGGGGAAGTGGGGGCCCTGCCTTAGCCCCAGGGCATGCCTTCTCCACTTGCCCACCATTACTGCCTGGTCTCCAGGTCTCACATGAATCATGCAGCAGCTTCCAAACCGGTCTCCCTGCCTTCAGTTGGGGGGTGGGGCACAAGCCCTTTTTGACGTGTAAAACATAATCCTTGTTTAAAACCTTCAAAGGCTCCCTGTGGCCTAAATCAAAGATAAAGCCTGAGTATTTTAGCAGAGTCCTCAGCCTGCCCCTCCATGCTATGATTTGGCCCACCTCTCCCTTCAAGTCTTATTCTGGCTTCCACATTCTGTCTTTCTTGTAGTTCCTTGAATGTTCCCTTTTCCTTACAGCCTTTACAAATGCTGCTGTCTCCTAGGGAATACTCTTATCAGGCCTCCCCACTAAACTTGGCTAACTTTTCTGAAGCCTTCTCCAATCCCCTAGGACTAGATTAGTGTCTCCATCGCCACCTTTCCCGTTTGTGCTTGGCTGAGTACCTCCGCTCCCCCCTCCCCTTTCCTCCCCTCCCCTCCGCTCCCCTCCTCTCCCCTCCCAGCTGTCCAACATAAAGCATTAATCATCTACTACAATTGCTTATTTAACTTGAAAACGCCTAATAAGTGGGCCTATGTCTTTTCCTTTTCTGTATCTCTACTGATAAGTATGAGGTAGACACTCAATAAATATATGAGAGAAGGAGAAACAGGATCCTCTGGTCCTCTTCTGTCTCTGGGGCTGGCTTGCTCTTTTCTTTTTTTGGTAACGGCTTTATTGAGATATAATCACATCATGCAATTCACCTATTTAGAGTATATAACTCAGTGGCTTTTAGTATATTCAGAGTTATGCATCCATCACCACAAGACCAATTTTAGAACATTGTCATTATGCCATAAAGATACCTCACGCCTCTTAACTCCCAATCCCTCTGTTCTCCCCAGCCCTAGGCAACCGCTAATCTTTCTGCCTGTGGATGTGCCTGTTCTGGACATTACATTTAAATGGAGTCCTAACAAATATGTGATCCTTTGGACTGACTTCTTTCACCTAGCATAATGTTTTCAAGGTGCATCCAAGTTGTAGGATGTGTTTGTATTTCATTCCTTTTCATTGCTGAATAATATTCCATTATATGGATATATATCACATTTTGTTTATCCATTCATCTGTGGATGGACATGTGTGCTGTTTCCACTTTTTAGCTTTTGTGAATAATGCTGCTGTGAACACTGTAAAAGCTTTTATGTGGACATATGTTTTTATTTCTCTCGGGTATGTACTTAATTTCTGGGTCATATGGTAACTCTTTATCTATCTGAGGAATCGCCACACGGCTTTCCAGGATGGCTGCACCGTTTTACATTTCCATCAGTAATGTAGGAGGAGTCCATTTTCAGTGGACATACTGTTTGCTCTTTCTCGTCTTTACTGTAAATGAGGGCTCCAGAAAAAGGTTTTAATAGCCCTTGAGAGCCATCTGATACTTCTTAAAGACACGCCTCTCTGCCACCCAGCTCTGCCAGAAGGTTTGCTGCATGATATGTCTGAAGGTAGCTTCTTTCTTCTGTTCTCTCCTCTGAGGAGCGTGGCCTTCAGGCCTGTGCCGGGCCTCCCACCTCAAGTCTCCTCATTCTACACCAGGCCAGCATGCCTGACTAAGCCCAGGCTCCTGTCTTCTCCGTACTGGCCATTATTGGTTCTGCTGGACCAACTCATACACCCGCTGTGAGGATTGTATGCCAAGTCATAAAAGGCTTCTCTGTGAGCTTTGGTCAGTGCGACAGCTGCCCTGTCCAGTTGTAGAAATGCCATGTCATTTTTGCCTTTCTTCTTTCCTTTTGTGCTCTCCCTCTGTTAGGAGGAGCCAGTTGTCCTAGAAGGAAGGGATAAGTATAACTTGTGTCTACTAACATAAAATGAAGCCTATGCTTTAAAAAGCTCAGCCTTTCGTAGGGTCACCATCATCTTCCAGTGCACTAGATCCCATTCACCAAGTGCGACTTCCCAAGCATTTCACGTCTCTAAAGGTCTCTTTCCTCTGCTAGTATGTATAGAGACTCTAATGTGAGCCAAAGCCTGACTCACTGGAGCCTTGATCCTTTTAAGAAATCCCCCTCCATCAGAGAAGCGGGATTTGGGGAGGAATCTTGAAATTGAGTGGGAAGGACACACACAAATATGAGAAGAGGAGGAATCGCCAGGTTGGATCTCTGGGAGAAATTTGAAAGTTCTGAGTATTCAAGATGGATGGGAAAACCTATGCTGTCATGATGATAGCTGACGTTGTCGCCAGGCAGTGTGCTCAGGCCTCTCCATGCATTGTCTCTTTAACACAACCTACCTGTTGTTGCCCCATGACCAAATGAGGAAACTGAGGCCTAGAGGTATGATTTGCCCAAAGTCACATAGCTAATGAATAAAAACGCTGGCATTCCTGGGATAAAAATGCGTGTGTCTGTCATACCATTTTAGCTTGGCCAACAGTAGGTGCTTGATAAATGTTTACTTGAGTGAATGAAGTAGCAGGTGCACTGGATGAATGTGCCAGTGAGGAGGGGCAGGAATGATGGCTGGGCATCTTCCTAGCCCTTGAGAGGAATGGCACCTGCTGTTGGCGGTGGTTGGTGGACTTGCCAGGGCCTTTCTTGTCAAGAAAGTTACCAAGGTGTTACAGCATTCCACCCAAAGAAGCCTAGAGCGGACGTTTCTGTTATCCCAGGGGAGGAAGATGAGGATGTATTCTTTCCTTATCATTCTGCTGATCTGGTGTTCCCTAGGGGCGAACACCTACAAAAATGTACATTGCCATTCCCCACTCCCAGGATCACGTAGGTGAGGCCAGGCTGGGAGGAAGGATGGGAGGAGGGATGTGCAGTTCAGGTTCTAAGTGTGGGCCAGACACTGGAGAGCCTTATTGAGTCGCAGGAACTATTGCATCACACATGGGAACGGGCAGAACCCGGTCTGCTCCTTGGTTTCCTCCTCCAGGCTGCCATTGTTTTAGGAGCTTGGCTCCAGAGGTGCCCATTTATGGCCCCAAATTTCCAGTTCCTGGGAAAGAAAAAATGCTTCGTTAACAGTCTCAGTCAGGCAACAGTTGTGGCCAGGAGACCAGGTCCTGTGGGTAAGAGCCCCCTGCCTCTGTTATTGGGGAGTGTGCTAAGAGAAGGGAGTGTGGGGCAGCCACCCTCGGGGTTCTGCTACACAGGTGTGGAGAGGTGATGTTTAGACACTGCCCTTTCACTCGTTGGAAAAGTGTTCAGTGGGTCTGAATTGTGTTTAAAAATGTTCAGAGAAAGATAACTCTTTTCAGGTCTTCATGGGACTGGAGGAGCAAGATGGAAATTACCAGGTGCAGGCCTTTCCCCATCACTGAAAGGTCGAAGGGTGTGGGAGGAATGAAGTAGATCTGGGTTGGGGTGAAGGTTGTCACAAGGTTGTTGAAGATGATTAATGACACGCCATGCATGTAAAACACTTATCCTGTGCCTGGTATAGCGTATCCCCCCAGTGAATATTAGCAATGTACTGTTGTAATGATGATGATGATGATAATAATAATAATAATAATAATAATTACAACTTCATAGTTTTCACATGCAGGCCCTAAACTTTGAACTTTTTGCCTCATGACTTACACAGAATTAGCTGAAGGCAGAATTCTAGATAACTTAACTGGTGGGACAGCCAAAGAATACAGTGTGTGCCATTGGTCAGTGTTCTCTTTTCACCGTATATGGTTAGAAAGCTTTGTCAAGGGCTGAACAAGGGGCTCTTGTGTAAGAGCTTTCCTTAATTCATTCAGTATTCTCTGCGCTGCTTGTCTGGCTTCCTGGTACTTGTTTTCCTTAAGTGGTTCGTTTCCCTGAGTCACCCACCTGAGGCGGGGTGGTTGTGGTGCTGTCCTCCCGCTCTGTATTCACACAGGTAGCCTTGTGGAGCACCAGTTTGCAAGTCCCCTCGGGCGTCTGGAGAGAGGACTTTGGGCATCCCCCTTTTGAAACTGTGTAGCCACTGCAGGCCCTGGTGGGACATGTTTTTCCCCATGGGGGCCCTGATCCTGTTGATCCCAAGAGATACTGGCAAAGAGCATAAAGTGAGGATTCCGGAGTGTTGGTGTGGGGAAGAGTCCCAGAGAGCGGTTTCCAGGCTCGGCCTCACGTGGAAAGGTACTGGCTCAGGTGGTGTGAGTGGGTGGCCATCAGCTGTTACCGGTTAGCCATTGGCCGCTGATATAACTGCCGTGGCTAAGCTAACAAGCGCGGATTGTGGATTGCGGATTACAGAGGCCGACTGCAGTTAGCACGGCAGATTGCAGTTAGCAAGTGAGGTTTGTTGGCAGAGAAGCGGACGGCGGGTTGTGGATTGTGTGGCTCCTGCCTCCTGTGTCTCCAACCCAGCCACCAGCGAGACTATAGTGGTATGACTCCCCTATCTATGGCTCTGTGGGTGTTCCTTTTTGGCCTCACCACATTCTGTGTTCTTACGCGGGGAGCAGGACCAGAGACCCCGCATGACACCCTGCATGACAGTTGTGTTCTAGTCCCAGCTGTGTCCCATATGTAGCCTTAGTTTCCTCGTGGCGTTGTTACGAGGATTCCGGTCAGGATGAGAGCATGTGTGTGGAAGGGCTTATGAACTGGTAAGTGTAAGGATGGCAGGGTTGATGCTGTTGGTGTCCTTACTAACTTAGGGCCATGGGACTTGGTAAGATCAGGGATGCATGCTGGTGACCCTGAGGGGACCGTTTGGTTGGAGCTTCACAGGAAGGATTGCTCTCAGCCATTGCACGTTGAAACTCAGTCATCAGTGTGTCACCCATCCATCCATCCATCCATCCACCCACCCATCTATCCATTCTCCCATCCATCCATCCATTCAGTCATCTATCCATCCAGTAGTTATTTATTGAGCTCTTATTTTATGCCAGGCAGTGTTCGAGGTAGTAGGTGAATAAATAATAAAAAATTCCAGCCTTCATTGAGCGTACATTCTAGTGGGAAAGACTGAAAATAAACAAGTAAATAAAATAAACACCTTTGCATGAATAGACTTGGTGCTTTGGGACCCAGTGGTCAGCATCCTGAAGCAGGCTTTGTCCTCTCTCATACACCCTGTTTCTATTGTGGTGTGTGTGCCACACTGCTTCCCACCATACTCTGTGAACACCGTAAGGGAAGAGGTTGAGTTGGATTCGTCACATTTCTCTGGTGCCTAGTTAGTGACAGATACCTGATAGGCACAACCATTTAAACAGGGTAGAAGTGAAAAGTCCCATAGGCACTGGTTTCCTGAGTCTCTTTCCTAGAATTAGTCTACATACAGTAGATAAATAAATGACACATGTTTAAATGCCTTTTCACCTAACAGTACTATTTTGAAGATCATGTCCTTTTAGAGCTTCCATATTTTTTTTAAATAGCTCTATTCCATTACATGGATGTGCCATGATTTATTTAACCAGTTCCCTCGTGATGCTTATGTCATTGTTTGCGATCTTTCGCTATGATGAACACCCCATTGGGAACAACATTGTTCATATATCATTCGCACATTTGTAAGTCCTGCAGGATAATTCCGAGAAGTGGGGGATTGCGGACGCAGGGCATACCACTTGGTATTAATTTGTAAATGAGGACAGAAAAATGAGGCCTGAGAGTGGACTAATGACCCTGTGTAGTGGCCGACTTACCAGTCCCTGTGTTCTGCTCAAAGGCCTTCTGGCATCTGATCGCCCTTCTTTTGTTTCTGCACTAGGCCGGAGACTCCATGTTCAATCGTGCGAAGCTCCTCAATATTGGCTTTCGCGAGGCCTTGAAGGATTATGACTACAACTGCTTCGTGTTTAGTGACGTGGACCTCATTCCAATGGACGACCGTAACACCTACAGGTGTTTTTCACAGCCACGGCACATTTCCGTAGCAATGGATAAGTTTGGATTTAGGTAAGCGCTGTTCACCAGAGTCCACAGAAAACACGTTTCTCTATGATACGACAACTGGAAAATGCAGTTCCTCCAGCCCAGGAGTGTCTCTTTAGGCCCTGGAGAAGAATGCCTCCGCTGAGAAATGGGTGCTTTTTAAGCCCAAAGTCGGTTATTACTTGAGGAGCAAAATGGAGTCCAGAAATGCCTATAATCTCTGCACATCGAAACAAGAAGAGTTTTTCATGTTTGGGATGGCTCTCGTCTTTAGGCTCCAGATAGATGCTATATTTCCTTGCTTCTCTCCCCTTCCCTACCCACAGTTTGGGAAGCAAACTGGAATGATTTTCCCCCAGTAAATGCTTGGACTTGGATACCTCAGCAAATGTTCCTTTGTACTTTAAGAAGGAACATGATGCTGTTTCTCAGCAACGCACAGGCTTTTGCTTAAACCTGGGGCCCAAATGTTTCTACCAAAATACCCCTAGTGAGGAAGCCAGCTGATGCCTGCTCCCGGGACACTGGTATAATCCAAAGCATATTGTCGTAGGTGGAAAATTACCTTGTAGTACATTGTTTTATCTTAAAAAAAAAAAAAGTGTATTTTGTTCCGTAATTTACCCACATTTGTGTTAACATAAAAATGGTTTAAAAATTACCTATCAGTTGCATAACCTGACCTTTCCCTTCGTGCTGTAAGAAGCTTCAGGAAGCTGTGCTACAGGTGCCACATGTATGGACTCCCTTCCTCGGCCGATTACCACAGTGTGGCTGGCCTGGGCCGGCCAGCAGTCCTTTGGTTTAGATACAAATGCCTTCTTTCGTACTCATTTTATTCTCATAATCCTTTCTGTCCTCCCTTGCACAGGGCATGAGGTCTTTGAGATGAATATGGGGATGTTATGAAGTCGCTCCTCCAGATCAAAGGCCTAAACTTGCTGTCTTAAAGGGGGAAAAATTGACTATAAACGTCACTCTCTGCCCTCGTATCTTCCCTCCCTCCCTGTTTGTGTATCTTCTCTTTGAGACACATAGGCTCATACCTTGGCTCTTAATTCCTCCCTTGAAGTATGATGGTGATGACTTAATTCTTTACCACAGCACCATGTCTGTTTTCCCCAGAACCTCTTCGCCTTGGGGGATGGGGCAGGAGGAGGTAAGAGAAAGCAGCACAGACAGCAAAAACAGATCTTGCCAACTCAGCTTGTACTTCCTCTTGGAGTGGCTGAGTCCATTTCTGTAAAAACAGATTATCAAAAAACTTTATTGGCCGGGCCACCTCTGGTTCAAACAGTCCCATGACAAGTGCAGACTGTACTGGGAGGTAAGCCGAAAAGTGGATGACTTGGCACCTCAGTGATGGTGACACCTTATTACAAATAGATCACTTTAGATTCATTAAAGCAGACCCTCAGGGATCTTTGCCTGTGGATACTTACAGTCAGAATTCCTACATGTGTTTGAAAATTATAATGGTTTTCTTTTTTTTTTTTTTTTTTTTTAATGTTCTCTATGGCTTGGCTGACTTCTCCCTCCCTCTCTCCAAGTCTGAGTTAGAGTTTTCCATAATGGGTAATAGGCTTTGGTCTCTTTGGATTCCAGTAAGAGCCTGAGTGTGGTTGGAATTGCACACACAAGGGTCGTCACAAAACCACAGCCATTAAAGGACCCATGTTCTTTGTACTCCTGATTCTTAACATTTCTCATCGGTGTTTCTTCCTCTGCATCCCTCACGAGGCCATGATGCTTAACCATTGAAATATTGAAGTACAAAAAGCCTTGCACAGATGAGAACCCAGATGTCCTGCTGCTTAAACATTTTACTATGTCAGGATATGGTAGAAATTTCTAAGAAAATTTTATTTTAGAAAATCTTCAGAAATGCTATCTTGGTTGTTGGAGTCAGTGTTCAAGCCACTATACCTTTGGTATACTAGACTGGTAGGTGGGACAGCGCATAACAGGCCAGGCACACGCAGGCTCTAAATCACTCTCAGATTCTAGGACCTCCTAGATAAGGTTTTCCTGCCCAGGAGCAGGATACTTGGGAAGCAGTTTCCTGAGTGGTGCAGAAAAACTGGGCTTATGTTCGTGTCAGTCACTGACTAATTTTCCTAGATCACCACAGAGGCAACATAGTATTCTTAGAGGAAGACTCTACTTTTTTTCTTTTTTAATTTTTTATTGAGGAATATTGGGGAATAGTGTGTTTTCCAGGGCCCATCAGCTCCAAGTCTTTGTCCTTCAATCTAGTTGTGGAGGGTGCAGCTCAGCTCCAAGTCCAGTCGCTATTTTCAATCTTTAGTTGCAGGGGGCGCAGGCCACCATCCCATGCGGGGATTGAACCAGCAACCTTGCACTGGCAACTTTGCTATTGAGAGCTTGTGTTCTAACCAACTGAGCCATCTGACTGCCCCTCCGGAAGCTCAGTGGCAGCTTGTTGTCTTCAATCTAGTTGTGGAGGGCGCAGCTGACAGTGGCCCATGTGGGAATCAAACCAGCAACCTTGCTATTGAGAGCTTGCGCTCTAACCAACTGAGCCATCCGGCCGCCCCAGGAAGACTCTACTGTTTGCTATCTGGATTGTCTCTAAAATAATCTGCATCTGCTTAAAAAAACAACAAAAAAAAAACAGGAAAAAACAAAACAAAGAAAACCCTCATAAATCCCCAATTAAAAAATTTCAGAGAATAAAAATAACTGTAGAAGTGTTTCTGTTTTGAGAAAGTCAAAGCTTATTAACCATTAATCCCTTGTGTGTGTTTTTCCCCCCAGCCTGCCGTATGTTCAGTATTTTGGAGGTGTCTCTGCTCTAAGTAAACAACAGTTTCTCACCATCAATGGATTTCCTAATAATTATTGGGGCTGGGGAGGTGAAGATGATGATATTTTTAACAGGTAATGGTCACAACTTAGATCTCCTTGTTCTCTGTCTCCCTTCACTTCCAGTTTTTCTTTCAGTGCTTGGTTATTCTGCAAGGATTGGCCCTCAGGAGGGATGCAGTCCCCACTCAGCCAGATTTACACGTGCCCTGTTGTAGCAAGGTGCTGAAGATGTCTTTAGGAAAATCAGCTTCTGTGATGTTTGCATCAGCCTTGGAAAATGTAAAATGAGAACCTAATAAAGGGGTGATCTTGATGTGATGTATGCCCCATGCCATTTTGTACTGAAGGAGTAAACGTGCCCTCTGCAAAAATTCAGCAGCTCAGTGTGGTCCAGTGTGAGTGTGAAACAAGTTTTTTTGGGCAGGATCCCAAGTTCTTCACAGAATCTTTGTACTATTTTTATTTTATTTTTATTTTGGACTATTTTTAACATACACAAAAGAGGACAGAGTAGTGTGATGAAACTCTGTGGATCCACCCAGGCCCAACAACCATCATTTCATGGCCAGCCCACTCCATCCATACCCTGGGGCTCTTTGGAAGCTGGTAAAACCTTTATCTGTGGGTTTCGTTGCAGATGGTAAAAACCCATCTGTCAGTAGCATTTGAAACCAACCACATTCTGCCCAGTCCTCCCTGGCAATGGAAGCTTCAATCCTGACAGCCTCAGGGAAGAAGAACCTACTTTCTATGAGCCAGTCTGAACTTGTCACTGAGTTTGGTGTCAGAACACACCCTTGTGCCTTCATGAATCAGAGTACACTAATTTGATCAGTTAACAGAAGGTGTCTGTCAGAGTAGCACCCAAGTCAGTCAAGGTTAACTTCGTGTGAGAACTTGGCAGAGACCCAAGTCTTTAATATAGGCCTTGAAGAAAACTTGAATTTTCGAGTATGCAGATTGGTTATGAAGCATGCACGTATTGAGTATCTGCTGCATGCAGAGCACTGTGTCGGGTAGGCCCAATGGGGAGGACACCGAAGACCTGAACTTGGGGTCCACACAAACAAACTCGCTTCCACAGTACCACACCTGGGCAATCACTGGGCCCGTATGATGGCATACAGGGCTGATGTGACACCACAGACCTTAGTGGTTGGAAAGGTTGGGGGCTAGGGAACACCAAGGACGGACACCCTAGGGTGGAGGGACTAGAAGGATGGGCGATTTGGGGAGCAGCTTTCTTGAAAAATAAAAGACCTAACTCTTAAATTATGCACCTACTTCATTGTGTGCCAGGTACTAGGTCAGCACTGGGTGGTGATGGTGGTGGTGGTGGTGTTGGTTCTCATTCCTTTCCCCCAAACCTGCACAGAATCTTCCACCCTGTTCTGGCTGCGTCTCTTCTTATTCCCCGCTCTCTATTCTTATATTCCTTACCAGAGAGACGCCTCCTCAGCCCAAAACCTTTGGGAAACACTGCATATTACATCCCTTTGGACGCTCACAGCTCTGAAAAGGCCTCCATGATTTAGCCTTTGCCCTACTTTCCAGCCTCGTTTCCAGCCGCTCCCTACTCCCTACTGCAGACCCTTTCACTCACTAGTCGGTGGAAGCTTGTGTTGCTCCCTGAGGGTTCTGTGCTCCCCGCCTTTTCCTGTGCTGCCTGAAATGCTCTGGCAGACACTCATTCATTTTTCACAACTTGGCTCTGCCTAGTTTTGCTCCAGGTAGAGTTAGTTGCTTCTCTGTGCCCCACAACCCTACCTTCTCCTCTTCACCTTCATCCTGGCACTGACAGCCCTGTGTTCTAAGCATCCACACTGAGTGTCAAGAGGGCAGACACCCCTAGAGCCTGGCACATAATAGTCACCAACACAAACCGTGGAACCCGTGGTAAAAAGACATGGGGAAGGGCTTGTGAGTTTTAACCAGTGCCATGCTGGATTTGGGGTATGGGCCAAGTGAGAACAGTAAGGAGGATGGTGGATGGGGCAAGTCTTGGCAGCTGGGGCTATTGGACCCCAGCCTTATGGCAGCTCTGTGATAATGATTTGTCTGTCCCTTTACTCCTTACAGGTTGGTTTTTAAAGGCATGTCTATATCTCGCCCAAATGCTGTGGTTGGGAAGTGTCGGATGATTCGCCACTCAAGAGACAAGAAAAATGAACCCAATCCTCAGAGGTATGTTCTGTGTTCATTTATATTCCTTTCCCCACCTTTAGGATGAGAAGGCTGCAGGAATGAGACTCTAGAGAGAGCTCCATGCCTCGTGGAAAAAGGGAGGGCTCAGTCTATGGGGTGGGTGGGGGACAACGAAGTACAAACATTTAATGGTTTTGTTCTTAAGATTTTTGTTTTGACTCCAACCACTTTTCCCTTTTTTTCCTTGTAGGTTTGACCGAATTGCACACACGAAGGAGACAATGCTCTCTGATGGTTTGAACTCACTCACCTACAAGGTGTTGGACGTAGAGAGAAACCCGTTATATACCAAAATAACAGTGGACGTCGGGACACCAAGCTAGCATTTTGGTGCACTGATAAGAGACCTAAAAATGGCCAGGGACCTCTGCTGTGTCTCTGCCACTGTGCTGGGCTGGTCCCTCTCATTCTCACCAACCAGAGTGATAGCCCCCTCCACCCATCACTCACATGCCTTTCCAGGTGACCAGAAAGAGTGGGATATTTTGCCCCCAACTTGGCTAGGCATATGATTCCTTAGCTCTATGAGGTGTTTGTAAGTGTAGAAACTGTCAGCCTTTGGGGGGTTCTCAGCATGTTCACAGTGTCACCCCAAAGAATCTGAGCTGTATACAGCCCCAAATTTGCTGACTGTGGGACTTGTTCCCAGCGATAAACTGCTAATTTGTTGTGAAATAGGTAAGAATTTTGCTTTAAATCGTGTATTGTTATTTTCTGAAAAATTGGAGAGTGCTGCTGAAATTGGATTGGTATGATGTTTTTTGGTTGTCATATTTTAACGGAAAAAAACACAGTTTAACCATTCTCATTTTACCTCCTCCCCCACCCTCTACTAGTGGTATACAACTATTGCAATCACTGTGTATGTGTCTTTTCTTAGCAAAAACATTTTAAAACTTGAGCCCTGGACCTTTTGCCCTGCTAACGTGTGAATTCCAAGGTAACGTTAGCCACCAGAGCAAAAAACCTTGGGCATTCTCACATTCAGTGGCCTTTCTCCAGATTGTCTGATTTCTGAATGTAAAACTTTTTAAACATAGCAGTTTGTAGTATTTTAAAGACCAAATGGGATTCTGATTCTGATCTAGCTTGATTTTGTGTTGATCCAGATTTGCATAGCTGTTGAGTGTTAAATCATGGCAATTTATTTTTCTGAACATGCTATGTGAACTTGAATTTCCTATGTATTTTTATTGTGGTGTTTTAAATGTGGGAAGGGAACTGAGCATTTTTTTAGGGAAAAAAAATGATGCTGTAGTGGCCACGACTAGGTCTCTGATTTAGCTGGCAGGCTAGGTTTTGCCAAGAGCAAAATCACCATTGGGCCCTTTGATGAGAACAAGGCCTCCCGGTCAGTGTTATCCTGTCTCCTGTCGTACCTCTCACCTCTGCAGGGAGGTGGAAGCCGTGGCCTGCCAGTTAGAGCTCCCTGCCTCCTCCGTGCCTTCCTCTCGCCTCCTCCCACTCTGTCCCCATCCTCGCCTTCCCCAGGCTGGCTGGGTGGAGATAACACCACCTCCTTGGTCTGACCCCTCCCGCCCCCCACCTCCCATTCGGGCCCTAGGCTGTGGAGTTGTGAATGACAGCAATCAGGTTGTTTATTGGCCCTTAGCCTTGGGAGGTGGAAGGAACCTCAGTTCTGGCCCCCATGGAGTCTGGGGTCTGCTTCCCTAGTAGGTTCTGCCTGGCCCACCTTGTAGGACCAGTTCTCCTTCTTCCACCCCCTTTTTCCCTCCCCCTTTTTGTTCCTTTGTCTCTTGCCTGTTCCCTAAAACTTGCCTGTGGCACTCAGGGTCAAACAGACTATTCATTCTCCAGCATGAATGTGCCTTTTAATTAGAGATCTAGAAAGAAGTTCAGCTGAACCCACCCACACTCCCCAACAACCACTCTGGTGCCTAAAGCCTCCCCTTTGCCCTCAGGTTTTTAGCAGGTGCCTTCCGCTCCAGGGAGGCTGACCCCAGGGGCTGTCCTCCCCAAACCCACCTCTGCTGGGAGAGGCTTAGCCTGTCTGGGGTGAGATGCATGAGGCAGTTTCTAAATACAACTGGGGGCCCTTGCTGGGTCCAGCCTGGGCTAAGAGCATGAGATGCAGCTGTCTAATCCCAGAGTGGACCTTTTAGCTGGTGGCAGCTTGGACCCTATCACTGACCTCCTGGGAAGCAGCCCTCAGCGTGGAGGTTGCATCTGGCCCCGGTCTTATCTGTGCCTTTATTGCTTTGAGCATCTTGTATGCTAACTTGGTTCTTTTTCTGAAGCCTTTGTATTAAAATTTATTTTTCACTGCAGAAGCAGTTGGGCTATGCAAAGAGTATTCCTTCTGTCAGCTCCTCACTCCTTAATAGTGATGTTCGTAAAACTAAGAACAACTTAGAGGGAGTTTTGGGAAATGCAAAGAATTCTGTCCCCAAGCCTCTCTTTCTGATCCCAGATCCTGACTTTTCCAAAGTGCCTTAAAAGAAAGGAGACAAATTCCCTGGGTGGTAATTTCTTTGTTACCTTACTCTTAAAAAAAAAATTCAGATTTTTTTTTCTGTGTTGTTTTCCTGTTATATTTTCCTTCATGTTGCATTGGAATAGTCACATATGTGGTTCATTCTGAGAACCAAGGGAAATCCTGTGTCACCCGTTCCTCATTTGCTGACCTTCTGGTGCTCCCAATGTTAGGCCTGGACGCTTGCCTGGTTTGAGATGCTGTGGGTCCCTCAGGGCTGAGGGTTCAGGGAGCATTTCCTTTACCCGGAAGTTGTCACCATGGAGTTGTCATGTGCTGTGCCTTTCTCTGTTTCAATCCTTCCTGTTGCTGGTGGCCCTGTAAAGTGGCCTTTGGCAAAGATCAGAGAGCAGAGGTGACACAGGAGGGTAAAGGAAATTCTGGTGCTGGCTCTCAGCCTGGGCAGTCTCTGCTGACCTCAGGGCTGGCCAAGGGGTGCCCCACACAGCCAGGACAGCACCTTTCCTGCCCTAGAGACCTGTTGTGCTGTGTATTTTGATTCCGTGTGTGTGCAAATGTATGTATTTACTATTGTAAGTGGGAGGGGGGAATGTCTGACTTTGGTGTTCAAAACAGAACTGTATTTTTGCCTTTAAAATCCAGTAATATAACGTGAATAAATGATCCTATCTTTGTAACTGCAGGTGGTTTCTCTTCTGATTTAAGGGTTTTGGGCTCTCCCAGAGCTGGAGGGCAAGGACTGGGGTTGCCTGCTGGGAGGATCTGAGGAAAGCAGAGGCCTGCCACCTGTGCCTCCCTGGCTCAGGGGTGTCCTGGCTGGGGCATTGGGTAGCAGGAGGTGGTGGTAGATCCACATAGCACCCAGGAATCACACAGCTGGAGTACACACACTTCCCTGGAATCACCTGATAAGAAAAATATTGAGATGTTCTAATTTAAATTACAACGGCCTGAGAGTGAGAGAAAGAGATCTATTACTCTTTCATGGCTTTAGGCCAGCTAACAAGACTTCTCACATTCCTATTTTACCTGTTGGAATTTCAGATTAATTTCTAGGTGGCTGTTTCACAGCTTATTTTAGCCAGGCACCATTCCAACTCTAGGAGCCTCCGCTTGTTGACAGGTGGGCTTTCCAGAGCCACTTCACAGGAGCGGTCATTTCTTTGTTCAGACTCTGCTATCCCAGAGTTGTTCCCACTTCACCTTCTCCCAGCCCTTTGCCTATAACTTATGTAAATTCTTTCAGACTAGCTCTTTCTTCCCCCTACTTGATGTATAAAAATGCTTTCAGAACTTGGGGATGACGGACATGACTGGCTAGCCATGCTGCTGGTAGTTTAGACTTCATGCCCTAAGACCGGTCTTTTGGCTAACATTGTTGGCTCAATAAAGCCCTGTTTACAAAAAAGACTTCAGGGGCGGCCGGTTAGCTTAGTTGGTTAGAGTGTGGTGCTCTTAACAACAAGATTGCTGGTTCGATCCCCACATGGGCCACTGTGAGCTGCGCCCTCCACAGCTAGATTGAAACAACTATTTGGAGCTGATGGGTCCTGGAAAAACACATTTAAAATAAATAAAAGTTAAAAAAAAAATAGGTAGTTGCATTAAAAAAAAAAAGACATCAGTCATAGAAGTTAAAGATTTTTAAGTTTAACAGCCATTTCTGCATTGGAACCTCATTTTCTTCTCTGTATAACGGGAATAATAACACAGAGATTTTTTTGAGGCTTAAAAGGAATGATGTATCTAAAACAATAACTGACACCTTACTACATAGCAGCTAGTGCCACTTCAGAACAGAATTTTCCCTAGCAGTTCTCTGGCCACATTTCTGCTGTTTTCAACAAATGCCAGGATAGTTCTGAGATAGTTCTTATATACAAGGTGTCCACGGTGTCAATTAGTGTTATCCAAAATGAGGTTACTTCTCAGCCGCAGAAAATTTAACCAGATGTTCTAAAGGGTCTTAGTTATGACCCAAGGAAGTGAGACAGTAAGTACCCCGGGTGCTTCCTCCTTCCCTGGGTCAAGCACCAGCATGCTGCTTGGATCGAATTGGCATCTGGAAGAAATGGGTCAGAGGGAACCAGTGTGCGGGAGAGGTTGCCCCTGCTGTCCAGGCTGGTGGAGCTGCAGGCCCTGCTAGGATAGAGCTGCAGAGGTGGGACAACTTGGGAAACAGGAGCAGGAAGGGCAGCCCCTAGTAGCCTCCCTCCTCCTCCCCAGGCTATCTGACTGTCTCTACCCATCCTTGTGACTCCTGGAAGGAACCTTAGTGGCCCCAGGCCTGGGCAGAGGTGGCCTGGGGCTCAGATCTGATCTTTGAACAGGAGACTCTGGTCCTTTGGACAAAGTGCTGCCTTACAAGGCTTTGTAAGCTGTAAGGTCTGGATTAAGTGCAGCACCCTTCCCTCCCCAAAGATACACATACCCACACAGATGCATGACATACCTGACATGTGCCTATGAGAGGTCAGAAATCCTGGTTTTAATTCTTGCTGTTGCCTCTTGCTAGTTCTATGACCTTGAGCAAATGACTTAGCCTCTCTGTGCCTCAGTTTGTTCATCTGTGTAATGGGGATGACTACCTGTTTCATAGGGTAGTTATGAAGATCAAGTGAGTTAATACTTACAAAGCACTTATAACATGCGTGGCTCATAATAGGCATTGTATGTGTTACAAATGTTAAATTTTTTTTAAACACGTGGGCACGTGCTGATGTACATACAGACTGTTGTGTACACATTACCAACATACACGCCAGATACAGTGGAGATAGGGCACATGTCTGGGGCTTAACCATGTGGCAGTTGGGCAGGTGAACTTCAGGGTAAGTGACCACCCCTCTTATGGAGACACCCAGGTATTTCCCCACCCCTTTCTGACCTCACCTGAGCGAATGTGTTTGGAATGACAGCCTTGGGGAGGGAGGGGCCTTGAACCCCCCTTGGTGGGCTCCAGGCGCCAGGAAGGGAAGAAGGTAGGAGGAAGGGGGCCAAGGACAGGTTCCCAGAGTGCTCTGTCTCTAGTCTCCTACTTCACATGTGACCCAGACCAAGGGTGGCCAGGCAGAGCCCAGTAGTCATGAGTGTGGGTTTGGTGGGTGCCAGATCCCTCTCTCCCCCCTATAGTAACTCTTTTCCATGGGAGAATGTGACCTGGATGCCAAGCCACTGACCCATAGATGTCCTTTGGAGACAGGGCTGTGGTGCCCAGCTACGTGGGTGCCCATGTAGGTATGTGAGTGGAATCTCCCCAGGCAGGAGTGTTTGCTGCTGGTGACAGAAGCTGTGTGTGGGGAGAATGGGGGAGACAGAGGTCAAAGAAATGAGAAGATGACCAAGTTCTAGGTGTTACCAAGTTTCCACCACACTCCCAGTCTCATGTTTCTTCCAGGAGGTGGGAGTTCGGACATTCCTAGGGGCCAGTTTCTTAGAACTGGAACTTCTTACCCCTTTAGAAGGGAAATGAGGTTTGTTTGGCTGAACCAGTCATACCAGACAAACCTCATTTCCTTCTGGCAGAGTCCCCAGACAGGGAACGTGGCTGCTGCTTTTGTCTGGGCTCTGGGACCTGTACCCAGGCTGGGAGGCAGAGGAACCTGCAGGGCACAGTTGTCACGGGGAATGATAGTGTCAGTAGACCAGAAACCAGAGAAACATGGCACTTGTAAGGACATTGGCACTGGAGCAAGATGTATACCAGGTCACCAGGCAGGGGTTCTGGAAAAAGCCATACAATGATCGTTACCTCTGGCTCTCTGCCTTCCCACTCACTGTGTAACTCTGGGCAAGTTGATTCCTCTTTCTGAGTCTCAGTTTGCTCTTCTGTTTTATGAGTTGCTCTCAGAATCTGTACCTAGTCTCCCCATAGTTCTGTCCAGCAGGAAGTGCCCTGGTCTTGGGTAAAAATAGCAGGATCACCCTGGCCTGCCCTCTTCCCTCTGAGGGCTGCTTGAGCATGGAGGGATAAAACTGTTAAAGCTTTAGCTGGTGGGGAGGGTGGGGGTGTTGTTTTGATGCTATCTCCCTCTTCTGCCTGAGGCCCCTGTAGGTTCAGGGCAGACCCCTCTCACCTGCGTTCCCCTAAGTTTTCAAAACCCAGGCTTCCTGATCATCCCACGGGACCTAAGGAGAAGGACAGGCATGGAGGCAGGATGGCTGAGCCTCTCTGCTCAGCTCCTGGGAGAAGAAAGTGGGATTAAAGCTGATATGGGAGCCTACTTCTTACCCAGGCTCCTTTCAGGTGGACCATCTTACCTGTGAAACGGACTTGGAATATCCTGACTTTAAGAAGGTTTCCTGTGGAAATGCAATTCAAAACCACACTGGGATACCACTTCACACCCATTTTGATGGCTGTTATCAAAAAACCAAAATAACAAGTGTTGCTGAGGATGTAGAAAAATTGGAACCCCTGTGCACTGCTTGTGGGAAAGTAAAATGGTGCAGCCCCTGTGGAAAATGGTGAAAAATTAAATAATAGACTTACCATATGATCCAGCAATTCTATTTCTGGGTACATATCCAAAAGAAATGAAAGCAGGAACTTGAACAGATATTTGTATACCCATATTAATAGCAGCATTATTCACAATAGCCAAAAGGTAGAAATGACCCAAGTATCTATTTTTTAAATAAATTTTTTTATTGGGGAATGTTGGGGAACAGTGTGTTTCTCCAGGGCCCATCAGCAACAAGCTGTTGCCTTTCAATCTAGCTGTAGAGTGCACAGCTCAGCTCCAAGTCCAGTTGCCATTTGCAATCTTTAGTTGCAGGGGGCACAGCCCACCATCCCATGTGGGAATTGAACTGGCAACCTTGTTGTTGAGAGCCCGCAGTCTAACCAACTGAGCCATCCGGCCACCCCTCTGGCAGCTCAGGGCAACTTGCTGTCTTCAGTCCAGTTGTCTTCAATCTAGTTGTGGAGGGCGCAGCTCACTGGCCCATGTGGGAACCGAACCGGCAATCCCATTGTTCAGAGCTCACGTTCTAACCAACTGATCCATCCAGCCACGCCCCCCCCCAAGTGTCTATTGATGAATAAATGGATAAACAAAATGTGGTATATACTTAGAATACTATTCAGCTTTAAAAAGGAAGGAAGTTCTGACACAAACTACAACGTGGATAAGGATGAAACTTGAAAACATACTAAGTGAAATAAGCCAGTTACAAATTGACAAATACTGTATGATTCTACTTACATGGGTTACCTAAAGTAGTAAACTTGTAGAGAAAGAAAGTAGAGTAATGGTTGCCAGGGGCTGTAGGGGAGAGTGGAGTAGAGGGAATAATGGAGAGTTAGTGTTTAATGAGTACAGAGTTTTAGTTGAAGAAGATAAGAAAGTTCTGGAGATGGATGGTAGTGATGGTTACACAGTATGAATGTACTAACTGTACTTTAAAAATGGTTAAAATGATAAATTTTATGTTACATATATACACTATAGACTGCATGTGTTCCCCCAAAATTTGTATGTTGAAACCTAATTCCCAATGTGATGGTATTTGGAGGTGGGGCCTTTGGGAGGTGATTAGGTCCTGAGGGCAGAGCTCTCAGGAATGGGATTAGCGCCCTTATAAAAGAGACCCCAGAGAGCTCCTTCACCCCTTCTTTCATGTAAGGTTCTAGAGAGAAGGTGCAGTCTATCAACCCCTCACCAGACACCAAATCTTGCAGCACCTTGATCTTGGACTTCCCAGCCTCCAGAACTGTGGGAAATAAATGTCTGCTGTTGGTAAGTCATCCAATCTATGGTACTTCCGTTACAGCAGCCTGAAAAGACTAAGATAGTATATTTTACTATTTTTAAAAAAGGAGGGTCCCTGTGGCCAAGCTGGACCTTGTCCTACCACGGAGGTGTCTGAGTATGGTGGTATGAGTCCAGTATCCACCTGGTGATTTAGAGAATGAGATGGCGGAGCTGTGTGGGGTGTGATCGTGGGCACTCAGCTTGGCTGCCGAATCCAGCTGGGTGCTCTGCCCCCGATGACTGGCTTCTCAGTTGCTACCTTTTCCCAAGACAAACATCCTTCCCTCAGGAAGTTTGATATGGCAAAGCTATGACATTGGTACAACTGTCCCTTAGCGGGGGTTGGGGTTTGGGGGGAGGCTTGGGTGGAGAAGATGAAGCCTGGACTCAGGCAGGATCTCAGAACTGGGGGGCAAGGAGGTGCTTATTCCCAGAGTGCCCACTTGGGTATTTACTGTTGGTATAAACTAGGGATTGAGCTAGAAAGCAATGACAAGGTGGGGCCAGATTACACCTGGGGATGAAAACAGTCACCTAGACGGTTTCTGTCTAGATGGGGAGGAAGGCCCCCAGGTGGCAGCAGGGAGAGCCTGAGTTCTGGAGCTTGGAGGACAGGAGGGACGTGGTATTGGTGACAATGGGGGAACTTCCACCTCCATTTTGCTACATTGGAACAGTCTTTCTCGGAGTGGACTGTAGATAAATAAATCTTTTAAATGGACCTATCCCTTGACCTCGCAATTCAGCTTTTAGGGATTTTTCCAAAGAAAATAATCAAATCCATGCTCCAAGATATGCAGCTGTATTTGCCCTGCCGCGGCTTGTAACGCTGATACACTTAGAAGCCACCATCAGTGGGGGCTCTGCTAAGTAAAATGGGGGGCATCCAGTTAAATACTCTGTTACCGTTGAGAATGATGAAGTGGATTTATATTTATTGACTGGAAAGAGGTCGAAGGGAAAAAAGCAAACTACAGAATGGTATTTCCATATATGGCAGGGGAACTGTATGAATAATTTGTGCAGACATACTCTGTAATTGTTTGTAGGAGCAGATGCATGAACAATAAAATGAAGAGATGATCTTCCCTTCTCTGCACCGATATGCAGCCAGGCTCCCGTTTGGGGGTAGGTAACAGCGTTTATATCCAGGGCTGCCTGAGGGCCAACGCCTTTCACAGTGCTGGCCCCTTGAGAGGGCAGCTGGGTTGTCCCCCAGGGGGGGTTGCAGTCCCTGAAAGTGCCCAGACTTGGAAGAGAAGATGGGGCTCCCTCCCACAAGGGATGGTGGGGGCTGTTCTGGGACACGGCATGCTGTGGGGGTTGTCTGGAGGTTGGACAGGGTCAGGATGGGGAGCTTCTAGTGATTCCCTCCGATTTAGAAAAATTCAGCTTGGACATTTATTACCACTCTTTCCTGAGTGCAATTGAACATTCATGCCTGTTATACACGAATAATAAAAATGTTAAGGAACAGAAAGAATGGTGGTGGAGGGCATGGTGCCCTGCCCCTGGAGGGGCAAGATTGGCCTAAGGCACCTGATCTGGCTCTGTGGGAAGCATGAACCCAGAGGAAGTGAGGGGAACCCCCATTTCCCCCTGGATCTTTGGCCCCAGAATCCAGAAGCCTGCTGCTGAGGAAGGGCCCCTGACATCTGGATTTTGACACCAACCCCAGCCTGGAGCTATTGTAGACTTATTTCTGGGCCAGATGGGAGTGCTGGACAGTCAGCCTGAGCTCCTGGACCCGGGTCCCTGCCTGGGAGGCATGTGCCAGGGCAGGGGTGGGCCACCAGGCCGTGACCAGGAAGAGGGCGTGCCTCCTGTCTTTGAATCTCTATCTGGTGGGGGTTGCCAAGAGTTGTGTGCCCCCGCCCTCCCCTGGCCAGCTGGAGCTTCCTGCTTTGAGAGCCTTGGACATAGCCAGGGACTTGGGCCATGGTTGGGTCCTTCCGAGTGCTCCCTTTCTGCAAAAAATGTCCTATTGCTATGGGCTGCAGTGACTTTGGTCTCCCTTGACGACAGCAGCACAGGAGACAGGCCAGCTCCAAGGCCCCAGTCTTGTAGTTCCCGGCTTCACCAAAGGCATGTTGTGGTGAGAGCAGGAGCGAGTGAGGGTGCAGGCAGACTGGGTGCAGTGCTGCCTGCCCGTAATCCTTCACATGTTCTCTCCTGATATGCCACACCAGCGCTTCCCCACCTGCCCCCTGTTTTGCTGTTATTACAATCCCCATCATGGAAACATAGGCTTAGGGAGATCACGTGACTTGCCACAAGGTCACACAGAGGTTAATGTCTGACCTAGGTCTCCGAATAGCAGTCCAGGGCTCTGGCCACTTATCCAGCCACAGCAGCAATCCCTTACAAAACAGCATGGGAGTTGGAGGCTGGAGGCTGGAGGCTGAGCCATGCCCTGGCCCACGCGGGAAGGCATGGCCCTCACTTTGACGCTGGCCTCAGCAGAAATGCACAAGGAAGTGCACTATAGACGGAGGGCTGGACCCAAGGCATGGTTTTGTTTTTGTTTTGTTTCCCTTTACGGTTTTAGAGGACTTGGAAAATGGCCACTTTCATAGGTAGCAGCTCCCTATACCAGGGAACGTCCATACACCCTCCATCTTGGAGAAAACACAGGAGTGGTTCACACTGAAATCATCCATGAGGATGCAGAAGCCTGGGTCGTGGGGTACAGGAGGAGGGAGGGACCACGTGGACCTGAAGAAGATTGCTTTCTGCCTCTGGGACAATTGCTCTGGGCAACAACTGGACCGGGCTGACACCTGGTGCCAGGGAGGCTCAGCAGTCTTGTCCCAAAGCTGTGGGGACACGTGGGGAAGGGTGGAGAGACAGGCAGCTCCGCTGAGGCCTGGACTCCTTAACTCTCTCCTTTCCTTCTTGGCATCTCTTCTCCCCCACCGTATGCCTTCTCCCCAAAGGAGGATAGTTGCTACACCATTCCCAATCCTCCTGAATGTTCTCAGCTGAGTGCCTTTTCCTAAATGAAGCCAGGGATTGTGGTTTGGTCTGATGCTTCATGATTTTAGACAGGCCGAACCAAGAGCTCTAAAAGGCAGGTCGTGGAGTTTAACTTCATCAGACTCCAGACCTTAGTGACTTATGTTTCATGTGGTTTGCTCTGGATAGAAGCTGACCTAGCCACAATGAAACTGGAATGAGGAGAGAAGAGTTGCTGCTAAGGACAGAAGAAATCTCCACCATGACCAATTTGTCAGGCAATACATCTCAGATGCCAGCCCGAGCCCTGCCAGCCAGTTGTGAATGCTCTGCCTTTGACTCAGGTGCCGGGGCTCAACTTTGTCTCTCACAGGCCCTGGGTGTGGTGACTAGTGGGTCTGGCAGATGAGCTTGGTTCTGCTGGATCCCCAGGACCTGTGGGTACTCTCTCCATCTTGGGCAGTCCCCATCTTCCAGGTTCACTGACCACACTTTCTAGAAGACTGTTCCAGGGCTTTCTCCCTGGGAAACAAGGCCTGGCAGGCCCTGCCCTGGCTCCCTAACAACCCAAAAGTAAGCACACATCTTTAGCATACTGCTTTGGGGGATGCAGGCAATATTGGGAGCTGAGGAAACCCTGAACTGGGAGACCAGTGTTTACTCGCTGGGTGATCTAGGCCAGATCATGTCTGGTCTCCATCCAGGAACTGGGAGGAAAGGCTGTGAGGGCCCTTCAGGGATGCCAGCTTGTGGTTCTAGGAAAACTCTTTATTCCTCCAACCCCCTCTGCCTTTTTGAGGTTGCTGCTAGGATGCTTAAGACAGGACGCAAGGCCAGAAACAAAGGTTCTTTTTGCCAATCCAGGAAACTAGAGAGGGTAAGGGTGAGCCCCTGGCAGCCCCTGGCAGTCCTCAGGCAGCCCCAAGTACACATCCGCGTCCAGAGGGAAACTAGGCCTTTGCTGCAAGACTTCCTGGGAGGCACTATGGCTTTTCCTTCTTCAGTCTGTCTCACCATCTGGATAGAAGCTGCAAAAACACAAAGTTCAGTTCACAAAGTGAAACGCAAAATTTGTCCAAGGGTCTCTGGGCCTAGCTCCTGCTCCCTCCCAAACACTGGGGGAGGCAGACCTTAAGCGGAACATCAGAGCACTGGCCTGTCACTGGGCTCTGGGAGTGTTCCAGTCCCGAGCATCTGTGCTGGAATGTCAGCCTCCTGCTCAACTCCTCGTGCTGCTGGCCAAGCAGAGGGCCGCCCTTTTAAGGCGACTTGGTGCTCAGGTGTCAGAGAGGAGAGAGACCTACCAGGGGCTTTGGGGCTATTGGACAAGGCCACTCTTACTTAAAAGTTTTGGTTTGGTCCTCTCTATCGTATTTTATTTCCATTTCATTAATTTCTGATCTAATTTTAAAGATGTCCTTCCTTCCACTTTATTTGAGTTTAATTTGGTTTTCTTCTAATGCTTTGAGATTGATGCTTAGCTCTCAATATATATTTAAATATATTAATTTAAAGCTATAAATTTCCTTCTAAGTACATATTCAATGGCACCACTTTATTTGAGTTTAATTTGGTTTTCTTCTAATGCTTTGAGATTGATGCTTAGCTCTCAATATATATTTAAATTATTATTTAAAGCTATAAATTTCCTTCTAAGTACATATTCAATGGCATTCTGCAATTTTACGTGTCATGTTTATTACCATTTTTAATTTGAAATTTTTCTAATTTCAATTGTGATTTTTTTTCTTTCATCCTATGTTAACATAGAAATATGTATTTTAAACGTCCTATCATGTGGATTTTCAAATGATTGGGTTTTGTTGTTGTTGTTGTTGTTAGCTTTCTAGCTCAATTGTACTGTAAGCAGAAAATATCCTCACTATGATGTCAATCCTTTTAACTTTGTTAAGACTTGCTTTGTGGCCCAGCATATGGTCAACTTTTGCAAGCGTTCTTGTATGTAGGAAAAGACAATGTAGTCAGAATTTATGGGGACAGGATTTTGTGTATTCCCATTAGTTCAAATTTGCTAATTGTATTGTTCAAATCTTTCCCAACCTTAATTAGTTTTTAAAACAAATCTTTATACCCTTTACTTGTTAAAAATCTTTCAACATGATTGTATTTTTTTGGTTACTTTTGTAGTTTTAATGATTCTTTCCTCTTATGTTTTGAGGCTATGTTACTAGAGGCTTCAAATTTAGAATTGTTATATGTTCCTGGCTTAAAGCTTTTGCCTTAAATTCAACTTTCTCTAGGCATTAGATAGTGGTGATTGTTGCATAATCTTGTGAATATACTAAAAAAAATATCATTGAATTGTACACTTTACAAGGATGAAAAGATCTACTTTCTCTGATATTAATATAGCTAAATCAGCTTTTTTTGGTTAGAGTCTTCCCACTCTGTATTTTCCCATCCTTTTACTTTTAATTTTTCTGTATCCTTATGTTTTACCTGTGTCTCTTGTAAAGAGCACATAGTTGTTTGTTTTTTTAAATTCATCCAATAGTCTTTGTATTTTAACTGGAGAATTTTATCCATTTACATTCAAAGTAATTATTGATGTATTTCAGCCTAAATCTATCATTTTGTTAAGTGCTTTCTATTTGTCTTTTATGCTCTATATCCCTTTTTCTCTCCTTTCTTGCATTATTTTTGAATTGATTATGTATTTTTAGCTTTTCTACTTTTCCCCAATATTGGCTTAGAAAATTAAGCATTCTTTTACTATTCTTTTAGTGGTCATTGCAGGGATTACCATTTCCATCCTTGATTTATTAAAATCTAATGGGAATTTACCTTTTTCCAGGACAATGCAAGAACCTTGGAACACTTTGACTCCATTTACTCCTTCTTGACTTCTGTGTTATTGTTGTCATGAGTTTTAATTTCACATATATTTGAAACCTCACAAGAGATAATTATTATTGTTTTACATGGTCAGTATCGGTTTGAGTTTATCTATATATTTGTCATTTTCACTGCTCTTCATTGTTTTCTGCATTTTCAACCTTCCATCTGGAATCATTTTCCTTTTCACTGAGCAACATTTTCAGTGTGGCTCACCTGGTGACAGATTTTCTCATTTTTTGTTTGTCTGAAAATGTCTTTATTTGATCTTCATTCTTTTTGGATAAAATTCTTAGAATGGAAAATTTCAAACAAATGCAAAAGTAGAGACACTTGTATAATGAATCTCTGTATCCATCATTGAACTTCAAAATTATCAGCACCTACTCAACTTGTTTCACTTCACCCATCTCCATTCAGTCTCAGATTATTTCTAAACAAATAATTAACATTATAATATTTCATCTGTAAATATTTCAGTGTCTATCACTGAAAGATAAATACTCTTTTTAAAACACAAAAACAATTAAAAAGAATAATTACTTCATATCAAATGTTCAATCAATGTTCAAATTCCTCCGATTGTTTCATGTTTTTTGAATCAGAATCCTACCTTTTTCTGGAAGGATATTTTCACTGGACATAGAACTGAATTTGGCAGTTATTTTCTTTCAGTGCTTTTAAAATATAATTCCAATTCCAATGTCTACTGGTTTCTTAACAGAAGTTAAGTATTAGTTTAATTGTTGCTTTTTATGTTTTAAGGTAATTTGTCTTTTTTTACTCTGGATGCTTTTAAGATTTTCTCTTTGTCACTGATTTTGAGCATCTTTGCTATGATGTGGCTAGGTGTGGATTTTTTTATTTTTCGTATTTGAATTTCCAGGACTTCTTTAATCTCTGGTTTGATGTTTTTCTTACATTTTGGAAAGGTTTTAGCCATTAACCCTTCAAGGTTTGCTTCCATCCCATTCTCTGTCTCTTCTGTCTTTCTGGAATTTGAATTACTCATGTGTTAGATCTTTTCATCACACCTGTTATGAATTGTTCCTCTCTTCTGTATTTTCCATACTTGTGTCTCTCTGCACTTATATCTGTCTTATTTATTTATTTTTTATGATTTATTTTTCAATTCCTGAATTCTCTCTTTAGATTGTCAAATGGACTGGTAAACCTATCCATGATTTCTTTTTATTATTGTATTTTCAGTTATTCAATTTTCATTTAGTTCTTTTTTTATTCAACAGTCTTCTGTTGAAATTCTCAATATTGCCTTTGAACATGGTAAACAGTTCCTTTAAAGTTTGTGTCTTACAATTTTAATATTTGGAGCCCCTTTATTTCTGTTGTCTACTATTTTTGCTGGTTTTCATTTATGTTCTATTGTCTATACATGGGCCATTGTATTTGAAAACTTAATTCAAAAACTTATTTCTAGCAACAATTTAAGGCCTAAGATGTCTTCCTCCAGTAAGGAGTTAAGTTGGCTTCTGACAGGCTCTTGAGAGTCACTGGCATTTCAGAATTACTTTATTCCCATTTTAAGGATTGAGATGATTTGAATCTGATCTCTATGAGGGTCTGTCTACTTCTAATTCACTCTTTACTTCTAAGGTTCAGTCTTTCAGTATCTTAACACAAGGGAGGTGCATCAGGATTCCTCCCTTTGGCCATTCCTAAACTCTAATCCTTGCCTTTCTGTTCAAAAAAGCCATCTGCCTCTTGGTCACCCATTCTGGCATCGACAAATATTCCCCAGGGAAAAAAATCCCAAACACCAATTTATTATCTCTTCTGGCCTTTCTAGTAGATTTGTTTTACCTTCTATAGTTGTCTTCAGTAGGAGGGCTGGGCCAAATGGCAAGAAGTGAAATTCTGCTACAGCTTCTGAACCTCAGTTTTCTCAAGGTGATCTAGATGTCCCCTGCTGGAGTTGGCAGCATGG
Organism: Rhinolophus ferrumequinum; assembly: GCF_004115265.2. Classification (NCBI taxonomy): domain Eukaryota; kingdom Metazoa; phylum Chordata; class Mammalia; order Chiroptera; family Rhinolophidae; genus Rhinolophus; species Rhinolophus ferrumequinum. The sequence continues at coordinate 50,222,294 of NC_046295.1, read as the reverse complement.
AAGTCCTCAGTGACCTTGACATGAGCAGGCTTTGTGGAGTGGTAGAGATGAAAGTCAGGTTAGAATAGCTTAGAAGTGAATGGGGGGCGGGAGGGGGTTGTAGTAGAGGGTTAGAGTGGTAAGGGTAGTAGTTAGAATAGAAAAAAGCGTTTTGGGAGGTGACTCTAGGAATTCGGTTGTGAAAGAAGGCTGCAAAATGAAGTGAGTAGTGTAGAGGGATGATATGGGTCAAAGAAGAATTTTGAGGGTGAGCGATATCAGAGCGTGTTTGTATGCTTACGATCACGTATATGTCTACCATCCTCATGACAGGTAGATTTCATACCCACATGACAGGTAAATCAACAAGTTGGATTTCTATGTCTTCCTCACAGTGCTGTTTTAATTAGCATGAGTCAAAGCCCATGGGTCCTGCCACTGCTGATGTCAGCTATAGTTAGCCTTTCTTATCACATCCGTAGTCAATTCCATTTCTTCCATTACTCACTCCTACATCATCCTTGGCCCTAGACTAAGCCCCCATGCACTTTTACCTGATCTGATGCTCCCGACTGGGGTTCCTACCATTAGGGTCACCAGTTTTCAGCCCTTTCTATAGGAAGCCACCAGAGCCATTCATATTTATTATGTGCCAGGCACTATTCTAGGTATTGGGAGCTCTAAAGTGCAAATGTAAACATCAGTCTCCACTTAGTAATACCTCTTGGCTCCCCATTTTCCTCTAACTGAAGCCTTAATTCCTATCTCTCTCTCCAGCCTCACCCTGTTCCCTTTCTCCAGCAGGCTGCTATGTGGAATATGGCTGGCCTATCTGGGAAAGACATGCTTGGGTTGGGGAAAGTGAGGGCACTGAGTGTCAGAGCTTGTCTGCCCAGTCTGGGCCAGCTGTTCCAGGGCTACTCTGTGCCCGGGGAGGCTGTTTTCCTTGGATAGGAGCCCCTAGGGCAGCATTTAAACTAGAACTCCAGTTCCAGGGAGACAAATGTAGGAGCAGACATCCTGGACTGCTGAGCCAGAGGTGGCCTGTGCCAGGGTGTTTGTTTCTAACTTTGGAGAGGCTTCAGGTTTCTGTTTTTTTTCCCTAAGAACTGAGGATGTGCCACGTGGCCACCACAGTGGCCAGAATCAAGAAAAACAATACCCGAGGGAAAAAATTACTCTTTTAAGTCACAAGATTATGGTGTGTGTGTGTGTGTGTGAAAGTCTCCGTGTTACATATGTATTTCATATCTGTGTATATGCGTGTCTCTGTGTGTGTACCTGTCTGTGTTGTATGCTGGGAGGGGGAAGAGGGGAGGGTCTGTCCTGTGTCCTGTGTCCGTGAATTAGTTGTATGCCTGTCTGTGCTGCATGTCTGTGTATATCTGCATGTATGTCTGTATCCTGTGTCTGGGTATATCTGACATATGTTTGCAGTTGTTTCTAAGCGTATATGTTTATATGTATTTAGTTCCCAAGTTCCATGACTTCTTCGACTTCAACTTCTTTCCTTCGCTCTACGTCAGCCACTCCCTCTTGTGGTCATGTCCTGAATCTTGTCATCAGCGAGAAGGGCTCCCCCTCAGATGTCTCAAAACCCAATGTTTCAGGCTCTGACATGCCCTGCTCTCTCTCCAGTTCTCCACAGTCTGATTCTCACCACATTTGTCTTCTACCTCATTGGGGCCTCCAGCCTTTCATGGCTCCCTATCCCCTTCAGCCTTGACCTCCAGGTGTATCACTTTAACAGCTCTCTCCTCAGCACCCTCAATGTTCCAACCTTCTCCCACTTATATCCCACCGAGCTAATGCCCAACAATGTAGTTGAGCCCTGCTGGAGCAAAATCATATACAGTTGGATAGATGAGCCTACCTGAAATTCATCACCTGGAACCACAGCTGTGGATTCCTCTACCTGATGATATAAATCTCCTTTGCTCTTCTCTTTATAGTTATTCTTCCAGCTGCACCTGATTCCCCCACCCCAAGTGCTCCGTTTGATCTCAACACAAAGACCTTGCCTCCTACCACCTCATAGAACTCCCTACCCAGGTTAACCCCCCCACCTACGTTAATTTCCTCCATTTCCTGCCCCCTTTCATCACCACCTTCAAACTGTCTGCAGCTGCAACCATTCTCATCTCCTTTTCCTGTATCTTGGTGTCATTCCTTGCCTCCAAGGCTAGATCCATCCAAAAGAATCTATCTCAGTTCTCTTCTGTGACAGAATCCCAACTCAACACAGCTTAAGGAGACAAAAAGGGATCCTTTACCAACTCACACAATTAGGAGGCCCAAAGTTGTATTCTTTTTAGGAACAGCGAGACCCAGAAGCTCGTGGGACACTACCTGGATAATGTTATTATTCTGTGCCCCAGTTACCTCATCTGTAAAATGGGATATTAATAGTCTCTACCACATAGAGTTTTTGTGAGGAAAAAAAGCCACCAGGAACTCAGATATCACCCTTGGTGGCTCTCATCTCTCTTTTTCTCTATAGCTGGTTTCATTTTTTTTTTCTCTCTGCAGTCTGACTTTCTTTGCTCTGCAGTCACATGAGAGAAAGTGACTACCCACAACTCCTCAGCATATCAGGCCAGTTAGAACTAGAATATTTGAATCCCAATTCTTAACACTTGGGAGAGAGAATGCTATTGGCTTAGTTTGGGTCAGTGTCCACCACTGAGCCATTCAGGTATGGGGGGAAGAGAAGTACCTGGTAAAATGTGGCTTAGCAGGCCCACCCCTGAGGGTAGTTGGAGCACCACACGGAGTAAGGAGAATTGTGAGTTCACCAGACGTTCCAAAAGGTACTCATTGCAATTGGGGATAGAGGAATCCCAATCTGCTCTATGCGTAGGTATAATATGGGGAATGAAGCTAGAACCTTCCCTTTGATGTAGATAAAGAAAGGCCAAGCATTCCGGGTGTATACTTTTGGTCTTTATTCTATGTCCTAGAGTCCCTAGATGTTAAAGGAAAGCAGTCTGGGCAAAGAGATCAGAGATGCTATTTAAGAAAAAGGACAACAGTGGGACGTCCCTGTGGGAGCAGTACAGAAAGCTGCTGGGGCTTTTCCTGGGTAGGCCCTGTGGATTCTGTGCTCAGATCCCAGATCAAAGATGTGCTAAGGGAAGCTCCTGGAAACCACAAGTGCTAACAAGTCACGGTGTGGGGAACTGGGCTCTCCAACCTGGCCTTCCATTGGAGCCCTGGGCTTGAGGAAAAACCCTCTGTGTAAATAAAGGAAGTGCGGGCCACACACCCCATTGTGGCTTTGTCTCATGGAGGATGACTGGTCAGTGGGACACAGACAGGAATTCCAGGGGTCAAGACAAAGTGAAAGATTATAGGAGGACCAGCCATCCACCACCTAACTGCAATGAGCAGGGTACAAACCCATCTGTGAGACCAGCATTGTACCCAAGAGGGGAGGAGTCTCTACCTCCAAAACTGACCAGTTTCAGACTTTATTTTGACTTTCAGTATTAATTTTATTATTGTGTTAAGAAACATAAATAAGGGGCGGGCCAGTGGCTCAGGTGGTTGGAGCACCGGGCTCCTAACACAAGATCTCCGGTTTGATTCCCACATGGGCCAGCGAGCTGCGCCCTCTACAGCTAAGATCGTGAACAACAGCTCTCCCTGGAGCTGGGCTGCCGTGAGCAGCCGGAGGTTGACGTGAGCTGCTGTGGGCTACTGTGTGCCGCCAGTTGAACTGGACCGGGGTAGGGGAGGAGGCAGAAGGGGGGAAAAACATAAATAAGAGAAGGGCTTTTACGTTTAATATATAACAAAAACAACATACTCTTATTCAGAGCTAACGTATATGCTAGGCCCTACTCTTAAGTGTTTTATAGGTATTAACTCATTTAATCCTCATAACTTTTGAGGTAGGGACTAACATTATCCTTATTTTACAGATGAGGAGACCAAGGCACAGAGAACTTAAGCAACTTGTCTAAAGTCACACAATTCATAAGTGTCAGAGCTGGGATTCCAACCCAGGCAATCTGTGCCCTTAACCAGTCAGTACTGCTGCTCTCACTCCAGTGGTGTGTATTGGTTAGGTTCTTCTGGAAGCAAGAAATAGTCTCCCACAAGCTACTTCAAGGAAAGGAAAAGTTTTTAAAGGATAGAAGTGGGGCTAAAAGAAAGAGATGGAAGCTCAGAAATCTGAAAATAGGTACCATGTTGCAACCAAGCCTTTAGGAGGTTGGAAGTAGAGGTTCTCTAGGGCTCAAAAGCATCCTTCACAGCAAGGTGGAATCCAAGGTTCCCCACTCTGGAGTCCCTTTCTGAACGCCACTCAGCATATTTCAGGTGTCTGCTCCATGTTCGCCTTATATACCCACTGGCTTTCTATCCCTCAGCTCAATACCTTTTCTCTCTCTCAGCTAAAGATGCCTCACACTTTTGTCTTACTCATCTCATTTCTCCCCCCACTTCACAACCTTTCAGTTGTTCCTACTTCTAGCTGCCTGACCTCTCCACATTTTCAGAGTCATAATTCTGAGACAGAGAAAAACTGACTGGCTTAGCTCATCTTTTTGAGCCAGTTCAAGTCGTAGGATGCTGGTCAGTCTATAGTTTGTCTTTTCTTGGGTCAGTTATCAACCTCTAGTCCAATCAGTTTGGACTGGGATGGGGTTTGGAGTCACATGGTATAAAACATGGTCATCTACAGTTGCCCTTTTAAGTGGCAGTGGGGGTGAGGCTGTTTCCTTAGAAGGTGCCTCCATGATAGGCTTGTGTAGTTCAGGTCCTGTCCAAGTGTCATCTCCTCAGGCTAGAACTATTCTCTGTGCCCCAAGTCAGTCCCATTTCCTCGGCTTCCAAGAAATGCATATTTTCCCACTGCTTCTCTCCAGTCCTATAAGACTGGACTTGGCTAGTCCATTGAAGACAACATCAGCAGCCTTGATTCGGACATTGGTCAAAGAAGGAAGAAAAGAGAGGAGTCAGCAGAACTGAGTTTTTATAAGCCTGGGACTCACTCACTGTGAGATCTGTGTGGGGCCCTTCAGGTCCTCCTCTCCACTTTCTTATCTATGTGAGAAGAGCCCTCACTCTTCAGTGCCTCCTACCAGCCTCACAGGCCAGGCCATGTGGACAGGTTTGCCTGTCCACCCAACAGTCATTCCAATAGCTCCAGCTCCTCTTCCTTGCCATTTGATCTGCAATTATGTTTGGATGCTACGGAAAGTTGTCTCTTCACAGCCCCAGGGGCACATGTCCATGTTCAGGCCGACCATGGTTAATTCCATTCTCCTTGCCAGTGATGGTGTCAACTTGATAATGGACATATGATGCTACTTTGCCCAATGTTATCAGCTGAAGGAGGAAAGTTTTCTGAGAACGATTCTTGTTTGATAAAAATTAATCCATGTGGAGAAACCACTCTCCTCTGACTCTACGGCCAGGCAACATTGCAATCTCAGAAGGAAACAGGCTTGTTCTTTGGGAGTCACAGGAAAGCATATTTTTGTGCCAAGCCAGAAGAGGTGGTTTTCATTCAAGTAGGTATACAAAAAATATGAAGGTCTGTCATCAGGGATGATGTAGTGATTGAATTAGATGTAAGTCATGTTGTCATGAGCAGAATTGTGTAATACTTTTTCTTTAAACTTTGCCTTATTATCATGTTAGCTGAAATTGGTCTAGTTTAATAGGAAGCACCAAACTTTGGCTCCAGTTTGGCACACAAACATTGTCCTTGCTTTCTACCTCCTTTACCCATTGGACTGAGGCTCTCTCATCTCTACACCTTGCCTCATTAATATCCAGTTAGACACCTGGAGGTCCAGTTACAATGGCAGCTTTTCTGTGGGCGGCCTGCCCTCTGCTGGTTAAGGAGATGGATTGCGGAGACGGGAACTTCCTGGAAGAGCCAATTTTTCCGGAAAAGGGATATGATCAGTAGACCGGATTTCCTTTGGGGTCACTCTAGGCCTTTTGTTCAACAGAAATAAGATCTAAGAGGCTGTGACCCAACCTTTGACAAGGTGGTGTGAAGCTTCCTGATGAATACAACTGCCAGGTCCAGGTGTAGATGTTAAAAAATTGTCTGCCTGTTTGAGTTTCTTTATCCACACATGATGGAGAGATGAGAGAGACTTCATTAGTCTAGTGTTAAAAACAAAATTCCTAGATAAACTGATCTTCAGCAATTGTTTACCAACTTACTAATAAGGGATCAGCAAGATGACAAAAGCTTATACTTTCGGTATAGAAAGGATATGGAAATTTATGGGTTATATAACTGATACAGAAGACATACAAGCAGCTAGTTTTTTGGGGGTGACCTCCCTAACTAGGTAAATATTTCAGTTTCATTACATATATTAACAAAAATGTCACATTCAAATCTGTTATTACAGAGGAAACATGGATGAAGAGAATTTGTGATGCCAGGGGCATTAACTGTCAATCAGAGATTAAAATTCATACATCTAAGAAGCAGAAGATGGTATAATATATTTGTGGCTGCTAACTATAATGATAAAGTTCGTTTCTCAAGAATGGTGTCTGATGATCTGATTGTGTGGATGCATAAACCACAGACACAGCAGCAAATAACAAGTTCTGACTTGAAACAGGGCTCTTGGCACCAGGATTTGTTTAAGCAGCAAGCAATGCAGATAGAATACAGTTTACACTCTGCCAACACCCCCCCCACACAAACCTTTTTTTCTTTAGGGCAATGTTTTATTTCTCTGACATTAGAATTATCAAAGATTGAATTTTTTCATATAATTAATTTTTCAGATAACTGACATTTGTACTGTTAAGAACAGTAACTTCTTGTAATTTAAAAAATAATTTTATTTTTAAATTTATGAAAAAGAATTGTATCGATGCAGAAAAACGAAGAGAATAAAATATTAGTTCAAATCCTAATATTTTGAACTGATATTTGTAATGTTAAGAACAGTAACTTCTTGTAATTTAAAAAAATATTTTATTTTTACGTTTATGAAAAAGAATTGTATCGATGCAGAAAAATGAATAGAATAAAATATTAGTTCAAATCCTACTATTCAAATGATGTTAGGTGAATATCATTTCAAAGAGCCTTTATGTATATATACAATAGGAGATTAAATAGATACATAGATAAAGAAAGAAAGAAAGAACAGGCTCACAATACTTTTTCTGAAAATCTTTTTTTTTTTTAAGATATTATTGGGGAAGGGGAACAGGACTTTTTATTGGGGAACAGTGTGTACTTCCAGGACTTTTTTCCAAGTCAAGTTGTTGTCCTTTCAATCTTAGTTGTGCAGGGTGCCCGTTCAGCTCCAGGTCCAGTTGCTGTTGCTAGTTGCAGGGGGCACAGCCCACAATCCCTTGCAGGAGTCGAACCAGTAACCTTGTGGTTGAGAGGATGCGCTCCAACCAACTGAGCCATCTGGGAGCTCAGCGGCAGCTCAGCTCAAGGTGCTGTGTTCAATTTTAGTTGCAGGGGGCGCTGCCCACCATCCCTTGTGGGAGTCGAGGAATCGAACTGGCAGCCTTGTGGTTGAGAGCCCACTGGCCCATGTGGGAATCCAACCAGCAGCTTTCAGAGTTAGGAGCACGGGACTCCAACAGCCTGAGCCACCAGGCCGGCCCCTGAAAATCTTGAGGCTAGACATGTTACGGAATTTGGAATGTTTTATATTTTGGAAAGATAATATGGCATATATGCTGTATATCTTATACTATCTCCCAACAGGATCTAGGCAGTACTCCATAATTAAATATATTAACATTTTTGCATATGAATATTCACACTAGATGTTTAAAAGACTGCAAATAACCTCATTTAGAGTCAGGACATATTTTGCTGCTAATGACATAAAATACTTTAATTTTTACAGCTTTTTAGATTTCAGAATTTCAGGTAAGCAATTGTGGATCTGTGCTTTCATGAAGTAGGGTCATAGAATACATGCTATTTTTTTAGAGAAAAAGTAATCAATTTAACTGTAACTGTAATTGAATGAATAAAAATAAACTGAAGTGAAGGGTGGCTGGTTAGCTGAGTTGGTTAGAGTGCAGTGCTCTTAACAACAGGGTTGCCAGTTCGATCCCTGCGTGGACCACTGTGAGCTGCACCCTCCACAACTAGATTGAAACAACTACTTGATTTGGAGTGGCTGCGTCCTGAAAAAACACACTTAAATAAATAAAAGTTTAAAAAAGCAAACAAAACTAAAGTGAAACCAAAGGAATTGCCTCACTTTACACAAATGTTTCTTTATTGCAAGAGACATTGTTTTCTAGATATCTTTCTAAGGTTACTTTCTAAGGTATTCAATTGAAATACATATTGGGCATTACTACCAAAAACATAATGAAGCAATGAGATGATTGCATCTATTTATAATGAATGAGTTTGGATTTAATAGGAGTCATAAGAAGAGAAGTCATTCTATTCAAATTACAGCAGAAGTTTGGTGGACACTAGAATAAAACCTGGTGTTAAGTAATTATGGAGAAGACTTATTTGTATAAGCAAAATAGAGAAGTAACCTTAATTGAAATAAGAATAACATGACAACTACTAAGCAGAGAAAATAAAGGGATATGCTATTGAAAATTAGCTGGCTCTTCTTTTCAATGAAGATGGTATAATAATTTTCTATGTTGTGTCATGGGATGGGATAGTGAAAGAATGTCTCAGAAATCATATACTCATCTAGTTATCTTACCACGTGTTGGAGCAAACATTTAAACTCTCAGAATTTTGTGATCTTGGAGATCATGTCCTTCAAGAGTTGATGAGAAATAGAGAAAGATTTGAAGAAAAAGCAGCAGCATTTAAGAGGCTAGAACGAAGTTCTGTGGTTGACTTTTGGGGACAGTATCAGATAAGACTGAAAGCCAACAGGAAATCTCCAAATAAATCAATTCAATAGGTAATTTTCACAACACAAATTTCTTATCATTGCGCTGTAAATATTTTAAAAATTTATATAAAATGGCAATAAAATATTTTAAAAACTAGCATTTATTTATGAAATTCATTTATATCCCTACACTTCATTTGTCTCTACTAATTTAATAATGTGTGGTTTAAAGTCTATTGAAGTAAGTCTCTAATCTTTCTGTACACATTTGCATTTGGTGTCATTGTATTCCCAGTAATCGTACAGTTGAAGTGAAATTCTTTTCAATTAAATACTGAGTTGAAAATGCTACAAGTAATTTAGCTCTTCCCACAAGTGAGTATGAAAATCCTAACAGGTCTCCAAACTTTTCAGAATTAGATTGATTAAACTGTGTTTTGGATTCAAAGTCATTTATTCATTCATTTGTTCATCTCAACTCTACCTACAAATGTTGGCTAGGGTTCCATTGGTTTCAAATGTATTAACCTCCCAGTCGGCTGTTGTAAATTCAATCCTATCTTTAAATCTAATCAACTAATTGCATCAGATGAAAGCAAAATTTCCAAACCAGTGCTTCCAAGCAGTTTTCCTCCAGGGTAGAGACAGGAGAATCCTCAGCAGGCACTTCCACTCCTACTTTTGACATCCCCTCGAAGCTCCGCCCCTCAAGTACTCCACGCCCCTCTTTCGTACACACCGCCGTCAGGGCCGGCGTCAGACGTCGAGCGGAAGTGACGTAAGGCGGCCGCCGGAGCTGTCGTTCTGCGTTGCGCGACTAGGCCTGAGAGTGGAGTGGGCTCTGCGCCCGTGAATATAACGCTATGTCGATCGAAATCGAGTCCTCGGAGTGAGTCCTGCGGTGGCGGTGTTCGCGAAGTGGCGGGGGCCGGGAGGTGAAGGGTGCGGGGTGGAAGGTGCTCAGGCAGAGGCGTCTGAGAGGCTAAGACGTGGGGGGGGGCATTTCCTTGTTCACAAAGAAGCTCCTTGCATCTGGCAACCTCGGACGCGGGCCCATTGGAAAGTAGCGGACGAGAAGCCCCAAGCCCGGTGGGAGGCGGCGCGGGGCTGGAGAAGGGATACGCCTTGAGACCCGAGGTCTGGCGCGCTGTGTGACTGATCGTATTACGCATCCACGCTTGACTCTAATTATCTGCACAAGGGGTCTTGTGCTCTAAGCCTTCCTGTTCTTCTCCGCCCTGTTAAACAAGTGTGATTCACTTCTTCTGTGCTTACATGGCTCCTTTGCTTTCCTCTGCCCAGCACGTAACCCAGTATTGTCACTGTGTCTCTGTCTGCCCTACTAGCTTGCGTGGGCGCCGTATAGTCCCAGTGCCTAGCTCACCGCAGAGGCTCGACTGCTGCCTTTGCAGAGAATGAACGACGAGCTATTTTATCAGGCTCTATCTATCTGGTGCTGAATTTTGGCTAGTCTGAGCCCTGTGCAGCTACAAAGGAGAGAGACAATCTGGAGATTGGGCCAGAAGAATGATAAATTTGGGGGAATAAGGGACTAATGAGTGACTAAAGGAGGTCTTTAGTGAACTTCTCCAGGACTCCGTCTTCCACCTTGCCCTTGGCCAAACTTAATTAAATCATCAGATGTACCATTTGTGTCTTGAGTGTAAGGGAGAGGACTTGTCCTGAAGACTTGCCATAGGAAGAATGGAGGTTTATTCATTCAACAAATATTGAAGTCTACTATGTACTGTTCTAGACCCTGGGGACACAGTAGTGAACAAAACAGACAAAAATTCTTGTCCCTAATAGAATGTGCATGGTGATTGGGGAAGGCAAACAACAGACAAAAACAATAAGTAAAATATGAGGCTTATCAGATGGTGATGAGTGTTGTGGAGAAAAATAAAGCAAAGAAGAGTGATAGAGACTTGCTGGAGTTAAGACAACTAAGTCAGGGCTGAAGTTGGAAAGGATTCCATGCTTTGGGGCCTGAATAATAGTGGACACTGACCATCTCCCAGCCTTGGGCTGCTGCACATTTTTATTAGTAATAATAGCTACTTTTTAGTAAGTATTTTCTGTGATAGTCATGCTATAAGCTGTATAGTCAACCGTTTCATCAAGCTTTCAAGGCAGATATTTTTCTTAACAGATGAGGAAACAGGCACAGAGATAACTGACTTGCCCAAGGTCACAGTAAGTGACGGAACTCTGATTCAAATCCCAGCAATCGCCAAACCTTTTAGCTCTTCATGTATTACCTTGTGTTTGAAAGAAGTAAATTTGATTTTGGTTATGTCACATGTGAGGTCTTTACCGGGAGAGTGTCTTATTTTGGGAGTGCAAATGGAAGTGTGCTAAGTTTGGAGGATAGTAGGTACTAGAATAGCAGGGATCTAAGCCTGGGTATCTCTTGAAGGGGCCCTGGGAGAAAAGACTACTAGCAGTAATCAGTTTCCTTCTGCAGGGGGTTTTTAAGAAGAGGGTATTTGCTTTTTTATCAGGGATGTATGCTCAAGAGCCACACTGCCAGTTTGAATCTTCATTTTTCCACTATCTCTGTTACTTGGTGAAATCCTCATTGTAAAATGGACGTAATGGGAATAACTTAACCTCATAGAGTGGTTTTGAGGAGTAAATGAATCAACATATCTAAAATGCTTAGAATAGTACTTGGTATATAGTAAACACATAATAAACATAGGCTGTTCTATGATTATTATTTCTCCTCAGGAGAGGGAATTCACTAAATTCCAATCTGAAATCCCTTCCAACCAAAACAGTATAACCTTCTATACTAGTGCTGTCCAGTAGAAAGACAGTGTGAGTCACATAGGTACTTTTAAAGAAAGAGAAGGAAAACAATGTATCACAGCATTGTACAGTGAACTTTTGTAGTCTATATGGAAGATTTCTTCACAAGACTCATTATTAAAGTTCAAGATCAAGAAGTTTTAACTGTAACTATTTTACTCTAAATAATTTGTAAGTTTTCTGGCACACGTTGAAAGTGGTTGTTTGTTCTCTCAATATTTGGCAATAATCTGGCTCGTTTTTTCCTTAGGGAACTGAATTTACAATGTTTTTAATTCACTTGTTCAGAAAATTTGGTAATAAGGGCACTGGGTAGGTATTATGTTTGCAAATGAGAACATACAGCTTTGTTTTACTTTTATATATAGTGTAGCTCTATTTATTTGTGTTCAACAAATCCCTATTAAGAAAATCTCAATTCACATTTTTTTGGCTGTCATTTAAAAAATGGACCAAATCATCCCACAAGCATTAAGAGTATTTGTGTCAATAACTAGACTAAGTTTAAATATTTTACTACAGTGTGCAACAATATAATTGTACAAATTAATAAAAAACTTGGCATAATAAAAAGATCTCTGGCCTTGGAAGTAAGAGAATCACCTTGAAACCAACTCGCTTTCTAGATGACTGTGAGACTTTGGACAAATTATTTCCCTTCTCTGAACCCCAGTTCTCCTAATTTTGAGATGGAGGTAGGACTGGGTGATTCCCAGCATCCCTTGTAACTTAGATTTTGTGATTTTTGGAAAGTTTTACTTATGTGATAAAGAAATGGATAGTAGGTAGTGAAAGGAAGACGGTTGAGTCAGAGAAATAAGCTGGGGTGGGCTTTATTTTGTGGCCTCTTTGGTGAGTGAGGATCCCTGAGCTGGATGACTTGCTTTTTTCTTTCAGTGTGATCCGTCTTATCATGCAGTACCTGAAGGAGAACAGTTTACATCGGGCTTTAGCCACCTTACAGGAAGAGACTACTGTGTCCCTGAATACCGTGGACAGCATTGAGAGTTTTGTGGCTGACATTAATAGTGGCCACTGGGATACTGTTTTACAGGCTATACAGTCTCTGAAACTGCCAGACAAAACCCTCATTGACCTCTATGAACAGGTAAGAGTGGAGGTGATGCTGAGCCTTGTGGGTTGGTTTATTGTGGGCCCCCTAACTGGGAAGTGCATTCCTTCAAGCACTGTAAGGACTGTAACAGTCCTTAAAACTTACACTGTCAAGGCTTGAGTGATACTTGGTATATTTTTTCTCTCTTAGAAAAGCCAAGATTTTCCCAAATTGAAATTATTTCTTAAGTGATCATTACATTAACTGTTCTGAAACCAATTTTTCTGACACTAACTGCAATTCAGTTCTGGCATTAACCACCCAAAGTTAGCGCAGACCCCACAGGTTAGGGGTTCAGTCCTCCATGAGATTGCCCTTAGTTCAGACACCAGCTGCACTTTGGGGTCTCAGGCCACCCATACTTCTAATAAGTGGTTACAAATTTGGGGGTCCCCATGAATTGATAATTCATTAGAATGACTCACAGAACTCAGTAAAGCGCTATATTGATGATTGCAGTTTTATTGTCAAGGATAGAGATCAGGACCAGCCAAATGTAGAATCACATAGGGTAGTCTGGGGAGTCCTGAACAAGGAGCTTCCAGTGCCCTCTCCCCATGGAATCAGTGTCTTTCTCACTTGGTGTATGAATGTGTTCACCAACCAGGAAGCTCCTTTGGTGTTTTTATTGGGGTTTCATTCAATCTCCAGCTTCCCAGCACTCCTGGAGGTTGGGTTGGCTCAGTGCCTCAACCCTCTGACCACATGGTTGGTCTTTCAGTAACCAGCCCCCATCCGGAGCTAGCTTCCTGGCACAAACTCAGGTGAGAGGCAGGGGGCTCATTAATAACGGAGAGACTCCTATCACTGGCAAAATTTCAGGTGTTTTAGAAGCTTCATGCCGGGAAACCAGGACAAAAGATCATTTATTATTTATACAACAGAGCAGAATGGACTTTCTGGAAATAAGAATTTAGCATTGTGTATAAAAATAGGGTAGTTGGTTGGTTTCTTTACAATCCATAAGAGTTCAGTAATTTCCCAAAGAGAATTTTGGTATTTGGGGAAAGATTTCTATGGAGTTCATGGAGATATTCCGAACATCTTTATTTTTCTTCAGCATCTATATTCTGAACAGGTGGCCTGAGAGGAGAGGAGATTGGTAGATAAAAATGGAGGTGGAAGTTGAAGGACTGAAGTCATTACTTAAATTACTTCAGGTGTCTACCTGAAAACGCTAGTGAAAGGGGCATTTCCCAATACTGGAAATAACTTTGACAGGCCATTTCTGCATACTGAAAAAGAAGTGTTACTAAGAGAATGCATTGAAACAGCCATTTTCTTTCACTTATCCAGGTGGTTCTAGAATTGATAGAGCTCCGTGAATTGGGGGCTGCCAGGTCACTTCTGAGACAGACTGACCCTATGATCATGTTAAAACAAACGCAGCCAGAACGGTATATTCATCTGGAGAACCTCTTGGCCAGGTCTTATTTTGATCCTCGTGAGGTATGAACGGTAATAAAAAAGAAACTTGTTAACTTTGAAAACATGCAATAATGTAATTGTAAAGATCATTTTATTGGATACGTTTTGTGATTTTGATTTAATTTTCAATAGTGATACTTTTTGTAGATGTTGGTTGAAATTTGCATATGTTAAAGGGAATAATCTTGTTTTCTGAGTATTGGAGGGTCTTCCCTTCCCTGCCTACCCTATTTTAGAGGATTGTGTGTCAATTAGTAAAGAAGCAGGATATTTATTCTGGAATCATTTCCCCATTAGCCCAAGCACTAGTCTGGTTCTGAAGTGCTACCTGACTGCTGGTATATTCCCTGGGCATTTGTGTCCCTTGTCCCTGACCATTGCATTTCCTCCCAGCTCTTTTAGTTCTTAGAAGCTCGTGCTTTTACTTCTCAGCCGATTATGCATACTGGTAGAACATGGTGACTGATACTCTTCATTCTTTCAATACCTTATTGTATACTTTCATTCTTTCTCACTCAGCCTTTTACTAGTCTAAATGGGAGGAAGAATTTAATAGACGTTGAATAATGGAAAGTTAGGGTAAACTCACAGAAACCAGGAGGATAATGGAAAGAAGTTTAGATTACCAAGACAGGATTTGTTAGAAGTGGTCAAGAACTTTTGGGCTGGGGGTTATTTGACTGAAGAAATTACCAAAGAATATAAAAGAATCCTTGGCTCTGCAAATTTTTCAAACTCTGGGAAACAGCCCTGGGTTGGCGTGGTTTACTTGGACTGTTTTCAGAAATAATAGCATGGATTGGCTGACCTCAGTTTTCTCCTAGCTCATACTTTTGAAATGCAAGTGGATGGACTTGGGAAGTCGTTTAAAAAACCTAATTGATTTAATTAATTACATGTTTAACTGGGTAGTTTCTTTTCATGTTTTCCTTTTTGAATATTTCTGCATGATGATTGTTGTTTTTTTAAAATAAGCACACTTATATCTTATAGTCGTTTCTTGAAAATGATGCTCCTCCCTCTCCTTTTTCAGGCATACCCAGATGGAAGTAGCAAAGAGAAGAGAAGAGCAGCAATTGCCCAGGCCTTAGCTGGTGAAGTCAGTGTGGTACCTCCATCTCGTCTCATGGCATTGCTGGGACAGGTGATTAAAGTCTGAAACTGAAATTACATACCCTGTATGTAAACTATATGTATGAGCTAAAGAAATCAGCCATCCTAAGTACTGGAGGCGCTTGTACTAACAGCTGTACCATGCCACCCTCATCTTTCCTGGGAGAGGCAGTATATAGATGAGTGGTTAAGGGCACAAGCTCTAGAATCAGAATTGGGGTGACCATATCATGGATCATTCCCTCCAGGATAACTTGCGGGCGCTGTGAATCATTGTGCCAGGCAAATTGGAACAAATGTTTACCCTAGTTGGAATCCAAGCTCTCTCGCTAGCATTGTGGTGTTGGGCATGTTACCTGACTTTTCTGATTCCATTTACTAATGGTGCTGTAGGAAGGATTAAATGACACAATCCATATAGCACTTAAAGCATTTCCTGTGTTTCCTGACACCTTGTAAACAGCTTAGTAAATGGTAGCTGCTGATCGGGATTTTTTTTTATTAGTAGTAGTATTACTACTGTTGTCATTATTATAAAGCTACCTAGAGTGATAGATGTTTTATAACAGAACAAACCACCTGACTTCTCTTGAGACGGGGGCAAGATAGTCACCTGATGGCATAGTTGTTGGGCGAGGCCCTGGGAGCTAATTGCTCTTAATACGGACTTTGTCATTACCTCATCTCCTGCCTTACCCTTGAGGGGTGTTTGGTGTCTCCAATTCCTAAAACTTTTTGGAGTTTTCAAGGTAGTTTGGCTTGCTTTTTGTGGCTTCCTCATCCCCGCCTTGTATAATTAGGTTTCATTTTTCTCAGTTCTTTTGGTTGCCACTGGTTCAGTCACTTTTCAGTTTCTGAAATTTAACATTTCTCTTTTGCTGTTTTCTTTCATTCTCTCTTTGTCTTTTTGGCTATGTACTCTTTTTATTCTTTTATTATTGTCACTTTAGGGGAGTTTCTGGAGGAAGTAGAAATAAACGCACATGTTCCTACACATTTAATTGGTTAGATGTGAGGAGTGAGTGAGGCTTTGCTCTGAGTTGCCGTTTTCGGCTTCTGGCTTGAGTGACTTGATAAAGAATACAAGAAGTGCAGGTTGTTTTGGGGATGGAGGGAGAAACTGGAGAAGGGGCAGCAGTTCTGGATGTACTAATTTTGAAGTTCTTGTGGGACATACAAGTGGAGATGTCCAGTTTCAGTGCAGTAGTCCTCCGTTATCCGCGGTTTCACTTTCTGTGGTTTCTGTTACTTGGGGTCAAAATATTAAATGGAAAATTCTGAGTAGTGTGATGAAATCTTGCACCATCCTGATCCATCTCACCCAGGACGTGAATCGCCCCTTTGTCTAATGTATCCACGCTGTATACGCTACTGCTCATTAGTCACTTAGTAGCTGTACTGGTTGTACTAGATGGACTGTCACAGTATCCCAGTGCTTGTATTTAAGTAATCCTTGTGGTGGCCTCACACTATATCACATGCCTATGTCATTCACCTCCCTTCATCTCATCACGTAGGCATTGTATTACATCGTCACAAGACGAAGGGTGAGTACAGTCCAATAAGATATTTTGAGGGAGTCCACATCCACATAACTTTTATTACAGTATATTATAATTGTTATATTTTATTGGTTGTTGTTAATCTCTTACTGTGCCTAATTTAGAAATTAAACTTTATCATAGGTATATATGTATAGGAACAAAGATAGTATATATAGGGTTCAGTACTATGTGAGGTTTCGGGAATCCATGGGGGGTCTTGGAACTTATCACCCGTGGATGAGGGGGACTGCTATACTGGGATTTGTGAATCTGGACCTCACCCATGAGGTTTTGGCTAGTTAGAGACTTATAAATTGCAATAGTGGTTAAAGCCGTAGATGTAAGTATGATTCCCCAGGGAAAGCATGTAGAATAAGAAAGGTAAAAATGTGAGAAGAAAACTGTAGGGAGCACTTAAAGTCAACAGGGTGAACAGAGAAAGGAACAGCCAGAGAGATAAAAGGGAAGCCAAGGGAATATCGTTAGAAAAGCCAAGAGACGAGTTTCAGGAAGACGAGTGGTCATCAAGGTCGAGAGCAGCAGAGAACATGAGGAAGTTTAGGTTCAGAAAGCAGTTTGGTTTTGGCTTTGGGATATCTGAGACGCATTCCAGTGGAAAGTGGGGCAGAAGTTATGTTGCAATGAGTTAGGTTTGAATTAACTGAGAAGTGAAGACATTGAATTTAAATGGCTCTTGAAGATTGGTTGTTAAAGGAAAATGATGTCGGTGGGGGGAGGGGAGGGCAATAGTTAATGAACAGAGAGCAAATGAGGGGATTTCTTTTTTTTAAAGATGGAAGTGATTTGAAACTATTATAGACTAAGAGTAAAGGCCGGCAGAGAGTACACATTGATTGGAGAGAGGCCCTGAGGAGATACAAGTTTTCTTGTCATTGCAGTAAAACATGAAAAACAAGTAACTTGAATTTTGGGAAGAAATAAAGAAAACTACTAATATTTAGAAGCATTATATATTTCAACTATAATAACTGTATAATTAATTTACAAGTTTGGTAACACTGCCATATATAAAATAATACAAAAGTTGATTTAATTTCTATATATCAGCAGTAGCCAGTTAGAAAATTCAGTGAAAAAAAAAAAGCTCTTGTTTATAGCAACAACATACACTATAAAAATTGTAGCTCTCACTTTTGTGGGAAATAGGTGATTTTCTTTTTTTTTTAAAGATTTTATTGGGGAAGGGGAACAGGACTTTAGTGGGGAACAGTGTGTACTTCCAGGACTTTTTTCCAAGTCAAGTTGTTGTCTTTTCAGTCTTAGTTGTGGAAGGTGCAGTTCAGCTCCAGGTCCAGTTGCCATTGCTAGTTGCAGGGTGCGCAGCTCACCATCCCTTGTGGGAGTTGAACCAGTAACCTTGTGGTTGAGAGGACGTGCTCCAACCAACTGAGCCATCCGGGAGCTCAGCGGCAGCTCAGCTCAAGGTGCTGTGTTCAATTTTAGTTGCAGGGGGCGGAGCCCACCATCCCTTGTGGGACTCGAGGAGTTGAACTGGCAGCCTTGTGGTTGAGAGCCCACTGGCCCATGCGGGAATCGAACTGGCAGCCTTCGGAGTTAGGAGCATGGAGCTCTAACCGCCTGAGCCACCGGGCTGGCCCCGATTTCCTATTTTTTTTTCTTTTTTTTTCATTTGCAGCTGACATTCAATATTATTTTATATTAGTTTCAGGTGTATAGCATAGTGGTTAGACATTTATATAATTTATGCAGTGATTCCCCCAGTTAGTCTAGTACCCACCTGGCATGGTACATAGTTATTCCAATATTATTGACTATATTCTCTATGCTGTACTTTACATTCCTGTGACTATTTTATAACTACCAATTTGTATTTCTTAATCCCTTCACCTTTTTCACCCTGCTCCCCAACCCCACTCTCCTCAGTTTGTTTTCTGTAGATGATTTACATTTTTAAAAAAGGCAAAAACCCTTCAAAACTTACAAGAGAAGTGAAAGATTTGAATAAATGGTGAAACAGTTATTTTCCTAGGTAAGACTGATTGTCAATGTCAGTTCTTAGATTTACGGCAATTATAATAAAGATCACAAATAGGATTAGAACTCTTTCACAAAAGAAGTCTAGCGTTCATCTGGAAAAATAAACTTGGAAGCACGTTCATCAAAGAAATTTTAAAAAGGAAAAATGTTGAGAGCATATTAGTCCTAGAAATATTGAAGCATTTAATGAGGGTTCGTAGTTTGAATCATTTTGGTATTTAGCACAAGAATATCTGTTGCAACCAGTGCAACAACAATGCAAGAAACTGATCCCATTGTTTATAAGAATTTACTAGAAGATCATGGCAGTGTCACAAAACCAAGGAGTAGGGAAAAATTATTCAGTTTATGGTGTTGGGGCACTTACTTTAGAATGGAGGAAAATGGTTATATTCAGAGCCTTCTCTCATATTTTATAGAGCATAATTTCTGATAGATTGAAAGTTAAATATTTTAAGAAAATATGAAAACTAGAAGATAATACAGAGGGTGCCAAAAAAATGTACGCACATTTTAAGAAAGGCAAAAACTATTAAAATTGTAATACTCAGTATATACTGATAACAAAAGATGACTACAAGTCATGAGTATACATTTTGTTGGCACCTCGATATATCAAACTTCCTGATAGGGAAGGACTTCTTATGATTAGGGAATAAACACCAAGGTAAAGGTCAACAAATTTAATCACTGAAGAGTTTAACTTAAGATAAAAAGAAAGCTATAAAGCTATAATCAAAAATAGGCAGATTGGGAAAAAAAATCTTTCTGCAAATAATAAATAATAGATACCTTGATCACATTAAAAGTTCACAAATTGATAAGAAAAATAGGAAGACTATGATAGATCCTTGAGCAAAGAATGTGAATAAATGGTAAACAGGAGAGGAAATACATGTAGTTAATAAACTTGAAGAAAAGTTCAAACTAATCGGAGAGCTGACTAAATTAAAGCAGGGTATAAGTTTCCACTCATTAAATTAGCAAAATTTAAAAATGATATCTAACATTGTTGTGTTTTTGATATAACAAAGGGAAAAGGAATGGACGTTGATCATATGCCTGTTACGTAGACTTTACATACGTTATTTTGTTATATCCTTTCAGCAGCTCTGGGAATTAGGCTTTTTTTTTTTTTTTTTTTAACTTTTTCAGTTAATGAAATTGGGAGTCAAAATAACATTTGGCAAATGATCTAGCCTAGAGACATCTGTCTCCAAAGTCCATGATTTTTCCACTGTCCATAATGCAATTGTGAGCGCTATTGAAGTTGCAACTTTTTGGAAAAACAGTTTGGCAGTATATATCAAGAGCCTTGACCATTCGTATTCTTCTTTTTTGGATTCAATAATTCCTATTCTAGGAATCTATTCTAAGGTGGGAATATCCCCAAAATAGAAAAAGCTGCATGTCCGAAGATGTTTGTTGTAGCATTATTTAGATTAGTGAAAAATGGGAAGTGGTGTAAATGTCCATTAATGTATTAATTAAATAAACTGTTAAACATCCACTAGATAGAATATATTTTATAGCCATGGAAATGATAGTTACGGTATAGCGTGATCTGATGTTAAGTGAAAACAGGAGAATATAAAATTTTACATATGGTATAATTACAGCTATGTTAATTAAATACGTGTAAGGGGGGAAATATTAGAAAGTAATATACAATGCTAATGTGGCTGTATTTGGATGTTGGCACTATGGGAGATTTCTGTTTTCCAAATTTTGTTTTATTATAAGAGTCACACCTATAAGAAAATAGGTGTGGAAAGATGGACCTATTGGCTCTCAGAGTCCCCTTCCACCCTGAGCTCAGCCGGTGTTCATAGAACACACAGAGTAGCACAGATTATGTTGTTTAGGTGGCCAGAGATGGTTGGGTCTGGATGGCTCAGTTTCCTGTGAACCTCACTCATCCTTACGGGCTTGGCTTTGTCTGAGCAATGAGGATCAGATCTTAAAAGCACCCAAGTAGATTACTGTACATTTCTTTTCTCATAGGCACTGAAGTGGCAGCAGCACCAGGGGTTGCTTCCTCCTGGCATGACCATAGATTTGTTCCGAGGCAAAGCAGCTGTCAAAGATGTAGAAGAAGAAAAGTTTCCTACACAGCTGAGCAGGCATATTAAGGTAGGACCTTAGACACTCAGCAGTTGGTAATTATTTGTTGAGGACTCGATATGTGCTTGCCCAGCTAGGTCCTATGCCAGAAGCTTGGGTTGCGAGCAGAATTCATTCTCCAGCTCTGTCAACATTCAGGGTTGCGGTTGGTGACCCCTGGGGTCCTGTGGCCTGGCATTGGCACATATCAGATATATAACCAAGTAGACATACAGTTGACATCTGGCCCATCGTCTGCCCTTGCTCCCAGGAAGCCTGCATTTGGAAGAATGGTTAACCTTTTGGTTAAGCCTGGGACTGACTATGCACTTCTAATATATTTGTCTTGTTCGGTATTTGTGTTTTTGCCTGCCTCAGTCAGGCAAAGTACCAGGCATGGATTGTAAAGTGGGCTTGTGTGGTGTTTGAACAAGATAACTTTTATCATCTTACGGCTGGTTTTTTTTTAAAAAAAAATCTGAGACTCTTCTAGGAAAAAACACAATCAAGTAATTGCTGCAGTTCCCAGAATTACAAGCATATTTGCTACTTCAACATCTACTTTATGTTATAGTTTCTTTTTGGGTTTTTGCTCCCATTGAATTTATGGGTTTTAAAATAATTCGTATTCCTCAAATCTTTGACTTTTGCTTGCTTTGAATTTGTCTTTTCTGGGTTTTACATTTTGACTTGTGTGTAAAGATATTTTCGAGCAGTACTTTTATCCTGGCTGAAACCTTGAGAAAAATAGAAATCCATATAATTATACTGCTGGGCTAAAATTTTTGTTACAAACACTTTCCTTTTTGGCATTTAAAATGAAATTCATAACAGCGTTTCTCTGTTCTCATCTGTCTAATGTCCTGTAGTTTTCACCTGCTACTGGGAGCATGACTGCTGGTAAATGCTTAGGGTACATTTCTCGGGCAGTCTATAGCAGCTTTAATTACTTCTCTGTCACACATTATCACTTGATTAAATGAAGGTCATGAAAAGAAATTGATGGAAAATTTGTTTATAAAATAGTGTAGAACATTTACTTTGAAAAAATGAACTTTTTTTCTCCAGCTGCATAACAGGGACATATTATGTCATATTAAGTTGAGTGTAAAAGTCATACTGACAGTGGCTGGTTCTGGTAAAAATTTATTGTTTGAGTTAACAGGATTATTTGTTCTGAATTCCATGCTAAGGTAGTTTTTTTGCTTTTCTTTGGAAATAATCAGTTTCACATTAAAAAACTGGTTTCAGCCGAGAGCCTAGACGTGAAACTGCTTAGAGAAAATATATCCACAATCTCCCTGTGTCCAGGTACAGAAACGTCCCTCCAAAACTTTGTAATAATAACTAGCTATGACTTTATGCTAGGGCATGGTTTCTCAAAAGATTAAAATAGGAATTGCTTTAAGTCCACTAGATAAAAATGCATCTGTTTCATTGTTTCATTTGAAACAGTTTGGTCAGAAATCACATGTGGAGTGTGCTCGATTTTCTCCAGATGGTCAGTATCTGGTCACTGGGTCTGTTGATGGATTCATTGAAGTATGGAACTTTACAACTGGAAAAATCAGGAAGGTAAAGTATATAAAATATGTTAACTTTTCTAGTGGGAGAATTATCTATTTTTTAATTGTTATTTCTACAGTTTAAATTTATGTCTTGAATAGGTGATACGTACATCTCTGATAGAATATTTTATAAAATAGAAAAGTTGTTCAATAAAGAGTCTCACTCCCACCCTTGTCTCTCAGCTGATCAGTTCCTTTCTTTAGTCCATCCAGGGTTACCAGTTTCTTGTGTAACCTTCCTGGAATGTTCTGGGTATACATAAGCAATTTTTATTTCTAATCTAACCTAATTGTAGTACTACTTGTATTTCTTAGGTTATGAATGAAAGTTGAGTATCTTTTTATAAGTGAAAAGCCACCATTATTTCCTATTTTGTGAAGCCTGTTCATATCCTTTGCCTGTTTTTCTTTTGGAGTGTTTTTAACTGATTTGTGAGAGCTCTTTACAGTTTGAGGAAATCAACTTTTGTAATATGCATTATTACAAATATTTTTAGTTTTGACTTTTGTCTTTTGAATTAGTTTATGATTTTGCTTTATAGACTAAAATTTTTTGTATTGTCATATTTATCCATCTTCCACAATTTCTTCTAGTCCTTTTGTGTTTCATTATATGTTTAATGTTTTATCCATCTGAAATTTGTTTAGGGGGATAAAGTTGGTGTAGATCAACTTAATTTTTTCCCTAAATAGCTGTGTATTGACTACCCACTGATTTAAAATGTAATCTTTATCATAGAGCAAATTCTTCTTGGTAGTGGATTTATGAGTAATTTTTACTCTCTACTTTACATTTATAGTTTGCCTTTTTATAAACCATGAAGTACTCTCAGTTTATAATTAGAAAAAAATTAAAGATACTTCAGTTGGAACAATAATGGATAATAACAGAAACATCACAAATAGGTTAGTTAATACATGGTTAAGGAAAAGTAGCTGACAATTTGGCAAAAAAAGCATTAGTTTTTCACATCATACCCCTAAGGTAAATAAATTCAGATTTACTAAAGATGTGCAGTATGAAACGAGGCAAATTTTGCTTAGAAAAGATCAGTAAGCAAAAGATGTAGGGCATTATGTTGGCATTTTTTCCACTATTAGTTTGAATTGTGTAAAATTATTCCCAGCATTATCAGTTGTTCATTAGGACATATGTGCATGGCACTACTATTTGCTTTGGAGATTGAGATTAGGTACAAGCCATTACCTTGCTTTTAGAGAGTTTGTAGAAATCTGGGGTAACTGGGTTTTTGTGTTGCTAATTTGGTAACTGCTTATCATTGTTTCTTTTAGGATCTGAAGTACCAGGCCCAGGATAACTTCATGATGATGGATGATGCTGTTCTCTGCATGTGTTTCAGCAGAGATACAGAAATGTTAGCAACTGGGGCCCAAGATGGAAAAATCAAGGTATGGATTAGTGGCACAAACTCTTGTATGTAGACGTTTTGAGAGTTTTGTGATGAGGTAGTGTCCTACATATGATATTCAGCTTAATAAGAGGTACTGTTTCTTGAGCATCAACTTTGTGCTAGCCACGTTTTCTAGTTTAATCCTAATAATAATTCTGCCTAGGGAGGTCCAGTAATTTGTTTAGGTAAGTGATAGATCTGGGGCTTCCTTTTAGATTTGCTCGTGCCCTTTCTGTTGTACCACCCTGGCTCACCTAAGTATAATATGATGTATTGTATTTTTTTTTTTTTTTTTTTTAAGGTAATGGGATGGTCTGCAGCTGATAAGCTCTGACTTGTATTTAATTGCTGGTAAAACGCCCTGGGCTAGATAAAATACAGAAATGGTCTTTGCTAAGTGAACTTAGCGTCTAAATTTTTGTTTTAATAATTTACAAGGAAAGAGGTTTAAGTTTCACAGGATTCAGCTATCATTGTGCTATGTGGACCCGACATATCTTATTCAGCTATTAGCATGCATTTTTAATGTTGTTTTAGTACATTTGTGAGCATGGCATCTTGCTTGGCCTGTGGGCTAGTGGGACACTTTATTTACAAGTTTTCACTATTCCTTTTTTTATAAAGGTCTGGAAGATTCAAAGTGGACAGTGTTTAAGGAGATTTGAAAGGGCACACAGTAAAGGTGTTACCTGTCTAAGCTTTTCTAAGGATAGCAGTCAGATCCTTAGTGCCTCTTTTGACCAGACAATTAGGTAAGTAAGAATCTTCAAGTTGCCCTCACTTGAGTTTGATGTGATGAAGCTCTGGAGGGAGGTATTAGTGATTCCTTATGCTTTTACCAGGATGGTGCTATGTGGAGAAGGAGGGTATATGAGAGATTTAATTTCCTCAGAGTACAGCTGACACAGTGCTATTATGTTCTCCATTTGCGTCTCTACCCAGAAGAGAGATTAGAAAAAGATTATAGCAGTGTTTGATGTTTCTCAAAGTGTGGTCTGTGGACCCACCTGCATCAGAATCACTTTAGAGGGCATATTACAAATACACGTTCCTGGGACCCAGCTAAGACCTAGAAGTCTGGCCCTAAACAGAAGTTTATGGTATTATTGGCATATTTTCTTCTAGTCTCTGTTCCCACCTTTTGTTTTGGTTTTGTTTGATTGCTTGACAATGAAAATTATACTGCATACATAATTGCATAGCCCGCTTTCTTCACATAATAGGCTTCTATAATTCATCTAAAATGCATGCAGCACTTGGTCCCAAAGATAATATATAGAACATTGATTATTCTTTTCATTTTCTTTTATTTGTGATAGAATTCATGGTTTAAAATCTGGGAAAACTCTGAAGGAATTTCGTGGCCATTCTTCCTTTGTTAACGAAGCAACATTTACACAAGATGGACATTATATTATTAGTGCATCCTCTGATGGCACTGTAAAGGTTAAGTATTTGCTACTGGTTTATTTTGGGGTGTCTATTTCATTTTTGCCCTTTGAGCAGTTTTCATTGGTGGTAATTGTTTTAATTGTGGTGGCGTAAGCCTCTTGACTAGCTACTTGAGTTATAATTGAGGTGAGTCTGAGACAATAGTAATATTCTGTGGATAATTCCTATTCCCCTAGGAACCTCAAATCTCAAATCTATAAAATGAAAACAGACTTTATCATGTGTAGGAACAGAGGAAGGGTGTGGGAACCTAAACTTGAGTCATCCCCCATTTACAGTGGTTAAATTTGATCTTGCCATAGGTATGGTCCACCTGCAACAGTCAAATTCACAAAGGGCTCAGTGGCCAAAGAAATAGATCTCTTTTTTTTTTAAATGTCTTTTACCCCAATTTTTCTTTTCTTTCTTTCTTTTTTATTGGGGAACACTGGGGAACAGTGTGCCTCTCCAGGGCCCACCAGCCTCAACTCGTCATCCTTTAGTCTAGTTGTGGAGGGCACGGCTCAGCTCCAAGTCCAGTCTCCATTTTCAATCTTTAGTTGCAGGGGCGCAGCCCACCATCCCATGCGGGAATTGAACTGGCAACCTTGTTGTTGAGAGCTCGAGCTCTAACCAACTGAGACATCCAGCTGCTCCTCTAGAAGCTCAGTGGCAGCTCGTTGTCTTCAGTCTAGTTGTGGAGGGTGCAGCCCACTGGTCCATGTGGGAATTGAACCCGCAACCCTGTTGTCCAGAGCTCGCGCTCTAACCGAGTCATCCGGCCGCCCCAAAATAGATCTCTTTTTTGTTGCATGGCCTCATCCCACCCCAGACCCCCGCTTTAGGGCTTTCCTAACAGCATTTGCAGAAGAATAGAATAGGTGTAGAGTATAATAAGCCCCCTCTCAGATACTTATTTACTGCCCTAAGCTCTCAGCTGAAAGTACTGGATCTTTAATACCTTAAGAGATTCAGTTGTTTTAAGAGGGCCTTGTTTCCTAGAAAAGATGAGAAATCCAAAGAGGAAATTGCTGGAGATTTTTGAGACACTCCATTTACATTCTGGACCGTTTTTCAATTTCCTTATGTAAGTGAGTGCTTTGAGGCAAATGACCTAAACAGCCCTCTGAGGTTGCCTGTTATGGCTTGGGAATCGAACCAGAAACCGGAGGGCAGGAGATGTACTCTTCCTCGGGATGAATGGGGAAATACATTGAGCTCTTAGTACTTTAGTCATGAGATTTGCCCTCTTTGTGCTATGTATAGGGCCTTACAATGTGTAAAATGCCATCGGGAGGTCATTTATCTAGGCCTCTTTGTTTTGAGGTCTTTTCCTTTAGTTCTGCAACGCGTGGGGTAAAGCATCTCCCTGACATTTTGGACAGAAAACACTAGAAATCTTAGAACTCTTGGTCTCTAAAATGTTCACTTCTCTCCTAGGTAACTGGGCTTTAGAGAGGAGATTGGGACAGATGATAATAGTGTTTAATCAACACTGGCGCAACTACCATGTTTCCCTAAAAATAAGACCTAGCCGGACCATCAGCTCTAATGTGTCTTTTGGAGCAAAAATTAATATAAGACCCGGTCTTACATTATAGTAAAATAAAACCGGGTCTTATATTAATTTTTGCTCCAAAAGACACATTAGAGCTGATGGTCCGGCTAGGTCTTATTTTCGGGTAAACACGGTAGTGGGACAACTATTTCCTCCATTTATAGGTATTCAACATCTGTTTTGTGCTAAAGCTCTGTTGAAGGTACAGAGGAAATGCAATATAGTCCGTGCCTTTGAGGCTTTTATATCTCATTAAGTGAGTGGTGTCCAGGCAATGCCCTATAATCAATATTTGGGTCATCTCTTCTCTAAGCACATCTCAGGTGTCAGTAACTATGATGTCTGATTTAACTGCTTCAGGTCATAAAACCCTGAGGGCAAGGTGAAAAGCGTTAGGGTAGAGAACTATTACCAGAAGAAACGTTGACCTGGGAGAGGTAATACAAGTGGCCAGGAGGGGCTTCCGCTTCCACACATCCACGTGTGTGTGTAACATTGTGACTTCTGTTCAGTGGTTCAAACTGTACATTGGAATCATTTGTGGAGCTTTGTAAAAATGTACACACCTGTGCCCCACCTCAGGCTTCCCAAATCAGAATCTCAGGATAGGGTCCCCAGCATGTAACTCTAAAATGGCCCCATTTTATTTCGATGTCAGTAAGGGCAGCTTTGTGGTTGTATATGAAACAAAACAACATATGACACACATCTAAAAAGAGATAGGTGGCACTTTAGGAAAACTTTGTAAGAAAAGATCATAGATTTTATGAAGTTTTTATTATTTAGCTTTGTGACTTTTTATACCAATTAATCAGCAAATAGCTGCTAAGTGCTAACTATGCATATGGCAATGCTAGGTATTTGGACTGAAAACCAAGTAAGAACTTTTTTTTTTCTGAGTCAATTTTATTCTTTTTAATAATCTAATTTTTATTTTTTAAATCTCAAAACATTAGACATTCTTACACCCCCCAAAATGTTTATGCTTTAAATTTTTGTGTCATAGATCTGGAATATGAAGACCACCGAATGCTCAAATACCTTTAAGTCCCTGGGCAGCACTGCAGGGACCGACATCACTGTCAACAGTGTGATCCTGCTTCCTAAAAACCCAGAGCACTTTGTGGTGTGCAACAGATCAAACACAGTGGTCATCATGAACATGCAGGGGCAGGTACGTGCTCAGAAAGTGTCTTTGCAGACCCTGGTGGGCCATTCCCAAAACGGCATGTTTCGGTCCTGGCCCTTCCAGTAACCCAGTATGGGTTCACCACTCCAGAAACCACACACACTGTATTTGTTATTCAGATGCTTAAACTATACATCTATAGAACATCTCTTTGGCTTCTCAAAAGTTATCTCCTTTCCCCAGAGTGTTTGTATGTTATGCTCTTTCTTTTCCATCCTTTGGATAAATGAGGCTCTAATCTGTTTTTAAGCGTCTTAAGAATCTCACTGAAGATTTTAAGATAATAATTCCTGTCTGAATGAGGGAGATAGAGTATGTCAAGTACCCACTCGGGACATCTCCTAGCTACTACATGATCTACGTGGAACTTAATAGGAGATGGGCAATGGTGTCTTCATGATGCATGTTTGTAATCAGGACAGCTGCATAGTTCCCAAGGAACCTCACTTTTGTAGCACCAGGGACATTAGAAACATCAAGGTTGAGGTCTGAAGCCCTAAGAATGTGTCCTGGTGTTACTGAAATATTGGCCTGGGCACTTGGGGATTCTCCTGAGCATGGGGAAGACCCAAGGGCTGGTGTATGGAACTCTCTCCGTTTCTTTAGTCCGCATAACTGATCAATTAGTAGTTTAGAACCCATGGTTGAGATGGCTGGTCTGTGATATCTGCTGGACCCCTGCATGAAGCCATAGCTGCCCACTTCCTAGTT
This sequence comes from Rhinolophus ferrumequinum, assembly GCF_004115265.2. NCBI lineage: Eukaryota > Metazoa > Chordata > Mammalia > Chiroptera > Rhinolophidae > Rhinolophus > Rhinolophus ferrumequinum. The sequence continues at coordinate 50,193,480 of NC_046295.1, read as the reverse complement.
TTCTGCTTGATTTTTTAAAGACCCTTTATTTAACAAATATAATTTTAGATTCATAAAGAAGTTGCAAAACAGTATACAGAGTTCCTGAGTACCCTTTCCCCAGTGTTAACATCTTACATAACCATAGTTCAATTATCAAAACCAGGAAATTGACTTTGGTACAATTCTGTTAAATACAAACCTTTTTTAGATTTCATATGCATTCATTTTGAGGTGGGAAGTTAATACTTCTATGAAATTTTATCACGTGTAGTTTTCTATGTGACACCACAATTAGGATACAGAACTGTTTTCATCACCCCTGAAGAACTCCCTCATGTTGTACACAGTCAAACCCTCCCCACCAACCCTAACCACTGATCTGTTTTCCACTATTATAATTTTGTTATTTTGAGAATGGTGTATAAATGGAATCATGGTATGTATTTAAACTTTTAACCTTTTGCGGTTGGTTTCTTCCAGCTTGATTTATGATGATTGTAAATGGTATATAAAATAGAGCAAGCAAGGTCTTAGAGACAGTTCCACCCTGAATGGGGAGAGATCTCATTCTGTTAGAAAGCGGAAACTGGGGAGCATGAATCTAGAGCTTTGAGAACCAGTGGTATATTGACTTAGAAATTGTTGTGTGTGTGGTAATGAATTTGCTTCAGGGTAAACTGGTTCAGTAGACTAAAGAGCAGGATTGGGGACTTGGGATATACAAAATCTAAATTTCTGTCTGCCAGTAACTTTAGATAGCCTATCTGGTGAATATTTCCCAGGCAAGAGGATTTAGCACATGATGAGTAGAATTGGTGATGTAATTATAAATGACAATGAACCAAAGTGCAAAATAACAATGTAAAGATGTCCATTTAAACTGCTGCATTAAAACTGTTAATTCAGATGTTTTGTTTTTGCCTTGGGCTGTGGTATGATCTAGATTGTCAGAAGCTTCAGCTCTGGTAAGAGAGAAGGTGGTGACTTTGTTTGCTGCGCCCTTTCCCCCCGTGGCGAATGGATCTACTGTGTAGGGGAGGACTTTGTGCTCTACTGTTTTAGCACCGTCACTGGCAAACTGGAGAGAACATTGACAGTGAGTATTATTGACTTAAGGCCATCTAAAGAGATTACGTTAATGCTTGTGTCTTTCTGAACTCAAGTAAACTTTTTCCAGACTGCTGTCAGTGTGAACTCTGTATAAAAAATATAAAACTTTTATCACTAACTGAAAAAGGGCTCATAAGTAATTGTATGGAATTACCTCCTCTCTCAAGAAGTCATCCTTCAGTGAGCCCTCGGCTTCAGGTGGATAGGATGAGTGTACCTAAAGCAGAGGCGTAGGGGAATGTGCCTGTCTAGCCAACCAGATCAGCCGTATCTTCCTCAGGGGGCCTGGAGAGTGAGATGCAGCTAGTTTTCTTCGTTTCAAAGGCAAAATACTTTTACTTTATTGTCAAATTGATTTGATTATGCTGTTAAACAGCTGTATAAGAGTCAGTGCAAGGAGTGATTAATGCTCTTTTAACAACCAATCCCTGAAGCTGTGTCTTAACACAATGGAAGCTTTCCTGTGTCGCGTGATAAGAGTTTGATAGCCCTTCTCTATCTTTTAGCTGTGTCATTTGGAATATGTGGGATCCAAGATCTCAGAAGAGAGATGAAAGTCTTTACGGGATGTTTCTAAGACCCACATTTGGAAGTGGCCTATATTACTTTGTTCCTCTTTTTTTTTTCTGGTTAGAATTCAGTCACATGGCCATACCTAAATGCAAGGGGGGCAGGGAAGATATAATCTTCTGTGGTCCAGAAAGAAGTTACGGTATGGTGGTATGGTGAACGTATGAAAAATGATGTGCATACCAATATTAGAGAATCATCTCTCGTGTCATTCTTGAGTGAACTTTGGCACACCTGCCCGGTGAAGCCGCCAGTACAGCGTTAAGATGTGATGTGAGCAAAGCAAGGTGAGGTGGAGAGTGTCTTGAGTGGCCTGGACAATCCAAATTCACTGAGTTGAAGGAATCATTTGGTCTCAGTGTCTTCGCCTAGAATTTATAAAATGGTGATGATGACTAGGATCAGCTTTAGTGCAAAAATGATTTGGGACAGTTATTCACACGTTACGAAAAAATCTGCACAATGTGATGGCCTCATTTGAGGTTTTGGTTTGCTTGCTTAGCCCTCTTTGAGACTGCCTTATGTTTGATTCCTTTGGTGAAAGTGGCAGCTTCCCTCCTCTCTCCCAGTCAGGTCTGGAAGCCTCTTCAGGGTGATTTTTATACTTATATTCCCTAATCCTGTGCTTTACTTTTTCCAGGTTCATGAGAAGGATGTGATTGGTATCGCACACCATCCTCATCAGAACCTGATTGCTACTTACAGTGAAGATGGACTCCTAAAGCTCTGGAAACCCTAATTTGACCTTTTTCTTTTTAAACTAGCTTGAGAGCATGTACTTAAATGAAGACATATTCATGTGGTTTTTTTTTTTTTTTGGCCAGCTTTTCTGAGTAAATTAGACACAGAAATAAGCTTGTGAAAATTCATGTTTAAGTAGTACCTTTTTATATGTTTTTAAGGTATTCGTTTGTTTCTAATTGGAACAGTCAATGTTTTCAGTAATTTTTTACTTGGAGAGTGCAACACTGATATTTCTAGGAAAAATTAATCTTTTGATTATTTGAAAAGCTGATTAAAATGTGCCTCCTTATAGTAAAATTTGTAAATGAACTATCCCCATATTCAGTAGCTATTTGTTGTTCCATCTTTTTTTTTTTTTTTTTTTTTTTTAGATAATAAACTTTACAACTTTCTGGAGGCTGTTTTTAAATGGAAGTAAGTGCTTATCTAGTTAACATATTTATTTAGAATCTAAGGTGGGTGGGACTCCACATTATCCCTGAATCTTAATTATAGCAGGAAGTCAGTTCCTGAATAGAGACCGAAAAGGTTGCATGTTGCATAGGAGCTCATTTCACTGCTCCCATCTGTCTACTCCTCCTTCCTAGTTGTGCCTTCTCTCATGTTCTGGCCAACTCCAGAGAATGTCATGTTCATCTTCTGGATAGAACTAGTTGCAGGATCCATGAGAATTCAGTTTTGACATCTCCCTTTTGTATGTGAAGAGGGGTTTGGCATTGAAAATGTGCTATTGTCCAAAGAAAAATTAGCAGAGGACCTGAGACTTGAAGTCTTTTTTGCTATGTGCATCATTACCCCTTAGCTAAAGGAAAAAACTTAAGCCAATAACACTTGAAAATATTTTGCACGTGTCTCTTATGTTTCAACTAAAGGATGTTGAACGATGGAGTGCCTATGTAGATATGTGAAGGTGCTGTGCTAGGAACTATTTCAAGAAAGTGGGACCTTTGTTTGTGTAGTTATTTTATCCCTTTAATTTTAGCATTGTAGGCACAGAGCCAGGAGTGGTTTCCAGGCTCTCGCTCTCACATGGAAAGGTGCTCACTTGGGTAGTAAATGGCTATCAGCTGTGGCTAGTTGGCCGTCAGCTAGTGAGCCATTGGCCACTAATATAACTTGTGGTTATGCGGGGCTCGCAACAAATGGGGGGCTAGCAAGAGGATGGTGGCTGGCAAGTGTGGATTGCAGTTAGCAAGGGGTTGGTTGTTGGTTGGCAGAGAAGTGGCTGGCAGATTGTGGATCATGTGGCTCCTGTGGCTCCTGCTTTCTGTGTCTCCAACCCAGCCACTAGAGAGACGACAGTGGTGTGACTCCCCTCTCTATGGCTCCATGGGTGTCCCTTTTTGGCCTCACCATATCCTGTGTTCTTATGTGGGGCGTGGGACCAGAGACCCCGCATGACAAGCATTTATTAGGTACAAACTAGTGGGGAGAGTTCTTAGAAAGTACCAAAGACCTTTCTTTTAGCCATAAAAACCTGCAGCTGTTTGACAGAATGGTATATGCTGCCAATTTGAGAGTTGAACACAGCCATGAACCCGTGAATTCATGTAACTAGTCTGCCATCCCAGTGAAAAGAAGCCTTCACTTAAGTTTAAGGTCGAAAAGAGGAAACAGCTTATGCTAAAATCCCGTAGGAAAAAACCTTAAACAAATTAGGGTTTGATTTAGCCCATGAGCTCAAGAACTGGCAGTTAGTTGTGAGGCATGCTTTGTGTCAAGGCTCATGAAGGACAAGAACCCAGTCAGCACACATTTGGTTATTCCTTCTAGGAATTTTTATCAAACACCCCTTTTGTTCCTGCACCCCGTGCTGAGTGAGGATGGTTTAAAAAAGACCAGTTTCTGTCAGGGTGAGGAAGAAAAGCTCTCTCCCATTCTCACTCCAGTGCTGCCAAGTTTTTTAAACCCCTGTTTTTTGAGCTCATTATTCACCCCTTTTCATTTGCCACTCTTGTTTAATATTAAACATTTAACTATAGTTAAATAGTTATTTCTTTGTATTACTTATTTTAACTAGTTAAATGAAAAGTTACCTATCTTGCTGAAAAGCTTATGCTTGCTTCTGGGAAAAAAAAGCCTGTGGTGACACATTGGAAATGCTTTGTAATCAGTATATTAAGGAGACAGTCATACATTTCAAGAATTGCTTAAATTCTGATACCAGATTTAAGCTTGTGAACATGACTTTTAAACATACAATTAAAGCTATTCATTATAATTTGCTATTACTACTAACATTGAATTACAGTTACTGTGGAGCAGAAGTTAAATGATTTAAAGTAAGCCTGTAACATACCTAAAAATACCTTCCTTATATCTCATGCATGCAAATTACTCCTCCATGTAAAGGTCTCATCCCTCTAACTTCTAAGTTAGCTTGCTCTGGAAGTCACTACTCTTGAGGCTTATGGTCCAAAGAGAAGGGGAAAAAATGCAACCGAAGACTCATAGTTGTATATATTTAAAAAATAAAAAAGATGGCACGGTAGAAGGGAATGCAGAAGTGCAAGCCCTCAAGAAGCAGATTATAAACCCCTTCTTTAGAAAGGTATCATTTCTGGCACTGATACTTCAGGCTAAATTCTATAGCATGCCATCTTCTAGTAACATTGAGGCAATAGAATAAATGCAGAAGCATCACAATGAATCCCACTTAATACAATTATAATGACTAACACTTCTCTACAAATTAAGTTCTTTGCCAGTTTAATACAGAATTTTAACTTCATGGCTTAACAATTAAGGGTCATACACTGAAGTCAATACACATACCTAGCATTTCAGTCTAAGCTAGTCCATGTACATAACTGAATTACAAAGTATGGCCTAACAGATACTAGGGGAATTTTTTTTTTAGTTTTTACAGGTATTAAACTTATCTTGCACACTGAAGTCATCATACATACAGGGCAGTCAGAGCTTTTATATTTGAGTTTATTCTTCATTTAACTTTTAAAACACTACTATAGTTGAATATTAAAACAAAAACAATAGCCAAGTAGTGGGCATATTATGGTTGCAGTCCTTCACTCATTCACTGCTGCATATAAAACGCCAGCAGTGAGGTACTCACTGGCCCCATTAAGAGGTCTGACACTGAACACCACCCCTAGGATGATGTTCGTCATCCTCGTATGCTTCTCCATTGTAATGGCTTTCTTGATTTGGATCAAAGTCTACCAGTTCTGCCTGGTCCATTTCATCAGTCTCTTCTACTTCCTTCCTTTCAGGTAGGAGTTTTTCAAGCAAAGAGAGTTTATCAGGAGAGAGAAAACCATTCTCAGGGAAGTTTACCTATAAAAAGAAATTACTATGTAAGTTCGATTTACTTCATCATTAGCTCCTTAAATTACTATCAAGCCATTTCCCCCAGAAAAACATACGTAACCACGTAATCTTTCAGTGAATTTGCCAATCCCAGGTTAGAACACATTCTGAAAGGCACAGCATCCGGTAGGTACTCAAGTTTGTTTTTCCAGGACCCATCAGCTCCAAGTCAAGTAGTTTCGATCTAGTTGTGGAGGGCACAGTTCACAGTGGCCCATGAGGGGATCGAACCGGCAACCTTGTTGTTAAGAGCACCGTGCTCTAACCAACTGGCTGCCCCAACAAAGTCTTTTAAAAAAATTAATGATCCTAGTAAAATTGCATTGTAACAATCAGTGTTCTATTCAGCATACTTTATACAAAAGCACTTCCTAAAACATTCCAATCCCTTTTAACAGATAATTTAAACAAAGCTATTCTTACTTAGAAGGTACTTCTTTACCCATAGATATTTTTAATAAATGTTATTTGTGGTAAGAGGCCATTCAATCTAAGGTTGAGGAAAATGGATGGTTGTTTTATGAACCATCTATTAACAGACCAAGCACTGTAGTATTTTGCCAAAAATCAACAATATTGAAGTCCTACTGAATTTTAAGATCCCAGTTATAGCCTTTCATTAAATAAAACACTCACTTGCCATGTACCCCATCTCTACCAATCTATAAATAGACAAATAATGTAAATAAACCCAATCCCAATTTAACAAAGAATGCTCAACATGACAGGAGTATTAGATCAATTTAATTTCTTCCTAGACAAGGGAGAATGTAAATATACTGTTTCTCACCATTCAGAAAGTGTAAATCTGTTATCTGACTTTAGTAAGCTAATCACTCTGAAGTGTAGAGTATTTTATAACTTACCTTAAATTCAATGATCAGACGACCCTTTTCATAAGGTCTACGATAAATCGGCATGCCTTCATTTAGCACACACTTGATATCGCCATGCTTGACAATCTGACCTAAAAAGCCATTGAAGTTCTTCTTTAAATATAGTTACGTTGTTAAGAAGCAGGGAAAATAGAGAAGAATGTCCTAGCTTGTTGACAGGAGTAAATTTATGAGAAGCAATCCTGTTAATTTTTCATTTATGGATTTTCTAGAGGCTTCCAAGGAAGAGCTAAACCATACAATTTCAGCTCAGCTCGCAAGGATATGTAACTGAGCAAGTATGTTTCCTCATGCCTACACTATCTGCAAATAATGAAAATACTAGAACAGAAAAAAGCTCATCTAGTTACCGTACCTGGATGGGAGGTGATGACTATGGTTCGGTTGTCAAGAGTAGATATTGGCTTTTGGAAGCCACACAATGCTTCAACCAGCTGTATGTCCATACACATGAAAAGGTCTTCTCCTCGTCTGTATCAACGTAAACATGACACATACTTACATTTTTCAAATCACCATTACTACAATACCACAGCAGGCAATTTTTTCTTAGCGGCAAGGCATCGTTCACAAAGATGCCCTTTCTTCCCCCATTCTTAAAGCAGAGCTGAGAACTGGGAATAGCAAATATACGGAACCTGTGAGCCCTGTTATCTGGACAAGGCTTCAGACTTTCCACACACTCTAAGTAGTCTACCACTTACCATCCCTGAATTCTTTCATTATCCGATTTTAAATTTAGTTTCTCACATAGAGAAGAAAAAATTCTCACAGGATGTTAAGGTGAAAAAAAAACATTTAGGGAGAGGACATTATAGTGTAAGACGAATAGATCTCAGCTGGGTCCTGGATTATTTCTATGAAATTAAATAGGGATATAGCCAATTGCAACAGACAGTTAAAATTTTATTGATGTACATGAAATAATATAGTGCCTGGTACATTATGAACATTTTTACTAGTATGTTATGAACACATTTTAAAATATTTAATAGTCCCTTTCCACCTTGTGCTTTAGACTTTCTGCTTTTCCTATCCATTTTTTTAATAAAATATCTTTAGTCAGGCAGAATACTCTCCAGAAACACTCTTGATAATGATAGCACCAAAATCCTGAGCTTGATAGCATTTCCCATTACTGTTGACACGGAATTTTCTACTGTTAATTCCAAAACCAGCTCGTTTAGGTGTCATTCCCAACACATTCACTATAACCATCCATCCTTCTTGTGCTCCACTGTAAGTTCATTGTAAACACAATATTAAATGTTTCACAGCAATAGGCCTGAATTTCTATACTATTTTAGTTTTAAGAGAGATGGTGCTTGACACTAATTTATAATTAAAAAAGCAACCCAACTTACCAGAATTCAGGATTGAAACTGGTGAGAGAACTTTAGGGCAAAATTTTGCCTAGGGATGTTTCCCTTAATCCACCTGTTTATACTTGCATAAATCATCTAAATTGAAGGATATCCTTCAAATTCCAAATTATATAACAATTTATCTAAATTTAGACAAAAAGCTAAAATCTGATCCTTTTTGATTTTAGCCTCTTTTAAGAAAAATATTAACCACCTTTTGGAAAGATATACTTAGCCTCTCTTGCTATACTTTTCTAGGGTATTTACAGGAAATATGTTCTAAAAGCAATGAAAAGTCCATTAAAAAACAAAACAACCCCCCCCAATCCTCAATATGCAAGATGTCAGGCTGAGTAGGATTATAAAGTTTTTACCGAGTAAAAACAGCATGGTCTTTCTGATCTAAAACGATGATAATATCTCCAGGCTCCAGTCCTGGTTCTTGGTCTCCTTCACCATGGAATGTTATCTTCTGGCCATCTTTCATGCCTAAAAATAAAAGGTTAATTTTATACTCTTACTATCATCCAACTAAGATCAGATTCTCAATCTATTAAACACAGACACATATTGTATGCATTAGAGTTCAAGTTTTGTGAATGCTAAAGCTTACAGAGATGAGTAAGAATCAGTCCAACTTCTTAGAAAGCTATCCTCGTGGAAAACGGACTCTAGTGGCAAGCAGATCAGGCCTCAAGTCTCAGACCTGCCACTGACTACCAGCTGGATGACCCTGGGCAAGTTGCACAACCTTCCTAAGCACCAGCTTTCCCATGGAGACCGACCTCATCCGGGCCTGTTGTGAGGATTAAATAAAAAGATCTATGCTGGCACCAAATCAGTGACTGGCAATTACAGCCATAAATGTTAAGTATTTCATTACTTAAAAGAACCTGTATCAAATTATTTCTACTAACTCTAACAAGAACATAAATCAAGACTTTCTTCTCTATTGTATTAGCAGTATTTATACATAGGAAACCTGTATATTTTATCAACCTAAACAACTGAAAAATCCATAATCTTTTGAAGAATGATTCAGTTTATCCTCCTTAAAAAAGGATCATTATGCTAGACACGCTCTTCAACTCGTGGTTAGTGAGTGTCAAAGTAGAGAGAAGTATTTTTCAATGGGACAAAAATTTCTTTAAGGCCAACATATTTTATACCTCCCTTTGACCACCTCTGGCCCATTATTTTAGTTTAGTAAGGGCTTACTTAGACATCTCTTTAAACACATCTCAAGTAACACGTTTGTAGATCATTACACTGCAGTAGTTATCTCCTGATAATTTCCTGAATCTGAGACCCCTCAAGAACAACTTTGTTTCACTTTTTATTATGGAAAAGATTAAATTTTGTAAGCAGCCAATGGTGCAACAATCCCTATACAGCCACAATCTAGATACAGCAGTTATCAACTCATGACGAGTATCTCATGTATACCACCACACTCATCACTCTATTATTCCCACACAAATGAAACAAAATCCAGACATAACCAATTAACCCAAATACTTCTATATATGTGCCTCTAAAAAAAATAAACACTTAAACAACAATACCAGTATTATACAATGACAAAACTAAACATAATCTGGTTTTAATCATTCATGAGGCAATGTGACTGTCTCGTTACACTAGTGAAACAAACTCAGTTAGGTTTTTGCTGGTTGTTCCACAACTATAAAGAGCACAGGTTAAGTACAGAATGGTTTCACTCCCCAATTAATGCTGTTGGTAGTAAAGGGGGGCAATCTTAGTGGAGGAAAAAAATCCAAATCCTACAAAACATGGGCCAATTAAGGGGGGGAGGAATGGAGGGAGGGCAGTATCATGACTCACATGGGGCTTAAGTTAATGAAGATGTATGTATTAATGAGAAGATATTTGCAGTATTAACAGTTCCAAATTAGTATGTACAGTATAGTACTAGTTTCCTTTTAAAAAACATAGGCTGAAGATTACGTTGATTGTTTCAGAGTAGCAAAAATAGCTCGAGTTGTGTGTTTCTAAAATTTCTACAATATGTATTGCTGTAAAACATTTTAAAACATTTTTCATAGATTACCAAAATTAAGGAATTGGCAAAATAAAAAATTAAATCCTAGTAATATGAAAAGTCACAAAGGTATAACCTGGAGCCCGAGACAGAAACTGACAGGTATGTTTAATCTATGAAAAATAAACATTAAAAAAAGCATCATTCATAATCTAAGTTCTTACAAATCAATTATGAAATAAAGTGTTCATTAGTTTAGAAAAATTTCAAGGGAATAACTGAGACCCCCAGTTCACCTAAACCCCCATCAAATCCTTGAAAGTACACACATCCCTCAACCAAGCAGTTCCTAAGGAATTTAAGAATGTATACAAAAAGTTAATTGCAATAAAAAAAAGTGAAAGAACTAGTGATTTAATGGAAGACAATTAAGTATGGAACACTATGCAATCATTTATTGATGTCAGTGTTGTATTAAGTGAGGAGATCTTTAATGTATTCCCTACAAATGTTCAAGAATGTACGATGGAAAAACATTTACTATATGTAGCTAAGATATCTCTGGGTGGTAAGATCATACATATAACCCTATTAAGGATCACTTTAAACAATTAAAAAATGTAATGTTAATAAGCACTCAAGAATTCAGAAGTGGCTGAGAACTCACCTTTGTCAATGTGAACTTCTAGAATCTTCTTCTCTCGAACTATCTTCCTTCCATTGCAGCTTTTACATCTATCTTTAGGACTGATCCGTTCCCCATGGCCCTGGCACTCCATGCACACAGACTGAATTTGCTGAACCATTCCAGGTCCTATCTGATGAATTCTTATTTGCATCCCAGTACCTCGACAGTTGGGACAGCACTCTACTGCTCCTTTCTTACCACCTCGGCCTAAATAGTTTAAAAGGAAATTAAATTGTTTGCTTAGTGTTGGATACACTAATGTTTTAGTAAGACATTTCACGAATACACATTATTAACATTTGCAAGGTGTGATGGAATGCTGCCTTAAGAACCTACAATTCAGGCTTTTTATTGGATAAAATATAGCTGCAATCAGCTTCAACTGTTTATAAACACTGTCGTTTTCCCAAGGAGCCACTTCAGAATTTTGAATTTTAAACGTGCTCCCAAAAGCACAATTCATAGAAAGTACTTTGTGAGATGAGAACATTTTAGTTTCTTTTCTGTAGAAGATATTGTATTTCCAAATAACTTGTACTAATGATGTTACGAAAGAAAAAGACACCAAATTAGATCGATCCCAACTGCTTTAAAATACACACATAAAAAAAGCACTGACATTTTGCTAATATTTCTCTAGGTAGTAGGTTTAGGTGGTTTTCTTTATGCCTGCACCATTCAAGATTTAGGTAGTGTTATTATTTGTGAGTTTTATATCTCCAGAAAGGCTTCAGTTCCATTTTCAGTTATAGTAAAGATGTTAAAAGGCCATACCTTCACATTTGTCACAAATCACATTCTTTTGCAGAGCTAGTTTTCTTGTTGCACCATTATATAAATCTTCTAAGGTTACCGAGAGCTGATGTACAACGTTTTTACCTAGAACAAAATATTACTCATTAAAAATCGAAAATGTTGCATCTTATTTGTGTTCAATACGCTATAAAAATATTAAAGATAATGAAAGATGAGGTTCACAGGGTACATTTGTTATCTTTATATACAGAGAATGTTGGCCATATTATCCACACATGATCCTCAAACTGTAATTTCAGACGAGGAAAACTGGATGAGATTAATTTGCCTAATAATGTAGTTGTGGCCATCTTACAAACTGTAACAATCAAAAACAAATCACTTGAGAACCAGTGTTATTTACATAGAGGTACATTTCACAACAATTACTCCAAATTGCATTTCTGTCCTAATACATTCTTTGAATCTTCTACTTACTATGTTGAGCAACACGGCCCATTACTTCATCACAGTAAGTTCCAACTAATCAAGATTGGCTGGAAACTGGATGCATTTATTCAGTCTCCATAGAATATCAATTCTTACTTTTCCCTGAAGTAGAACCAACACATTTAACTGCTTTGCTAGTACTAGTTTAAAGGCTAGGTTTCTCGTATCATAGCGCTGTCCAAACGAACTTTTGCAGTGATGGAAATGTTTCGTATCTGTGCTGTCCAACACAGTCACTACTAGTCACATGTGGCTTTTGAGAACGTAAATGTGGCTATTGCAGACAAGGAACTGAATTTTCGTCTTTGTTTTGAATTAACCTAAACTTAATGTGGCCAACAGCTACAAAGGACTGCCATTATCTCAGAATGGGAAGTAGGAAGTGGAGATCATACGAGGACACTGAGGCTATAGAAATGAAATCACCTGCCAACGGTTAATAAGTTCCTAGATAATGATTCTTCCACAAGGACTTTATCCACCACAAAGCGATACTGCCTTAAGCCTAAGTGAAAAAGTTCTCAAACTGCTATCTGTACAACATGCCTAGTGTGAACATTTTTAGTTTCCAAACAAATACGAAGTACTATTAACTTTATGTTTCTAACTCCATTTTTGGATTCTGTATCACAACTACAGTCCCATGTAGTTGGTTTCAGCATGCTGAAAGCTGCCCTTCTTACTTTAGCTTTATAGAGCTGCAAGTATAGGAAAAAAGCTTGTTTGATTAATCAAGTATTTTCTGGTATCATACACACACAAAAAAATGACCTGTCAATGATCTAAATCACACGGGAGTGTTTGCCAGTTAATTCACTGTTCAAAAAAGGAAAAAAAACCAAAACACGACTTTTCTGTGAGAGAAACCATCCTAAGCAACTGACTTTGATTGCAAATTGTTTTAAGATAAATTCTTTAAAAATAAAATACTCCGTTCTAGAAAAACTGAATAAACAACTTCCAGGCTTTATGAATTTTAAAAAGCTCAAAGTGAAATTTAATGGTTCCCCTATTCATTCTAAAATGGGCTCTACCCATTAGCCCTTGTTTGTGTAAACTATACTGGGAACAAAGTAAGATTGTTTCTGAATGGAACACTGTATTCCTGTGAGGAATATTTCTACAGCCAGAAAATGACATTTTTGATAAACATTAAGAGCACACATTTTGATATAATAAAGCCCAAACAAAATTCAACAGATAGCAGGCTATTTGGAGGCCATGAACCTATATTCCAATCTTGACTCAACTGATGACTTGCTATATATGACCTTAAGGAAAGTTTAGGTTTCTGAACTTTAACTCACTTTTGACTGACTAAGGCCACTATACCCCCCTCCATTAGGTTGGGGGAGTTGTGAAATGAGATCTGTAAAAAGGGCTTTGAAAATTAACGTTCCTATGCTTTGTTCCTTCCTAATACTAGATAACCTTACTTAAGTCGTGTTGTGCGTATCCAAGAGCTTTAGAAGCACTCACTTGTTAGCACTTGGCTGATCTTATTTTAGTTTTCACCAAATCTCATTAAAAATCTACCATAATCAAAATGGTAGTTAACAGCCAGTTTGCAACATTATACCAACACGTAAATCAGCATTTAAAATAGGCGAATTGTCGAGAACTTGCTTTGACCAAGGGCTACTTAGAATTGCTGCCTGTGGACCAGGTTACTCTCTTACCTCTCCTTTCTCTCTGCATCCTTCCTCCTCCTCCAAAAAACATATCAAAGATGTCCATGGGGGAGCCAAAACCACCACCTGCTCCACCTTCTTTAATTGCCTGCTCTCCTCCTTTGTCATATAATTCCCTTTTCTTTGCATCAGAGAGCACTTCATAGGCTTGAGAAATCTGTTTAAACTGTTTGAGGAAAGAGGAATAAATCTCACTTTAAAAAAGCATTACAAAGCATAGCCATGAGACATACTCAATTTCAGGTTTTAATGGAACTACCATACACCCAGCAAAGAACGATTCAGCTATGAGTACGAATATACAACTTGCCTTTTCTCCTTCATTTGGATTCTTATCAGGGTGGTACTTCAAGGCCAGTTTCCTGTAAGCCTTTTTCAATTCTTCCTGGGTGGCATTGGGTTTGACCCCCAGAACATCATAGTAAGTGGTTTCTTTCACCATTTTTGACAGCCTGAAAAACGAAAATGCAGTTTTAACCGACTTTCAATTGGTAGCTTTAATGAGTAATATCTGAGTTAAGGCAGAGAAATCTGTTCTTTGCCAAATATGAGAAACCCACCTTCCCTGCACAGAGAAAGTAACAAATCCTTTGATAATTCAGCCTAAGTTCTAACATACTAAATATAAGCTAACTACTACCAGGGAATAATTCAAAAGCCTCCTATAGCAGCTCGTTTCCACTCTCCCACACAAAACTCGACTATTACCTAGATTCTTCCTGTTTCCCTTCCCCAGCAGTGACAGAAGTAATCAAAAGGAGCACTAACAGGTTCAGTCCATTGCTTAGTAAATTATCATAGTCATCGGCAAATCCGATAAACCATACACTCCCTAGAGAAAAAGACATATGGGTACAAGGGGGGCAGGGAGTTGTTTGTGAAACCGATTAAGAACGCCAGTTCCAGAAAGCAATCTCCCCTCCCCCTCAATCCTAAGGATGTTTATCACAGGACTCAAGCTCCTCTACTTTGATCGCCGAATCCCTCGCCCCCACAAGCCGGCGTAGCTTACACGTCGTTAGATTTCCCTCTGCACTTGGTGCCGACCGTTAAGGTTTCCTTCCTTCCTCCCTCACCCAGAATCGAAGGAGTAGAAGTCCAGCCCTCAACAAAGAGGAGGGGAGACCGGAGAAGCGAAACCGTAGCCTCCTCCCCGCTCCTCCCGCAGCCCCTCGCCCTCGGCTCTTTCTGCGCGTGCGCGTATGGTTCCCCCCCCGCCCCAACCGCGGGGGAAGGGGGCGCGCATGGAAGAAAAAGCCTTAGGTGGCAGCGGCAGGTCCATGGAGACCTCAGGCTGGATGGGGAATGGGGGAAGCTTCGTGCAAGGTCTGGGGCCCACTCACTCACTACGTGTCGGGGATAGCTTGACCGGGCACCCACCAGCCCTCCAAAAAGAAAATCGTGGATCCTGGAACCAACAACCCTCCCGCCCACGCGGAGCCAACCGCCTCCCGACCGCGGCTCCATCCGGCCTCCTGGCGCTGCCAATGACGCCAGCCTTGGGTTGAAGGGAAGCATTGAGGGCTGAAACTCACCCGTGAGAGGGCCGAGGCCAATGTGGGGGAGCGGGAAGGGGCGCGTTGCTGTGCACACCTTGGACAGCCGCCGCTCCTCCGCCTCTAGCCCAGCGTTCTGGAAAGTTCCGCCCGGCGCGCCGCAGCCGTCGTCTTTTGTAGTCGAGCCCAGGCGCGTCACCCGCCGGAAGTCCCGCCCCTCCTGCCGCTGCCACCGCCCCGCGGTTACCTGGGCAACCGCGCGGGGGAGCTCGGGCTGGGGTGGGCTGTGCGGAAGGGCCTTGGTGGGGGTGGGCCTAAACCTGGGGTTCTGGCGCTCCTGGAACTTTCTGGAACCTTTCCTTCCACTCGGTAGGCCCGAGAGTACAGAAGTCTCGGGTAGGAGCGGGGATTGCCCAGGAGCTTTGCAATTCCGAGCTAACTCTGTGTTCCCAAATCAGTGTGGCGGCCGCCGCCGCCTGCGAGGATGGGGACGGCTCCAGAACAAGACTGCGGGCGGGTGCTGTGTGCAGAATGGGAATCTCAGAACAAAGCCCTGCCGCACCTCCACCCCGCTGGCCCCTCATTTAACTCTTTCGGCGTCTATTACCGGCTTAATTCTTTAGTCTTGAAGTTCTAGTAACCCACTGAGCAAGAAATGATGAGCAAGGTGGGCCTGCGCCCCACAACAGTTTTACAAGCCTTGGATCTTGCTCCTTTTCACGCGTAGTTTTTGGCCTAGTAATTCAAACTGCGAAGTTGGAAGGGTTCCTTGTGTAAGTCCAGACTCCTATACACACGTTATCTGTCTTGGACTTTGTTGCCTCCTACACAGTGGGCTCAGGGCAGCGCTAAACAGAGAAACGTTTGCAATGCCTTTGTGCCTTGAACTCTTCTCTGGCCAGGCGTTCACCTGGTTTCCTATTCCTGGATACAGAGTAGCACCAAGAGTGACTATTAGATCGTGTTATTGGACTTTTTAAGTCCCACCGATCTGTGAACCTGGGTGTACAGTCTGCAAAGTGAGTCTCTGGGCTTTTTTAAATGTTGGGAGGGGGGGATATTGGAAAATGGGGTGTCTTCCTTTTCAATAACACAACAAACTTAGGAGTACTATCTAGCTCCACAGAAAGCTGGAGATGAAAAATTGAAAAAGTCCAGTTCACATCGCTTATACTTTAGTGGGGAGCCAGACAAGTCAATAAACTTGTCTGGCTCCCCACTAAATAAGGGAACCACATGATGGAGTTTAGCAGGGGAGAGGCTCCTCTGTTAATCTGATGGGAGAGAGAAAGCTTCCCTGGGAAAGTGGCAGTTGAGCTGAGTTTTGAAGAAGTGAGAAGAGCTTTTGCAGCAAAGTACAAGGGAAATCTAAGGCTAAGGCGTGAAAGAATATGTTTTTATCAAACTGCAAGTAATTGGATATAGCCAGAACTAAGGGAGCTGGAGTAGCAGGAGGTGAGGCTTCAGAACTAATTGGGGTAGACCTCATTGGTTTTGTTGGTAAACTAAGAATTGTGAACTTTTTTTACCCTGGAAGCATCCCCATGTGTATCTCTTCAGCCTCATCTCTCTTATTTAAATTGTGCAGGACAGTTGCACCAAACTATCTGCAATTTCCCAAATGCACTTTTTCACCTCTTTGCTTTTGCTCTGGTTGACAAACACCTCATTTTTCCAATCTTAGTTGTTACCTTCTTAAATATTGCCTCTGATATACAGTTTTTTCTTTTAACCAGCAGTTACTGAAAGTCTAATACAGCCAGGCAGCAAACTAGGGTTTGGTAATATAAAAATCATGTAAGTTATGATTCCTGCCCTTGAGGAGTTCACATAAAGAAGGATGAGTTGTGTGATAAATGCCAGGCGATAAAGGAAGAGAACTGGGGTACTGAGTAGGGAAACCACCGTCTAAATGAGTATCCCAGGCTGAGAGACCAGCAGAACAGTAAACAAACAATAACTAAGTAAATGTCATTCGTGTGTTATGTAGTTATTGCAGTCTTAAAGTCCCTACTTTACTGTAACATGGACTGCATTTGTGAATCTAACACTGGTTAAGTATATAACAAGTATATAACATGTTATATATTTTATATATATTATATGTTATATAATATATAACATAAATATTAGTACCATGTCTAGTGTTTCTTAAATGTAACCACGTTTATTGTTTATTTTTGCCTGAGGAATCCAATTGAAATTTCAACAACGTTTAGAAAGGTGGAAGTCTGATATAAACATGAAGGTATCTTCTTGAGACAGTCACCATAATGCTCTGAAATACAATATTGACAATACTTTAAAAATTTGCAAGCTCACTAAGTGAACTTAATTATTAAGAATAAAATAAGGGACATAAAAGTTGATTAAATAAAGGGAAATTATATACTTATTTGCTTGCACGTGCATAGAATATTTCAGAAGAATACCCCAAAACAGGTAATATGGTTGCCTGTGGGGAGAGCTGGGTGCTGGGGAATAGGCAGATGGGAGGGACACATTTCACAAAATACTGTTTTGTAACTGCATTGTTTAACCCATTTGACTGTAATACGTAAAAATTAAAAAGCATCATCACATATGCTTTGTTTGATATTTTTTCCTTCATAGAAATTTATCTCAATGATGCTGAAAATATGTCCTGATGAATATTCTGGCTTTTCAGTAGTAGAAGTTAACAATTTTAAGAAGCATTCTTATTTACATAAAATAGAAGGTTGGCAATAATTTAGTATGTGGTCTTTATTTTCTAAAGAAACAGGATCATATTATTCATGCTATTTGCTACTTGTCCTTTTCACTTAATTTATTGTTATCTTGAGATGAATAAATCTACCTTGTTATTTTTAACAACTTCATAGTATATAATATGCAGGCACTATATTTATCCATTCTCCTATTGAACATTTTGGCAAATTCCAATGTTTTACAAACAATGCTAAATAAATATTGTTTATTGTTGAGAAATTCTCAAATACAGCTTTGGGCACTCATGCAAGTATTTCTGTAAGACTGACATCTAGAATTGAAATTGTTGGGTCAACATGAATGCACATTTAAAATTGTAATAAATAAGTTTCCGTACTCGTTTGTACTGCTCCCAGCAGTGTGTGAGTGGGCCTTGCCAATATGGGGGATTCTGTCCATTCTATAAGTCTTTGCTAACCATAGATTAAAAAGTGATATCTATTATTTTAATTTGAGTTCCTTTAGTAGTGTGGGTAAGCATTTTAAAAATGTTTATCATATCTTCTTCTGTCAACTGTCCATTCTTGTTATTTGACCATTTTTTCTGAGGTGTAACTCCACTATTTTAATGACATAATAGCACTTTTACATTAGGGATGTTAGGTGTTAGTCACATTTTACAATTGTTTTCTCTAGTGTATTTAGCTTTTCATTTTGTGTGTGTGTAAACATGTGTGTGTGTGTGTGTATATATATATATATATGTATATGTTTTTTGGTGGGGCCATATAAAAGGTTTTAATTTTTATGTAGATAAGTTTTGACTTTTTCTTTTTGGCTTTTGCATTTCCCTCCTTTTCTCCTCACCCTTCTCCTTTATTTGTTATGTTTAGAAAGCCTTCACCAATCCAACATTATAAATGTAGTCCCCCCCAGGTTTTTTTCTAGTACTTTTATGATTCCATTTTTTACATTTAAATTTTTGATCCACCTGGAATTTATTTTGGTAAGGGCTGAGGATTATTTGTAAGTAACTGAATTTTCTTTTTCTCCAAATGGCGAGCTAGTTTGTCTAACACTTTTAATACTTTATTTTTCCTGACTACTGTGAAATGCCACTTCTATTGTATACTAAATTTCCATTAAAACACATTTTAATGTCTGGGAGGCTTAGTTCCCTTCATTGCTCCTCCTTTTTACAATTTTCCTGTCATTTTCTAGTATGTTTATTCTTCCAGATGAACATAAGAATATTTCTGGCAGATTCCCCCCAAATCCTACTGTGATATTTATTGTGATTACAGTGCTTTTATATATCAATCAGTTCCCTCTCCTCTTTTTCTATACTATACCCTTTAAAGGGAAGTCTTACTCCTCTCGATGTCATCGGCACGAAGGCATGGTATGGCATGGAGTGTTAGTTGAACTGAATTGGGTCCCTGGTATTTTGTGAGTCTCACAAAAGTTCTGCCAGATAATTTTCTCTATTTTATCAATAGGAAAATAAAAATTAGAGAATCTGAACAACTTTCCCAAAGTCATACAGTAAGTGGTCACATTGGAATTTGAACCCAGTCTTTCTGAATGCAAAGCCTGTGGTCTTTGCCCACACCATTTGGCTTTATAGAAGGTTGTATTTACTTTGGCCATCTTCCCTAAGTACTTGTAATGCAAAGTGTCCATGGATAATGTGAAGTCCTTCGTTATATGGGAATTTAGTACCTTAATTCATCTTTTCAATTTAAAGTTACACTTTAGAACTCTCAGGCTCGAATTGAGCAGACCACTGCGCCCTTCATTGCTCGATCCAATTTTAATGGAATATCTTCTTTTTAATTCCCTATAGAATTGTTAAAGGTAGGTTACAGCAGGGCCTTACTGGGACAATGGGTACCAGTTAGGATGCCATTACAGTAGTACAGAATTGGCTATGTGATTTGTGAGACAGTGCAAAATGAAAACAGGGCCCCTTGTTCAAAAATTATAAAGAATTTCAAGACACGGACAGCAGAGCATTAAACCAAGCATGGAGCCCTTCTGAGCATGAGACCCTGTGTGACTGCACAGCTCACAACTCCATGCAGTAGAAGTAGTAGGGAAAAAAGGCCAATATTAAAGCAGTGGAAGTGGGAATGGAGAATAGAGGGTGGTAACACAAGATACTAAAGAGGTAAACTTGCAGGGATTGATTGATGATTAGATGTGGTGGGTGAGTGGGCAGATAAAATATGGAATGTAAAGTTTCTGATTGGGTGAGGCCATTTTACTGACACAGGAAATCAAAGAGGACCAGATTGGCCTTGAGTGGAAAATGATGAATTTAGTTTTAAACATATTCACATCCAATTGTAGACACTCAGGAAGCACTTGGGTATACAAGTAGCCATAGAAAAAGAGCTGGGGGACACACTCCAAACCCATAGTACTACTTACTTATTTCTGAGGTTGAGGACCAGGATGGAGGGTGGTAATTGGTTGGGGACTTTAACATTTTAAAGAAAGTATTCATGTATTTCTTGTATAATTGTGAAATATTTTTATTAATGAAAAGTCACAAAATATTGTATTTGTAAGAGAAATAGAGTCAATCTGAAACTAAAAATTTCAAAAAGTTTATAATAAAAAGAAAGGCATTTATGATAGAAATAGATTTGCAGCCACATATTTTGTTGCCAGTACCACAGTCCACATGATTTAAAATAGGTTCTTAGTTTATTGCTTTTTAATTTTTTTGAACGCCCACAATCTATTCCTTTTTCTACAGCTTTAAAAACTACGTTAAACTTTTACCTTGTAGCTATATGTTTTTTTATAACTGGCATGTGAGCATTTTCATATTTTAGTAGTATATTTTATAACTTTCTATTAACCTGTATACCTTTTCTTGGGGGAGGTGATTGGGCAGTAGGGAAAGCCTCAAGGTGGAAGTCAGAAGCTCAGGTTTAAATTCTGCCTCTGCCTCTTAGTGATTTTGGGAAAATTGCCCAAGTTGAGCATGGTTTCCTTATTGGTAAAATGGAGATGCAATTACCCTTATTAGGGATGTGAGAATTAAATGAGACTATAAGTGAAAGCTCTTTGTAAAGTCTAAGTTTTATAAACTCAGACCCTTTAGCTCTGCACCTCGGGTCTTTCTTAGCGAGCCTCCCACCTCCATCACAGGTTCATCTCCCAACAGCTTATCTTCTCAAACTCGTTATTTTTTTGCCATCCCCAGAAAATGCCTTAAATTTCCTGCCTCCTTAATTTTGCTCTGATTCATTTATTTAATCAACAAATGTTTCTTGAGCACCTCACCTTACTCAAGTCTTCTGTTTAAATATCACCTTCTCAGTGAGGCCCACAATGTGTATTCTGAGTTGTGATCTGCTGCTTCAGGCACTCCCAATCTCCTTTCACCTGCTCTATTTTTCTTTCTTCCATTGCCCTTGTGACAGAACACAATATTTACCCGTTGTCTCTTCTCTCCGCATCCCTTCCCAATAGAATTTGAATGTCATTTGGGCAGGGATCTTTGTTTTGTTTTCTGATGTCTCCCAGGCATCTAGAACACTGCCTGGTACCAAGTAGGTACTGAACCAGAGGTACTTGTTGAATGGATGAATGAATATACATTGTGCCAGACTTGTAGCCAGACTCTGTATATAGCTGTGAAAAAGAAGAGCTGGTTTCTGCCCTCATGGAACATCCAGCCGAGCATTATAGTCTGGTGGTTTTTCTGCCTGCCTGCGCTGCCCTCCTCTGGGAAATGTCAGAGTGACTAATGGCTGAGTTCAGAGTAGCCTTTCCTCTTAACAGTGAACAACTTTCAGATAATTTTGCTTTTAAGTTAAAAAAAATTCTAATAGAAGGGGGAGAGTTATGCATTCCATTTAGTTACTCTAAGTTAAAAGTCAACAATTTGCCCTAATGCAAAGACAGGAGAAAAGTATTCCCTTTAAAGTGCCAGGCCTTGCAGGTAGCTGAAAGAGGTCATGGGGAGTGTATCTGGTTTAATTTCTCCCTCCCTCCCTCTCTCCCTCCCTCTCTCCTTCCCTTCCTCCTTCCTTTCCTTCCTTCCATTTGAAGGAAGATGGTTGTAATTTTCCATACTGTTGAAGAATGAGAGGATGCGCAGTCAACACATTTATTGCTGTCTTTTTGTAAATTGAGAAATGCTTCATCCCTGAGATCCTGACCTATTTCTTGAGGTCTCTATATGCAGTTTGTCAATATGACTTTTGATATCACTAGAACTCTTTTTTAAGAGAAGTAAAAGGAACTTAAATTGAGTGTATTTAAAAATAATCTGCTGATCCAGCACACTTAAAACAGTATGTCAGCAAGTATTCATTCTCTCACGCTGTTCTCACACAGGCAACCACACAATCCAGAGAAATTCCAAGGCTGGGGATACACCTGCAAGATGCAATGAAGAATTAAAGAACGTTGCACAGGTATGCAACTGAACTACATGATTTTTAGTATCTCTTCCAAATCTGAGACTCTTGACCTAGATAATTTAAATTCCTGAATCCTCTTTGCTGTCATTCATTTGAATAATTCAGTTGATAACATTTTGTTTATATATATTTTCTAGATTATTAGATTATTGTTATTTTAAATCTTTACCTCATTTTGCTATTAAATATCTTCTAAATTAAATTTGATATTCTATCTGGATTTCTTTCTCTGCACAGAAATTCTAATGTAGATATGAATTGTTTTGCCTCATGATCTTTTTGTCAGAAAAATTTTTTGTTTTTAATTTATTGGGGTGACACTTGTTAGTAAAATTACATAGATTTCAGGTGTACAATTCTGTATTACATCATCTATAAATCCCATTGTGTGTTCACCACCCGGAGTCAGTTCTTCTTCCATCACCCTATATTTGATCCCCCTTACCCTCATCTCCCACCCCCCACCCCCCTTACCTTCTGGTAACCACTAAACTATTGTCTGTGTCTATGAGTTTTTGTTTCTCATTTGTTTGTCTTGTTCTTTTGTTGTTTTTGATTTATATACCACATATCAGTGAAATCGTATGGTTCTCTACTTTTTCTGTCTGACTTATTTCGCTTAGCATTATACTCTCAAGATCCAGAAAAAAAATTTGATGAAAGGAACTCTTTTGGAAGTAGCCTCAATTTGTTGTAAACAATTTTCTGTGGTGTTTCATAAACCCATGATATGATGCAAGACTTTTTAAATTAAAGTTTATTGGGGTGACAATTGTTAGCAAAGTTACATAGATTTCAGGTGTACAATTCTGTAATACATCATCTATATATCACATTGTGTGTTCACCACCCAGCGTCAGTTCTCTTTCCATTACCATGTATTTGATCCCTTTTACCCTCATCTACCACACCCCTCCCCCCTTACCCTCTGGTAACCACTAAACTACTGTCTGTATCTATGGCAAGACTTTGTTGCACTTGGCAACAATTTAATTTTGTTTAACAATCGTTGTGTTGTGAATAAACTCTAAAACATCCTCAGTATAAAAGAACAGAACAAAAGAAAAACTCAACTCAAAAAATGACCCCTAATGCAAGTTCTTCTCTAATGCTTATGACTAATTTATAAGCTCTCTGGGTGCCTACATCACCCTTTGGACACATTTCTATCATAGTATTTATTTAAATATGTATTATAAACATTGATCGTGATACCTTCTTCCAGAAAGTTTTCATAGCCATTTCCAAAGATTAAAAAAACCCTAAAAAACAACAAAAAATCACACACACACACACACATACACACACACACACACACACCCCCCAAGATCCATAAATTAAAAGTGCAGAGAATGAAGAAATAAAAACATGATAGAGACAAAATGGAGCCAGTGACAAAGCTAAAAATGAATATGGGGATGACCTTCACATTTGCTACAGCTGGGCCATGAATTTGTCTCTAAGCTGACAGCCTCATTGGTCCTATAGTTCATGGTGTCCATAGATAAAAACAAACCCGTTACTCTGGAGAAGCAAAACTATTCCTAGAACTGAGATCAGATTGGACTGTCTCCCAAGGATGCTCACAAAGAGAACATTGTGTTATATGAGCAGCAGTGTCCTTGGTGGCATCCCTGATAAGGTGACCAGTTCGCAAGGATGACTGTACCACCTGATGACGGCACACCACAAAGCAATTCAGTGGGGTAAAGCAATGCTCCTGAGGTTGAGGCCCGTCTCGGTGATCGTGGTTCACAATGTTTTATCTCCCGCACCTAGAACAGTTATGGGCATATAGCAGATGCCAAGACGTATTTTTTTTTTTAAGAAGTATTTTTTGACTAAATGTAATGGGGAAGACCAGCTCAAAGATTCCCTCTAGAGAGGTCCCCATGATTACCAAAACTTAAAATCCTGCTCCCCAACTCTGCCCTTTTTGTAGCTATCAAGCAATACAGTTATGAAATATTTCTTCTACTGTTAGGTTAAACCACCTTTTCAATATTTTAATGTTAAAGTTCTCATGTCATCTCCAAATATGAGAGTGAGGCCAGAGGCGTTTGCACGTGTGTACACACACCTGTCATTGTTGGTGGTGGTGTTGGGTCAAGAAAGTATTGTACTCATCAAATAGGGAGGCCAGTTTGCAGGTCCCCCTGAGAGTACTGTTGGTTTAGATCCAGACTCCTACATTTCTGTCCTTCAGAGCAGAGGCAGGGCTGGCGATGGTGCCACGTGGGCCTTTTACCATGGGTCTCTGTGCTGAGCATCGGGAAGCTCCAGGCACAGGTCGTAATAGCACCGGCATTAAAAGAGACTCAGTTCTGAGCTAGCAGCTACTGACTCAGGGCTCCTTACAGTCCTGTGAGGAGGACTGGAGTTGAGTTGAGCTCATAGATCAGGGTTCAGGCATTTTAGCTGGCAGAGTTAGAGGCTTGGGGGTAGGGCCTTGTACAAGGGTGTTTCTTCTGGTGGGTATCACCACCTCTCCATCCTGAATGTCACCTTCCAGTCGTCACTGACATTATAAAGATGTTTCGGAGCAGGAACGAGGTCCCTATGTTCAGCTTTCTACCTGCATAGTCATAGTGATGTCTTCATCATGATGCAGATGCTTTGTCTTCTGGTGTGTAACTTAACCTTGTTCTCGCATCAACAGCTATGGTACTGCCAGACCTAGGACAGGAAACTGGGAGAGGGAGTGTAGTGGTTAAGAATATCCATTTTGACTGAGGCCTGTGCAGGTCCCAACCTGTCTGAGGTTTGGGTTGCTATCTGCCTCATAAAGCAAAGTTGGGGGTTTGTCCTCTCCTCTGAAACACCCTGCTACATAGTTGGCTTTGGCATCTTCCAGGAACAGAAGGGCGGAGATTGAGGCCTCGTGAGTTTGGGTTTTCAGTTGAGGTAGAGAGAGAAGACAGTGGTTATAACCAGAAAAATCCAGTGTACTTACCTCCAGCACTCATCACCGTTAACCCAGCCTGGGCTTCATGACAGTCACAGAAGTGGATTCCTTAATAATGAAAAAAGAATAATATAGTTAAAAAAAAGAATATGGATTCTGGAAACTGACTCCCTGGGTTTAAATCCTATTCCTGCAACAAACAAGTTACCTGTCCTTTCTGTGCTACAGTTTTCTCATCTGTAAAAGGGAATAATAATAGTATCTAGCTCATAGGGTTATTGTGACGACTAAATGAGTTATACATACAAAGTGCTTAGAACATTGTCTTCATATAGTAGGCATTATGTGAAGTGTTTGCTAATAATAATAATGGTCATAAGAATTACTATCCTATTCAAACAGAGGAACTGATATAGCTAGTAAGTCAACATAATGTTTATTTACTAAAATATTGAGTGCCTACTGTTTGCTAGGGTCTTTTCTAAGTCAATGAAACAATGTTGACCACGGCAGACAATCCCTTCCCTTATAGAGCTTACAGATGAATGGAGGCATAGACATTAAATAATAATTATGCAAGTACATAAGGCAGCTCTCTTATTAGGGAAATTGACCCTTGATCCAAAGTTCAGACATTTCAGTGTTAAGAATTGCAGTAGGAACGGTGCCTCTTTCTTTTCTTTTCTTTTCTTTTTTTTAAAAAAGAGTGTTCTTGTTATCTAATGCTCTGTGACAAATTGCCTCGAAACTTGGTGGCTTAAAGTAACAATAGTCATTTGCTCGAAATTCTGCAGTTAGGGCAAAGCTTAGCAGGGATAGTTCATCTTAGTTCTGTGTGGTGGCTCATATAGGGCTGGAGGATCCTTCCAAGCGGGATCACTCACATGCTGTCTGTTGGCTGGGAGCTCAGCTGGGAATGTTAGCCAGGACCGCAGTTCTCCTTCACGTGATCTCTTCACGCGGCTAAGTTGGACTTCTCACAGCATGGCAGCGGGGTTCTGGAGAGGATCACCCCAGGGGAATAGGCCACAATGTGTAAGCACTTGTTAAGACTCTGTGCACATCATACTTGTTAGTGTCCCATTGGCCAAAGCCAGTCCTTTGGCCGAGTCTAGGGTCAGTGTAGTGTGTGTGTGTGTGTGTGTATGTGTGGGGGGGGAGGGCTACACAAGGATGAGAATTCTGAGAAGTGAGAATCAATAGGGTTTAGGAAAGTAAAGACTACCATAGAGAGAAAGGCTAAATCTACATTTTCTAAAAACATTTTTCTCTTTTTTTTCTCCTCAATTGCATTTGCCATATTCCCTATATCTGAGACATCAGGGAAAAGTCACATAGGTGGGAAGTGAGGGTTTTTTTTTTTTTATATATCAAAAGCCTTTGGGAGAGGTTAAAAACTTTTGTTACAGGCTATATAATTTAGAATGATATTATTCTATGTAAATAGATGTTTTACTCTAGTTGAAAGTATGTAAAGAAAGAAAGAGTAAATTTAATTAAGCTGTTATTTTGACATGCAGAGCTGGAGCTTTGCTAGTGAAAGTGACAGGTAGGAGGGTCCTAAATAGTGTAAAAGTGTAGACATACAAATTTGTTGTGAGGAGGAGGTGAATCATGGTCAGGAAGATGACACTGGGCATCCAGTCTGAAGTATAATGAGAAAGATGTGGAAGAAAGAGCAGCTAAGTCAAGATCTGAAGGATTGGTAGGAAAGATATTGACATGGTCAGGAGAGTAAAATAATGTAAGTCTGTGAAAGGTGAATATATGCTGGAGCTGTGCATCCCAGATTGAACGTTCCTTAAAGGGAGAGGCTGTGTATGAATTTAACACCTAGCTCACTGTCTTAATACAGAGGAGGCACTCTCAGTGGTTGTTGAATGGATAGATATAGACATCAGGTTTGAAGAAATTGCAGAGTTGTAAACCATTCCCTCTCTTTGAGACCCTGGTGCCATAAAATAATTAGAATGATCCTTTTGGAAATATGTCACTTTGGGATGGTCAGCAGGGTTCAAAAAGAAAAAGTCACTCCTTTGATTAAAATTATTTGATGGTTTCCCATCTCACCTAGATATCCACATGACTTCATTCTTCCTTTAGGTCTGTGCTCAAAAAAGGCCTTCCATAACACACAAAATATCCTTATCACTTTCTATCCTGCTTTTTCTTTATAGCATTTATCCCCACATAACCGCATATTTCTTTGTTTATAGTCTGCCTCTCCCCACTAGATTGTAAGCTCCTTGAGAGCAGGAGCTTTGTTTTGTTCACTGTGGTAGCCCCAGCGCCTAAAACAATGCTTGACATGTAGAAAATGCTCAAAAATACTTGTTGAACAAATGAATAAATGTACTAGCCAATGGAGAGTTAGAGCTTCTCTGAGTTCATTGGCTCGAGGCCAAGACACTGGAGAATATGGGATGCAAGTATCCATGTGGACTCCTATAGCCATGTTCCTCGTACCAGATTAGTGGGAAGAGCTGACAGTGCCAAGAGCCCAGGCCCTCCTGTTCTGGGAGTTACATTAACTAGGAATATCTGTAACTGTGAGGTTCAGGGCCTGGAGTTTGGGAATAGTACCGAGGTTAATCAGGGGAATTACATGGTCATATTTGTGTTTTGAAATATTTTCTCTAGTTGTAGTGTGAATGGATTGGAAGGGATAAGAGTGAATACGGGAGAAAATAAGAAGATTCTAGAGGAAATAGCATGAACGTCAAGGAATGCAATAGAGTATTGCAGTTGGGCCAGGGCTTAGCAGGGATAGCTCATTTATTGCTCTACAGTATTGGGGAGGAGGGGGTTGAAGGGTAAGAAGTTCAGTTGATACAAAGCTGGGAATGAAGAGACTGTAGGAGGTAAGGCAGGATAAGGTAGAAGGGTTTCCTGTGACTTCTTTTTATTATGTTTATAAGAAATTTTAGGGCAGCCGGATGGTTCAATGGTTAGAGCATGAGCTCTCAACAACAACGTTATTGGTTCGATTCCCACATGGGATGGTGGGCTGTGCCCCCCCCCCCCCACAACTAGATTGAAAACGGTGATTGGACTTGGAGCTGAGCTGTGACCTCCACAACTAGATTGAAGGACAACAACTTGACTTGGAGCTGATGGGTCCTGGAAAAAACACACTGTTCTCCAATTAAAAAAAAAAAAAAATTTCAGGAGAGACTACCACAACTTCCATGATTTACACAATACGAAGTGCTGAATTGAAATAAAAGCTCTAACGTGAACCATCAATCATATGAATGTCAGTAGTTGGGATTACAGTGACTATCCCCTTGAGAGAGTTAAGCTATGTAATCAACACCTAGTAGGAGAAGTTAACCAGTCCTAAAAGAAGGAGTTGAAAACAATAAAGTGTAAATTATAGGTGGAAGATTTTAAAGTAAATCGTAGGGTATAGTTAATGGATACATTAGCATGTTTACACTATGACGTATAGAAGAGAACTTCTTTACTGGTGTGCCAATTATAGGTGTAACTACCAAGAATTTGAAAAGATTATCATTAAAAAATTTTAATCAGTAATTACATATTTATTTCATCATGAAACCTAATGTCAAAAAGATAATATTCACAGAAACATGCTCAAGTTTCTTATGAAAAATTTAAGCATATTTTATTTGAATGTTTAATATTATTTTTCCAAATACTCTATTTTTTATTTTTCTTATCATATAATTCTAAAGAAAATGTAAAGACGATTTTTTTCACCAAGCTCCTTATAGCCCTTAAGTTTACCCCAGTGTGCTCAGCAAATATGATTTCACCTTTGTGTCCTGGCATTAAGAAGTTGGGAAGCCGTAGGAGTTATTAAGTTATCTAAAAAGAGAAATAAAATGGTATCATGAGAAAATAATCAGGAGGAGTGTTTGGTTGGATTCCCCCAGAAGCAGACACTGAGGCAAGGATTTGAATACAAATCATTTGTGTAGGAGATGATCCCAAGAAGTGCCACTCGGGAAGTGGAGAAGTGAGACAGGGATGGGAAGGAAGCCAGTGTGCAGGTGACTACTGGGGGCGCCTGGGGCTTAGTCTTGCTGGACAGCCTCTGGGAGACAGTTAGTACCTGCTTCAAAGTTGTTTCACCCCAGGAGCGAGGAAACAAATTTACCCATCACTTCTTTATATCACTTCACTACTGTTCCCAGGGGCCTGAAGCACCTCACTCTGGGCTGTCTGCAGCCAGAGAAGGCTCTTGGGGCCAGAGGAAGCTTACAAGTAGAGTTGCAGGTGTTTGCAGTGAGAAGTTTTCATATATATGAAACATGCAGCTAAATTTATAGCTCACTAGCTAAGCGAGCTATAAATTCCCATTCCCACTAAGTAACTTTTATCATGTGGCATCTGACCTAGGTCTTCCTACAGAGAAGATTATATCTTGATGCTGCCTCCAAAATGTCTCTTGAATCAGACCACCTCTCTCCTCTTATCTTGGCTGCCAACAGCCTTTGCATTACCTCAGTAAACTCCTAACTGCTCTTAACTTTTCTGTTTTTGCCCTTCCCACAATCCATTCTTTCTCACAGCAGCCACAGTTACCTTCATAAAATAAAAATCGAATAATGTTATTTCCTGGCTAACTCTTCAGGGGTTTTTCTTTGAATATAGGATGAACTCACATACAGTTCCTAAATGCTCAGATCTCACCATTTTCCTTTCACTATCTACTCTTCAGCTCCACTGAACTTCTGTTACATTTGAAAGAATATGGTAAAGGTCCCGATGTAGGGCTTTTGTACATGCTCTTTCCTCAGCCTAAATCATAGACTCAGAATATTCTTCTAGCAAGTCTTCACTTTGTTTCCTTTTCATCTTTCTGGAATCTGATTATTTTGCTTTCTTCAGATAGGTCTTTCCCGATACCCTACCCACCTCCCTCCTGCCCTATCCTCCTCCCACCAATCGCCCTCCCCCCACCCCAAAAAAATGAAATGAAATTTCCTAGCTATACTATCTCCCAGAACTCGATACTTTTCCTTCTGAGCAAATCTCTGGACTAGACCACAGCATTCTTCCTCAGGTTGATTGTCTGGCTCCAACTGCCTTTCCCTTGGACCAGAATTCTCAAAGTAGCAAAGAAAGAAGGGCCTTTCTCAAAGAAAGGAGGCCAGACAGGTATATATAAATGCGTGGACAGTTACAGTGGCAAACTGGAGAGCACATGGCAGCCACTCACAGTTCCAGCTATTTGTTACCAGAATTTGCTGGATTTATTGATCCCCCCTCCCCAAAAGACCAAGAATCCTGATTTCCATGCAAAATCTTTTAATTTCTAATTGTTGGGGGTAAAAAATTAACCCCCCCCGAGCAGAATAGCCAAAACAATCTTGAAAAAGAAAGAAGTTGGAGGTCTCACACCTCCTGATTTCAAAAGTTATTACAAAGCTACAGTAATCAAAACAGGGTAGTACTGTCAATAAAGACAGACATGCAGACCAATAGAATAGAATAGAGATCCCTGAAATAAACCCTTGCATGTATGGTCAAATGATTTTCAACAAAGATTCCAAGACCATTCAATGGGGAAAGGACAGTGCTTTCAACAAGTGGTGTTGGGAAAACTGGATATTCACATGCAAAAGGACAAAGTTTGACCCTTACCTTACACCGTGTGAAAAATGAACTCAAAATGGATCGAAGACCTAAATGTAAGACCTAAAACTATGCAATATCGGGGAAAAGCTTCCACTGATTTCTTAGATATGATGATACCAAAAGCACAGGCAGCAAAAGTAGGTAAGTTGGACTACATCAAAATTAAAAACTTATGTGCATCCAAGGTCCCAATCTACAGAGTCAGAAGGCAACTTACAAAATGGGAAAGATATTTGCAAATCATATATCGGATAAGAGGTTAATATCCATAGTATAAAAAGAACTACAATGCAACAACACAAAATAACCCAATTAAAAAATGGGCGAAGGATTAGAATAGACATTTTTCCAAGGAAGATACACAAATGGCCACAAACATATGAAAAGATGCTCATCACTGACCATTGGAGAAGTGCAAATCAAAGTCATAACGAGCTGTCATCTCACACCCGTTAAGCTGACTGCTAATAAGAAAAATACCCCAAACCAGAAAATAACAAGTGTTGTCGAGGATGTGGATAAATTGGAACTTTTGCGCCCTGTTGGTGGGAATGCAAAACAGTGTAGCTGCTATGGAAAACAGTAGGTAGTTTCTTAAAATATTAAAAATAGAATTATGACCCAGCAATCCCACTTTTGAGTACATATTCAAAATAATTGAAGGCAGAATCTCGAGATATTTGTACAACCATGTTCATAGCAACATTATTCCTAATAGCCAAAAGGTGAAAGCAATTTAAACGTCCCTTGACAGATGAATAAAGTGTGGTGTATTCCTGCAGTGGAGTGTTATTTAGCCTTAAGAAGGAAGTTTTGACATGTTACAAGTGAATGAAACTTGAGGACATCATACTAAGTAAAATAAGCCAGTCACAAAAGGGAAACTACTGCATGATTTCACTTACGTGAGATATCTAGAGTGGTCAAAGTTATGGAAACAGAAAGTAGAACGATGGCTGCTAGGGGTTGGAGGAAGGGTAAATGGGGAGTTGTTTAATATAGAGTTTTGGTTTTGCAAGATTAAAAAGTTCAGGAAATAGATTTCACTACAGTATGAATATACTTACCTACCGAACTGTATACAGGACTTAAAAATAGTTGATAGTAAGTTTTATGTTATGTGTATTTTGCCATAATTAAAAACAAATTTTAATTTGAAAAACACACACAAAAAGGCCCTGAGCAGGCTAACAGAACACATTTATGATGATGTACAGTTTGAAGCCTTTGTCTTCCATCAGAGAATCTCAAACTTGAGCACGCGCCAGCATAACCCGGTGGGCTTCAAACAGATTGCTGGGCACCAACCCCAGAGTTTCTGAACCAGTAAGCCTGGGGTGAGGCCCGAGAATTTGCATTTCTAAGAAGTTCCCAGGTGTCATGAAGCTGCTGCCACAGATCCAAGGATTGCACTTTGAAGGTTGCTACATCAGGTAAAACTGCAGACTATTTTCTGTCAATTTCTATGTATCTGTTTATAATAAATCTTTGGTTCTGGAGTCCGTGAAAGTCTTAAGTGCCTGCCATGCATGCCCTTAGTCATGCATTGTATCATGTGTCCCTTCTCCTCTGGCCACTAATATGCTGTAGACAAAGGGCTAGACCTAATAGGCTGGGCGTGGAAACTCTGCCCAATTTTGCACAATATATGGCAAATAATCCAATTAGAATAATCCAATCCGGTTTTGAATGCAAGACACACAAAGGCAGGTCAGGTAGAAGCAGAGGCTAAAAGAAACTTAATGTGAAGGAACAACAAAACTTGTCAAGTCCCCAGTCACCTCTTTCCCCCTCAAGCAGTATGAACCACATTGCACTACCATGAGTGTGTGGCTGCTGAGATGCTTCTTGTGCTTCCCCACTTCCTGGTGTGAACAAAATATCAATCTGCATCTTCTCTGCTAACAAGGGCAAGTCTCTCTTGTTTCCTGGAAGATCCTCCCACCCTGTTTTGATAGCTCTGGTATCTCTGTCATACCGTTAAGTCTCTGCTTTTCTATGGAAGGAAACAATATTCTATCTTGACCAAGAAATGTGACTCCTTAAGACTCAGTTTCTGTCGAGTTTGAGAAAAATCATAAACTATGCCTCCACCCATGAGATAGGAATTTTTCCATCTGCCAAAATGCCTTTGAATAATTGCAATGCATGACTCTTAGGAAACATCCTGGAATTACTATAAAAATCGGTAAACACATCTCATCCCAGCATCTTGTTTCTGTCTTCCCTGACTGCCTCAGCTAGTTCATTTGGTAGAATTAAAAAAAAAAAAATTGTTTTCCTCGCAGTTAGCCCCTCCAGTCTTTTCTCCCCAGAAAGGGAAGAAAGCAGATTGTCGTTTTGAAAAAGGCAGGAAAACAATGCTACAAGCAGGTACTATCTACCGTGGAAAACATGGTTTTAAAGGCACCGTTCCCCCGAAAATAAGATCTAACTGGAAAATGAGCCCTAGCATGATTTTTCAGGATGACATCTCCTGAACATAAGCCCTAATGCGTCTTTTGAAGCAAAACTTAATATAAGACCCAGTTTTATTTTCCGGGAAACACAGTAGTGAGCTTCTCCTTACGAAGGGAATGTCAAGATGCTGCACTACTGTCTAGAAACAGCCACAGAGGGGATAGCTGCCTGAGGTCTCTCCTTAGTCGGAGACTGAGGCGGTGACACTGGGACGGCTCTAGGGTAGAGAGATGCTAAGGCAACACCTCCCCTCCAGGATAACTACCAGGAACCACACTTGGACCACGCCCCGTTGAGACCAATTGCTGCTGGTGCTTCCTGATCCGGGCATTGGGCGAGACCCTCTCAGCCAATCATCGGACAGACACTGGTCACGCCCCTGGTTCCTCTCCAGCCTGTCTCATGACGTCATCCTACAGCGCCGGAAGCGGTGCAGCACCGAGGGGTAACATGAATTTGTCGATCTCCGCTGTCTGGAGGTAAGGCAGTTGGAGGCGTACCTCCTCTGCTGGCCGGGAGGAAAGCCGTGGGTGTGGGCTTTAGGCCGGCCCGCTACTGCCCTTGAGTGATGTGCCTTGAATAACGCTCTCAAGGCTTCTTTCCCGGCAGCCGTTGCTGCATCCTCGGGCTCCTGGGCTCTGGGCTTCCCACTTTCCCCCTGCTTCCTTGGGCTCTTTTTCGGTGGCACTCAGTTGGTCTTCGCCCCACTTCGCGTTCGTTCAGTTGTGCCCCCGACACCTGCCCCTGACTTGGTCGCAACAAGCAGAGAAAAGATTAGAGAGTGGGCCCTGTCCCACCCTTGGAGGCGGCTCACCTTGTCAGGATGGACATTGTTTCCTTCAGAAACACTCCCTGAAAGGAACTTGAGGGCCCTTCACTCCTATAGGTCCTCAACAGGTCTTACAGGACGCCAGAAGAAGCAAGCCTTTCCCCATGCAGACCAGTGATAGCGGTTCAACAAAGCAGGGATTGAATTTCTATTTGCAATTAATGTGGTCCAGGTTTGGAGCTCTTTGGGAATTTGACATATTGGGGATCGTTGGAACACGTGGAACAGGACTGTTCCTATGGGGAGACAATATGGATTTGTGCTTTTTCATCTTAGTTGCATAGCCTGTGCTGTCAGGTAA
Source organism: Rhinolophus ferrumequinum (assembly GCF_004115265.2). Lineage (NCBI taxonomy): Eukaryota > Metazoa > Chordata > Mammalia > Chiroptera > Rhinolophidae > Rhinolophus > Rhinolophus ferrumequinum. The sequence continues at coordinate 50,159,127 of NC_046295.1, read as the reverse complement.
CTTTAACGAGTCTTTAACTCTTTCATCCTGCCTTCACTGTTAATAAGAGTGATAAATAGTGTTGAATGCTTACTTTTTGCCAGACGCTGAGGTTCACCTACTTCCTCATTTAGCCTTTGTAGTGTAGAACAATTAATGTTGTTTTACAGCTAAAGAAGTAAAGGCCTAGATTAACCTGCTACAAGTCACACAGTGAGTAGGTAGTGGAGCCACCATTTGAACTCAAGCAGTTGGACTTCACAGGCCTGGATGTTATCCACTATTCTACATTGATTTTATTCAACTGTTTATTAAGCTCCCACATACCTCACTGCGTTGTTGTCTATTATTTTATGGAGAAAATTGAGGTCATCAGATGTGCTTTCTCTCAAATTTCTGCCTCTGTTTTCCCTCTTACAAAGTTGTGTAGATTTACACCCATCTTTACCTTAAGCCTCAGGATGAGCTGTATCCTCTGGTCAAAGCAAATCCCTTTATCTTTGCTTCTGACCTTTCTTTTATACTATTACCTATGAGAGCTTGTTTTCATCTGTCTTTTCTGCCCATGTCTATATCCCAGTCACGTATAAACAAGGTCACGTTTCTCAGATCCCTGGCCATCCCTCACCCCCACTCCCAACCCCCAAGCCAGAAAGAAAGGAAAAGTTCTTGGTGATCTATCTTTCTTTAGCTGTCATCCACTAACTATTTCCCCTTCTTATCCAAACTGTTTTAGAGTACTCTAAGTTCTGTTTCCGTTTCCTCACCTCCCATTCCCTTCTGCAGTCTAGCTTTCAGACCTATCATTCCCCTGAAATTTTACCCTAAGGTCATCAATGATTGATTATCAAACCAGATGGACATTTAAAAAAAAGATCATTACTGGATCCCTTTGCTGCTTTTGAAACTTGATGATACCTCTCACTCTCTTCTCCTTTGCTTTCCAGGATAATACACTCAGCTGATTTATTCAGTGAACATTTATTGTGACACACAGATAAACAAGACACAGTGCCTTGCCTTACAGAGCTAATATTCTAGCTGTTTCTCCATGGGTCTCGCTCCCTAGTCCTTTCTCCTGTGGGTAGTCTTTTTTTCTCCTCTCCTAAAATATTGGGTGTTCCCAAGTCTTGTGACTTTGGGCCATGGTCTTTTCATTTTGTACACACTGCCTGAGGGAGCACATCAACTGAACTTGGTTTTAACTTCCTACGTGCTCCCAAATAGAAGTTGTCAGCTTAGAACTCTTTTCTGAGTTTCACCCTCACCTCAGACTACCCTGCTGGACAACTCTGCAAGTCCCACAGGCAGTTCAAATTCAGGGGTCCCAAATGGAACTCAGCATCTTCCCTGAACTTATTTTTATCACATCCATCACTAAGTCCTCATGATTTTACCCCCTAAATATTTCTCAAACTTGTGCTCTCTTCTTTGCCCCTATTATTGTCGTACTTTAGGTTTCATCATCTCTCACTTGAAATGTGATGACCTTCTAACTGGTTTCCTTGCCTCTAGTCCTGTAGTTCCCCACGTATCTGTTCTCCATACTACCTACCTCCTCTTCCAAATGATCTTTGAAAACAAATCTGTGTCAGAGTCCTGCTTAATAATCTTTAAGGAGCTGTCCATCATCTGATCTTTTCTCTCATTCAGCAAATATTTATTATTTACTGAATTGGAAAATCCATTGGAACTTCTAAAATTTGAGCTTCTCAGCCAGTCACCCAGGGCTCTGCTTCATCTGGACCTGCTTGCATCTCCAGCCTGTTTTCTGCCTCACACTTTAGGTTGCAGCAACACCGAACTGCTTTTTCACATGCACTGTGCTGTTTCTTTGTGCACTTGCCCTTGCTGTTCTCTTTGACTTGAATCTTCACTGATTCCTTTCTCTTCCTCCTGTTCCTCAACTAAGTAGGCTGCCTCCTTTCACCTAATTAACCTGGTTTGTATGTAGGACTCATTGTAGGACCACCTCTTATAGGAAATCTTTCTTGACACCTCCTTTCTCCAAGTCTGGGTCTGGTACTCCACTTTTGTGCTCCCATAATACCCTTTGCACAAACCAGTCATGCCACATTTGTTATAATTGTCTTTGTGTGTCTCCCTTCCACAAGACAGAGCCTTTTGAAGGCAGGTATGATGTATTATACCTGCATCAAACAATACAAATGATACGTAGTATCTCTCTATTCCCAGCACTAGAATGGCACAAGGCACATAGTGGGCATGTAGTAATTTTGATTGATCAAATGAGTGAAGACAAAAGGTATATGGTGCAGTGATTAAGAACATTCTTTGGAATTAATTCAAATTCTAGCTCTGGCACACGTTACCTGTGTGAGTTAAACATGTTACTTATCTCCTCTAAGCCTTAAATGTCTCTTCTTTAGAATGAGAGTTGTTGTGAAGATTAAATGAGATGCTATATTTAGCAAGTGCCTAGCGTATAGTATAAACTTGAAAAAGGGATGTTGAACACCAGGGGACACAGAAGTATAAGACCAGGCCTGACCCAGGGCAGTGATGTCCGGAGACCCTTCCTCTGAGTTTCCTGAGTAGTGATGCAGTCTGTTTACAAGGAAATTTTATCTGGAAAGTAAAATTACATCCACATTTAATTTTTAGAGAACTGTGAAGGAAAATTGACCATATCTAGTAACAAGATGTAGAGAAGGTAGCTCAGTGAAGATCTCAGGGAGGAGGTAAGACTTGGAAGTTGTGAAGGATTTGGGTTTCTGGGAGGGAGGAAAGAGTAAAACCAATAGCAGGAGGTCGTATTAGGAATTACTTATTTCGGAGTCATGATTCAGTACATTGTACCTGAAGGATGTACATATATCCTTGCATGTGTGAGAGTCTGGAGGAAGGGAGGAAAGAGAGGGATGCGTAAGTGGGTCTAGTTCTATGAAAAGAAGTGGGAGGTGAAATAAGTAATCTCTGTGGGGTTACAGTATGAGGGTCTTTAAGCTTGAAGTATTGGGATTGATCAGGGCTGGGCAAGTGTCCAGGGCTGTGTTGGACATTATGGTAGCCATCAGCCACATTTAACTAGCTATTTAAGTTTAAGGAATCTAAGACATTGAATTCCTCTGTTGCACTAGCTACATTTCAGAATCTTAATTGTCACACGGTGGCTACATTAGTGGACAGTGCAGATTTAGAACACTTCCATAATTGCAGAAAATTCTGCTGGACGGCACTGTTCCAGGTTATCAGATTGCTGGCCTTGTGTGGCCTATCAGATAACTTGGGTTCCTTAAAGAAATAATCAGAATTTCTTTCTGACCAATCCCCATAACTCTGCAATGGAAAGTATGGAGCTGAAAAACAGAGTTAGGATTCATCCACATAGAGGATGGGATTGCCCAAAGTGAGGAGCAAAGCACCCCACATAAGAAAGGGTGTCAGAGAAGGGGAAAGAGAAGGAAGGGGAGAGAACCTGGATAGGATTATCATCTGATCCTTCACTTGTAAATATTTATTGTATTTTTGCTGTATGCCAAGTATTGTATTAAGTGCTGGGGATATATTGGTAAGCAAAAAGAAACTTAATTTCTGCTGCCACAGAGCTTGCAGTTTATGGAGTTTTACTGGATGGACTATATTGAAGATTCAGGAACGCCCATCCTTATGTGCTCCCCGTATTCTAAAATGCTTCATTCCTAGAAGTTGGAACTGGGGGCTAAAATGGGCCAAGATATTGCTTAAGGTTAGTGGCATAAGCATTGTGCTGTCAGTGTTTCAGCTTCTTAAGGAGAAGTGAATAGGAGCATCATAACTTCAGAGCTTTGGCAGGAAGGAAGCACGTGAGTATGTGTCTGTGTAGGGCAGGAGGGTAGTTCCTGTTGTCCTGTGGACACCCAGCCATACTCAGCGGCTCATGGGATTTCTTCCTGTTCCTGCTCTCAAGCTGCTCTCTCCAGGCTTCTTTTATTATTACGGTGACTAGTCCGTCATCAAGTAACTTATTTCCCAGTGCCTAATGAAGACATACTTCTCAGTCTATTACCTGCTCATTCATCAGTTTCCAGCAAGGGCAAACAGATGTCCCTCTGAACACGTAGCATGTAAAAGTGTGACCTGCCTGTAGCACCATCATCCTTTGAGGCTCCAGATTTAGGATTTTAGATTTACAACTGACTCTTCATGCTCTGGCATCAGCTCCTTCACAAAGACCTGCTGAGCTGCCTTTTGGCCCTCACTCTGGCCCACATTATATTAACAGACTCCTGGCTAATTTGTGACTCCAGATTTTTCCACTCTAGTTGTGTCCTGTTGATTGTTAGATCTCAGCCTAGTGTTCTTTCAACACTTCTGCCTTTTTTTGTTACTCTTTGGGGCAGCTCCTCTGGGTCAGCCGGCTTTCCACCACTCACTCATGGCGTGTCATTGCTGAAATCTGTGCTGTCACTTGTGCGTTTTAAAATGGAATGTCAACCCCCTCCCCAAAGGAAGAAAGAAATGAGAAATGGAACATCTCCTCCCACTCCTTTTCTTCCTTATCAGTGTTCTTGTCCTTTTCAACTGGGCGGTTTCTGAAGACTTTCCTGACTGACCCAATTTCTATGATTTTGCACCCCCCGAGTGCTCATATGCTCACTCTGTCTTGTATTATCTTGTTTTTGCAGATGGTAATGAAACTGATTTGTAAAATCTGGTTTCTTTTCTTTCCCCTTTGGACTCAGAGCTTGTGCAGAGGACTTGATAGGTGTTGCCTTGCTGCAGGGAACATTTCTGAAAGAGAGGGTATTGGAGATCTGAGTATTGATAAGCTCGGGGAGTCTTGGGAGGCCCCAAGAATCTAGTCCTGTCCTTGCCCATAATCCCATGCTCTCCCTCCCTGATGATCCCATCCTCTTACTTTGCCTCAGCTTCTATGACATACTGATGCCTCTCAAATACATACATTCAGTCCATTGCTCTCCCTCAGCTTCATACCCATACATCCCAGCTGACCCTTGGATCTTCCATAGGCAACTTAATCTAATTGCGTTTCAATCTGTAATCATCTCTTCACCTAGTGTTTATCCCCAAATTATGTCTCCTCGTGTATTTCTCATTTGGGTATTTCCGAATTAGAAATCCTGGTTGATATCTCCCTTTAGTCCTCTGTCATTCCTCAAACGCAGTCAGTAATTCAGTCTGCCTTCAGGATTTCTTCCGGCTCTTCTTCCTCTCCATCCCCTTTGTTCTGCCTTTTTTCAGGCAGAATTTCTTGTCGCTTTCCCTTCTGCTGTTACTCTACAGGGTCATAAGGGTTGTTTTTCAAATAATACCAGCACCTCCACTATTGGTTTGCAGGTTGTGTATTGCACAAAGGTGCTGCATTCAGACTTTAGAAACTGTAGGTTTGTGCATTTATCATGACAATCTTCTGGCAGATGGCAGTAGACTATGTTGTTCTATCATCAAAATGCTATGATAAGTAAGGAAGGGAAGCCTTCTCATACACATAAAGATGCATGTGGACTGAAGAATATCTTCTGTTGTCATGTCCTTAGTTCTCTGCTAGGCAAACTCCTTCTCGTCCTTTAAAACCCATCATAAATATCCATTACTCATGAAGCCTTTTTTGATAATTCCTCACCAGTCAGTCATTCCTTTCCCTGGGCTAATGCTGTATTTGGTCACTTCCTACTTACAATGTTTATCACATTAATTTTAATAATTGGTATATGAGTCTGTGTGCCCCATTGTACTCCAGGCCCCTCAAGGATAGGGACAGTGGTTAATTATTTTTTGATCTTCAGCGTGTAGCCTAATGTCGAGCATGTAGAGTACATCAATAAACATAACACATATTTGATTGCTTAGCATGATTCAGGTACCGAGATGAATACTTGACTCACGTTATCTTATTTCATCCCTACAGCTGACTCGAGTCCTGTCATTATCCCACTTCACAGGTGAGGAAATTGAGACTAGGGAGGTGAAGTCACTTGCCTCAAGGTGAACAGCTGGTAAATGGCTGTGTGGTGGTGCTGGGGTGTCGCCCCGGAGGCCACGTGCTTGTTATTCCCGCGATTCTCTTGTGTTTCGTCTCCCAGAGTCATGATGCGGGTGTGCTGGTTGGTGAGACAGGACAGCCGGCACCAGCGAATCCAGCTACCGCATTTGGAAACAGTTGTGGTTGGGCGCAGCCCGGAGACCCAGATCACTGACAAGAAATGTTCTCGACAGCAAGGTAACTGATCACAGGCGAGTGGAGAGTACCATGTTTGGTTCCTTAGGATCTTGATAGCCAAACGTGCACATTTCCTGGTGCTAATGATGGAAAGCCTTTTGTCTGCCATAAACAAAACTCAGAGTCTGAGCTCTTTTAGCCAATACCAGGGCCCCATTCACTCCTGATTCCACCCTCTGAAAGTGGTTATTCAGTCTTGGGAACAGGCAGGTTCCACCCTGTTACTATGGGATGAGGGAACTGAGTCCTGCACCCTGCTGTGCCCATGGAGGGTCCTCACTGGGCAGTGAGTCAGTGGAATTCTGGGATCTCCAGGCTGAAACCATGTCTGAGAAGTGATGGGATGGTTCCATCCTTTACACTGCCTCACACAGAGGGTGACATCTGTATAAGTCTGTGGCATCTAGCTCTTGAAATGTCATCCCTGGGAATGAAAATCCTTGGGAAAAAGCCTTACCACGGAGCCCATTTCTTACTTGTAAACTTCCAGAGGTAGCTCACTGCTACCAGGCCTCCCACCGGTAGCGTGTTCCCTGTAGCAGGGGTTCCCAAGGCTTGGCGTCGGCAGCATTGATTATGGGTTTTCCCACATGAGTTAATCCAAATGGGGGGGAAAAAGCCACTCTTGAGCCGGCTAGACCCAAGATAAGCAGCAGACACTTCTCGCTCTCTGTCCCTCTTGTCACAGCAGCAACTGTAGGGACATGTATGTCAGCTTTTCCTCTGCCTGTCTTCCCTGAAGAGCAGCTGTGGTGTCTCTTCTTTACTGCTTGTCCCACCCAAGAAATTTTGTTCACTTATCCAAACACAAATGTTTCATGTTACTTCTTCCTACACATGCTCAGATTGTTCTGTATGAATATTTCTTTTTCTAGACTATTCTCTCCATTCTTCCTACCCAAGGCCAGCTGAACTTCTGTTTCCCAGGAATGTATCATTTGCCTCTTTCTCTGTTAAGGGCTTCTGATAGTTTTATATAATAGTGTAAGCCTGACTTAATCCTGAGCCAAGACCTTGTGAGAGAAGTGGGTCCCCTTTCCTGACTGCAGAGTCTGTGATCCTGGGTGAGCTAAGGAAGTCTAGGGAGGCACCCTCCCTGGGCCAAGGGAATAGGGAGGCTTGTGGGGCTTTAGTGAAGCTGCCTCATAGGGATGTTAGCAGTAGCGAAGGGAGTGTGTCCACTTGGACATTTTATGGAAGGATTTGGAGCTCCAGCACCTGCATAATGGACAGTTTTACTCACAGGCCTTTGAAGAAACCCCTGTCAAGTTGCCTCCTAGAGTGAGGCTTCATTGTCCTGTAGAGAATAAGAGCATGTGCCTGGTTCGTCATGGCATTTGGATTTAACTTTTTTCAATCTCTTTCAGTACAGTTGAAAGCAGAGTGTAACAAAGGATATGTCAAGGTAAAGCAGGTACGTCTGTTCGTAACTTGGACTTCTATTTTATACTTGATGATTTTCTTACGCTGTTGACTTTAGAGTGTCTGTGCCAGCCAATAAGGCTTCTCTGTCATGTGTGGAAGTGACAGAGTACTATAAGTGAACATTAAGCATGATGCCTAGCACATAGTAAGTGGTTAACTAGCGGTGGCCGTATTAGTAATGGTGTTATTGCTATTATTATTATTGTTTTCTGATTATTCCATAGGTAGGGGTCAATCCCACCAGCATTGACTCAGTCATAATTGGGAAGGACCAAGAGGTGAAGCTGCAGCCTGGCCAGGTTCTCCACATGGTGAATGAACTTTATCCGTATATTGTAGAGTTTGAGGAAGAGGCAAAGAGTCCTGGCCTGGAAAAGCACAGGAAGAGAAAGAGGTCAGGCAGCAGTGACTCTATAGAGAGAGATGCTGCCCAGGAAGCTGAGCCCAGTACAGGACTGGAACCTGCAAGCGACCCAAGCCAATGCTCTGTGCCCCCAAGTAAGGGGACAGCTGCATCTACCAGAAAGGTGAGAGTAGTGTGCTTGATAGATGATACGGAGATTAAATGAGATATAATGACTGCCTGATTGTTTTGTAGAACCCAGACATGCGAGAGGGGTTATTTATTAACCAAGACAAGGGTTAGTAACCATGATGAAAGAGTCACTTGTTTGTGTTACCAGTCACTTGGGTAAATGTCCCTTTATAAGCTTTTCTCTTGAATTTCTGAGGTAAGCCACTTGAAGGTAGGGCAGTAATGGCAGTGTACTTAACATTGAGCTGCTAAAATGGGTCAGTCAGTTGTATATCTTGAAGGTAGTCTTAGAACACTTTTCATAAATTGTGTGGTTCACATCCTGATGTCAAAGTAGAAACCTAGTCAGGCTTAGATGGAGTGGGAAAGGGCAAAAGGAGATGCTGTTTACACACTGGCATTTCCAGTGTCCTTGTAGACACGCAGCTCTGCATATAGGAAGAAAATGGGGATAGCTTATGGTGATAGTGGCAAAAGACTGAGGTAAAGGGGATATCGTTTAATTCCTAAAAACTAACCTTATTTCCAAGTTTGGTTGGACTTTGCTGACATACGGTGTTAACTATGCCAAATTTAACCATTGGCATTTGCAATTTACATGGCCCTTTTTTGTTTTAGGAATCATTGGGCCACTGGAGTCAAGGCTTGAAGATTTCTATGCAGGACCCCAAAATGCAGGTCAGAATAAAGTTTTGGCATTGAAGTATATTTCATGTCTTAAATGACTATTTCACAGAGGTCATAACTACAAATGAAATCATAGGAGATCAGTCTTAATGAGATTTCCTTTTATTGGGCTATTTTGTGAGAAGAAGTATCTTTTCCCATTGTCAGTGAGTAGGAACCTGGAATTCTTTGGAGAGAAGTTAAGTTCTTCAAATGAATATCCCCTCTGTTTTGTTCCTCCTAAACTTCTGAATGCTGTTCAGGGAAGTTGCGTTAACTTTACTGTGGTCCCTTTCCAGGGACCATCAGATAATGGACTGTGGCTGTAGTTACTGGGCTGCCCTGGGGTAAATAGTCAGGCATCATCCTGGGAGGAGTCTTTGAGTTCTTAAATTACGTCCTGGGGTGCCAAGGGGCCAGATCTGATAGGGCTTCTTGGAACGCATGTGCACGTAGTCTGCTGAGGTAGCGGAGAGAAGGGAGAGGGGAGCATTTGCATGGATGCCTGCCGGGATATATCATCAGATCCTTAGGAACTACTCTGTGCTGTGCATGCTCTGCGTATTCTGTGCAGTGTGGTGATTGAAAACACAGACTAGAGGCAACTTGATCCGCGTGGGAATCCTAGATTTCCCACTTGGCAGCTATGTGACTGCATCAATTTAACTGAGTCTCTGTCAAAACTGGGATACTAAAACCTTTTGCAGAACATTGGATTGTGGTGCGGGTTAAGGGAGATAATGAATACAGCACGTGGCACACAGAATACGCACTGTAGATCTCCATTTCCTCATCCTGTGCCCCTCTGCTAGGTTTACAAAGATGAGCAGGTGGTGGTGATTAAGGATAAATACCCCAAGGCTCGTCACCACTGGCTGGTCTTACCATGGGCCTCCATTTCCAGTCTGAAGGCTGTGACCAGGGAACACCTTGAGCTCCTGAAACATATGCATACTGTAGGGGAGAAGGTGATTGCTGATGTTGCTGGGTCCAGCAAACTGCGCTTCCGATTGGGCTACCACGCCATTCCTAGCATGAGGTAAGCCTTGTGGGAAGGGCTGGTGCATACTTTTTGTGTCTCGGTATGCAGATGGATTCGGCCTGGGTCTGCTGAGTGTGCTGACAGCCCTGAGGCCCAGGGCAATGGAGCGGGCTGTTTCCAAGGCAGATGGGATGAAACTTTTACCCTTCTGCCTGACTTGCTTATATGACTTGAGTTCCTACTTCTGCTTGTAATTCAATCACATATGGTTTTTTGTTCCTCTTAAAATGTAAACCTCAGAGGGCCTAACCTATGAACTAGATGAAGCAGCTTTATTACCCTCAGATGAAGAATTGTGATCAGTGATTTTTCAGAAGCCTCCATAACTCCTAAATGATTAAGGACCATTTCTCCGAAGGAGACAAACATCACTTACTTCTGTCATGACAGCTTAGTAGATCTGACATTTAAAATAAAATGAGAGAAAAATGTGGAGCCTGTTTTCAGAAGGATTCAGAAAGGAATGATTGATTCTTTTCAAAAAATGCAAGCAAGGCAGAGCTCCACATTTTTTTAGAACTAAGCAACAAAGTGAGCAGACTAATTGGATTTCAGAGCTTTTATTTTGCTAATAAAATATAATGGAAAATTTATCACTTTAACCATTTTTAAATATGCAGTTGAATGGCATTAAGATATGTACATTGTTGTGCAACCATCATCACCATCTATTTCTAGAACTTTCTTCATCTTCTCAAACTACTTCCCATTCCCTCATCCTCCCATTCTACTTTTTTTCTAAGAATTTGACTATTCTGGGTAGCTTATATAAGTGGAATCATACATTATCTAACTTTTTGTGACTGGTTTATTTCACTTAGAATAATGTCATCAAGGTTCATCTATGTTGCAGCATGTATCAGAATTTCTTTTGGTTATTTTTTTTAAGCACCCAACATCCTTCACGTTTTAGTTACATGGGTAATTATGACTTAGATTACTGGTTACTTTAACCCAATGAAATTTTTGTGCCACATTTTTTCCCGCCCTGTCAGTACTCTTTCTTTTGAATTGAGGCATAACTTACGTAGAATAAAATGCATAGTAAGACTTATTGTTTGATCATTTTTAACAAATGTATATACCATGTAACTATCACTCTGATCAAGATATAGGACATTTCTTTCTTCCTTTTTTTTTTTTTTTTTAGTTTCAGGTATACAAAACAACATAATGATTAGACATTCACACACCTCACAAATTGATAACCCCAACAAGTCTAATACCCATCTGACATCATAGATAGCTATTACGATACTATCGACTATATTCCCTATACTGTATTTTGCATCCTGTGACTATATATATTTTTTTAAATTATAGTTGACAGGTGTACAGTGCAGTGGTTAGGCATTTATATAATTTATTAAGTGATACCCCCAATAAGTCTAATACACATCTGAGTCGTACATAGTTTTTACAACATTATTGACTCTATTCTCCATACTGTATTTCACATCCCTGTGACTATTTTGTGACTACCAATTTGTACTTAACCCCTTCACCTTTCTCACCCATCCCCCCAACCACCCTCCCATCTAGCAACCATCAGTTTGTTCTCTGTATCTATGAGTCTATTTCTGTTTTGTTTGTTCATTTATTCTGTTCTTTAGATTCCAATTATAAGTGAGATCATGTGGTATTTGTCTTTCTAAGTCTGACTTATATCACTCAGCATAATACCCTCTAGGTCCATGATACAGGACGTTTCTATCATGCTTATCCCTTGTGCTCTTTTCCAGTTAATCTTCCCCTCAATCCCCAAGTGTTGCTATGATTTCTTTCATCATAGATTGGTTTTGTCTGTTCTAAATCGTCCTATAAATGGAATCATACACTGTGTACCCTTTTTCTGTCTGGCTTTTTTTGGTCAGGATAATGATTTTGAGATTCATGTGTATTGTGTCTATCATAGACATAATTCATTTTTTTGCTCTTGGGTAAATACCTAGAAGTGGAATTGCTAGGTCACAGGGTGGATGTATGTTATTACCTCACTTAAAAAAAAATAAAATATATATATTTGTTTTCCCCCTTTCTTCCGCCTCTCCCCTACCCCATCCCGTCCCACTGTGGTTCAAGCCATTGTTTCTCAGTCTAGTTGTGTAGGACACAGCTCCCTGGCCGATGCTGGTATTATGAGCCTTGCACAGATGTGCCGAAATGCCACAGATGTGATAAATCCTCAGTGTGTCATATCAGGAGTGCATGATGTCAGATGGTTTATTACTCACAATTTTAATTAACCTTGATCACTTTGTTACGGCAGTATCTGCCAGATTTCTCCACGCAGAGTTACTGAATATTGTTTCCTTTGTAATTGATGAATATCTTGACTATTTTGAGACTGTGCTACTGTCCTGTTTCTCCTCAAACTTTTGCCCAGTGATTTTAGCCTCTCTGTTGGTGGATCTTGCCTACAACAGTTACTACTATGGTATTTGTCTAATGGTGATTCTATGTTTCCCTCATTCCTTCTAATTTATTAATTAGAATTCTTCTTTATGGAAGAGCTGTCCCTTCTCCCTATTATGTATTTATTCAGTTATTTTTCAGGATGGACTCACAGATATTTATGTTATTGTATAGGTTTTAATTCCATCTATCATTATTTATTTTGTTGCTCAAATTGTTCCAGCTTTGGTCATTGGAAGCTCCTTTAGGTTGGCTCCTGTATCACTTTGACATGCCCCCAACATTTTTTGAGCACTTCTTTATTTTCTGGAACAAGGTGTTCTAGGCTCATCTTATGTTTTTCTTGTTCTAGCCCTGGAATGAATCACTTCTCCAAAGAGCCCTAGTTCATTTTATTGGAGAATGATATTTATAAGCCAAGACTTGGTTACTAGGTTTCCGTAATGTTGATTCTAGGGTGTCTTTGCTCCTTAGTCCTCTCAGCAGATAGAGATAGGAAATCAGTGCATGAATCCTGACGCACGCTGCCAACACACACCTCTGTATTTATTTATCTATATGTGAACATAGAAAACCATGAGTTCATACTGATTCCTCTGATTCCAGTCCAACTCCACAAGGTTCATTTTTGTCTCCCCCTTTCCTTTGTTGTAACTTCTTTGTCCAACAGTGAGAAATCTGGCTCTCGTTAGCTTCAATACATTTACTTATTTGTTCAATCCTGACATGGTTGACCCTTGAACAGCATGGGTTTGAGCTGTGCAGGTCCACTTATATGTGGATATTTTTCAATAAATACGTACAGTACTGTAGATGTATTTTACTTATGACTTTCTTAATGACATTTTCTTTTCTCTAGCTTACTTTATTGTAAGAATACAGTATCTAATACATATAACATACAAAATATGGGTTATTCGACTGTGTATGGTATTAGTAAGACTTCTGGTCAGCAGTATACTATTAGTAGTTACGTTTTTGCGGAGTCAAAAGTTATAAGATTTTTCGACTGTGTGGGGGATCAGCACCCCTAAACCCTGCATTGTTCAAGGGTTAACTGTGTACATATGAAAAGCTACAGAATTGCTGACTCATACCCTTGTGAGAAAGACTTTTACTCACTAGAACAGTGTTTGTATACAGTTTTTTTTTAATCCTTACAGTATCCACTGAAAAATACTGTTTTCAAAGTGAATTAGGTTAGTTTTTTTCTTCCTGACCCTATTCAGTATGGTTCTTTTTCATTTTAAGGAGGGTGCAGCGCACAGTGGCCCATGTGGGGATCGAACCAGCAACCTTGGTGTTATCAGCACCACACTCTAACCAACTGAGCTAACTGGCCACAAGTATGGTTCTTTTATCATGTAATACAGTTAGATTTGTAACTGCTTATATTTCATTTTAGATTCTCACATGTACTGGTTGGTTTTGATTATTTACTGGGGGAATATGAAGTATTACTGATTGTAAGAGTCAAAGCGTTACACAAAGGCATCCTACTTGGTTTAACAAGTCCAAAAGACAACTCTTGATTTTCTTCTCCAAACCTGCTTTGCCCCTAAACTTCTCCATCTCAGTAGATGGTACTTCCCCAAACCCATATCCAATCCATTAGTAAGTTGTGTCAGTTCTATTCCAAAATATATTCAAAATTGGATTGCTTCTTGTCATCTCAGCTGCTATAACTCTAGTCTGTGATTATTTCTGGCCTGTACTGCTGCAGCAGCCCCCCTGCTGGTCTCTGTATCCATCCGTACCCTCTCTACAGTCCTTTTTCCACGTAGCAGCTAGAGTCCTCTTTTAAAAGTATTAATCAGATAATAGCACTCCCCTGCTTATAATCCTTCAGTGGCTCCCCAAGGTAATCAGAATATAATGCAGACCCCTTGCCGACCTATAAGACCCTTTGTGATCTGCCTCCTACCTAGTCTCTGCTCCTTGGCTCCTACCATTCTGCCCATATTACCTTCTTTCTGTTCAGTAGTTGTACTAAGCTCTTTCTCATCTCAGGGCCTTTGCACTTGGCTTTCCCTGAAAACCCTCACTAGTTAAAGAGCAACCTCTACCCCCTGGGCACTCTCATCACATTTCCGTATTTTTTTCTTAGCAATGTTAATTATTTGATTTTTCCTTGTTTGTTTGTTATATTTTATTTGTCTCCCCTCATTAGAATATAATTTCTATAAGGGCAGAGGTCTTTTCCATTTTGTTCACTGTTAAATTCCCAGTGCTAGAATAGTGCTTGGCCCTACCAGGTACTTACTGAGCAGTAAATATTCTTAAGTGAATGAATTAACTGAATTAAGTGGAAACACTGTCAATATTTTACATACCCATGCTTTTACTGTTTGTCATTTTGATTAAGCCTTACTTTTTAATGGATTTAATCATCAGTTGTTTTCCCCTCTCAACTAGCCACGTGCACCTTCATGTGATCAGCCAGGATTTTGATTCTCCTTGCCTTAAAAACAAAAAGCATTGGAATTCTTTCAATACAGAATACTTCATAGAATCACAAGGTAAAGAGTGTTCTTTGCTTTTCATATGTGTTTCATTTTCTCAGCTCTTTTTATACGTGATTCAGTTGTTTCCCTAAATAATAAACTGATCTCAAAAACCCATGTATAACTTTGTGTTCCCTGTAAAGAGAGCCTCATTAAAAGAAACTGGATTATTTGGATTGTAGTAGGATTATCACTTTGCTGTGAGCAGCCTTCTAGGGGGACCTAGAAAACTATTTCAAGGTCAAAAAGGTGTTTTATTATAACAAGAGGGGACTTAAAAATTGTCCTGAGAATTATTGGGGTTCATAGATGTGAAAGCCCTGAATAGTTCTTTGTCTCTTCTGCCATCAGCTGGATAGAAGCGTGGGGGCTGCCTCGAGTCGAGTGGCTAGTTAACAGGGGAAGGCTGTGTATGTAGAAGGAAGTGTTCCCCGGTGTGTGTTCTGTGGCACTTCAGTATGCTGGGATGTTAACAATGCCAGCTACCATTGATCCAGGTAAAGCACTGTGATGAACCTTTGACGCAGTAACACGGATTACTTAGAGTGTATCTCAGAGGAATGGGATCATCTCAAAAATAGGTTGCTCAGGTTTAGAATCTGATCAAGCCCATTATCCCAACAGTGAGTCAAATTTACTAGCTTTAGGCTACCTGGTATATTTTTATTTTGAGTCAGAGATTTCCTTTTTCTTTTTGGTATCTTATATTGGCTTTCCAGAGTAGCTGGGCTCTGAACTTTTTTCCTTGTCTGCAGCTGTGATTGAGATGGTACAAGATGCTGGCAGAGTGACTGTCCGGGATGGGATGCCTGAGCTCTTGAAGCTGCCTCTCCGTTGTCACGAGTGCCAGCAGCTGTTGCCTTCCATTCCTCAGCTGAAAGAGCATCTCAGGAAGCACTGGCCAAAGTGATTCTGTGGAGCCTGAACTTCTGCAGCAAGCACGGCTGATTGTTTAGAGCAAACTCCGGGAACCTCTTCTGCATTGCTTGTGAACTTTCATGTATTTCTTGAATTAAAACATGCAGGTTTTTTTTCGTTTGTTTTTTTAAACAAAACTTATTCTATTCCTGAGTGGCTACAATGTGGGGTGACTCGAAATGGTTCAGGAATTAGGACTTTGGATTTGTCATGGAGGTGTTTTCTGGTAAGAATTACTGGGACAGGCCTGATCCACCATTTCCAGGACCCACGTCAAGTTTGACTAATGAGAGCAAAGCCATGTTCAAACCAACCCAATGCAGGATATGGAAGTAGAGGGCAGGCTATATATTTCTGTTCCTTACATTTATCTTCCCTCCCCAGAGACATGTGATATCCTTTCATCAGAGCAGCCAGAGGAGTCTCTTATTTATTCCGAAGGCACAGATTGGTCTTGTTTTGTGATCTTAATCTGTTGTGTAATATTCTTTCTCTTTCCCTCCTTTATGGAGAGACTTAGTTTCTTGTCCTTTTCATTCCTTTCTAATACAAAACTACCCGAATGCTCTCTTCTCAGGAAGCTCTCTTCTCGTCTCATCAGTTCGCCTTCACTCAGCAAACAGGCTGGATGAGGGGATGGAAAGATGGGCTTTCTTTGTAATATCAGGGGCTCTTGGATGGTGAGGAAATACTCAGCCATCTGTTCCTCACGGTTCAGCTGGCAAGTCTTCTTGCTGGCTTGTTTTGATCTGTTGTCTGAAAATAAAGTTCATTTATTTGGGGTATCTCTCTTAGGTAGTTGAAAATTTTCAGTAGTTCATCCAACAGCTATAGTCAGTTTTGATACATGAAAAGGTAGTTGTTGAATGAAAAAGTTGTACAGAACCCTGTAGCTTCATTTTTCTCTCAGAACAAATTTGGACGGAACAGTTGGATCAAGTTGGTGTTTGGATAACGTCAGAACTGAAGGTAAAGGGAAATCTAAAATGTTTTTGATCAAATTGTTGATCTATTTGGGAAGGTGACTCTTTTTTTCTCTTGAGATCATTAAAAAAAAGTAAAAATAAAAAGGAGCACCCTTAACAAAAACTTCTCTCTGGAGAGAGAAAACCTCAATCCGTAGAGACCACATTTGACTTCACTGTCTTTCACAAATGAACTAGATGATTTCTTGGGGAGCATGGGTATAGGTCATAATTAGTAGTAATTAATGATTATGGCAGCTAAAACTTGTTCAATCCTGTGTGTCTGACATGATGCTAAGCACTTTATTCAAATTATCTCGTTTACTTCTCACTGTCTGTAACTCTGGGACAGGTACTATGGTTATGTCCCTTTAGAAGATGAGGATTTAATCCTCTATAAAGAATCTTGGGCTCCAAAGCCGGCCTGGGTGCCGGTGCATCAAACTCATTTCCCTCTTAGTTGAAGAGTATAAATGTACTAACCAGCAGGGGCCACAGACCACCAGGGGCCTTGCGCCTGTGCTGACCAAAAGCCTTCCATGGTGTTTTGTTGATTTCTCGGAGGATGCTCAGTTCCTTTACAACCCTTCTTGTCCATCTGTCACTACAACATGTTTCACCTCTGTCCTCTGCCCCTTCTGCACTCCAGGAATGTAGTCCTTACCTCATTAGCACAGCTACCATAGTTCCTCCCGTCTGGCTCTACTGTGCCTGATCGTCTGCGGCCTCTCCTGCAGTGGTTGTCTACTTACCCTGTGGCCTGCAGGGTTCTCCCCCCACCCAGCTGCAGAGGGGCTGTGTCTCCACAGCGTCTCTTTTGCCATCATCAGGTACGAGGCACCGAAACTTGCTTCCCCATCACGGACGTAATGGTTAAGAACAGACCCTTCATTCAGATCTGGGTCCCAGACCCGGCTCTGGTACTCAGCTGAGGGATCCTGGGCAAGTTACTTATTTTATCTGAACTTCAGGGTTATAAGGGATTAAATAAAATAGTTCATGTAAAACATGTAGCATAGTATCTGGCACAGAGAAGGATTAAATACATGGTAACTGGAAGCCTCTGCTGCTATTTCAGTGGGGACTGGGAAGGAAGGCCCGGTTGATCCATCCCCCTCCCCACATCTCATGCCTTAGAGCCCTAGAAGCTGTTTCCATAGGTATACTTCATGGTCTGCTGAGATCAGAGGTACTGGTTTCTTTAAAAAAGGTGTAAATTCCTGCGCTGTAACCCAGAACTACTGAATCACAGTCCCTTGGGCCTAGGGATCTGTATTATAAAACAAACATTCAGGATGGTTTTTATTCATACTGGTTTGGGAACCACCATATAAATGAACACTTGGCTTCAAAGCATTTCTGAAGCTTCTGGATTAGGCTACCAGGGTACATATACCATTTTCTGGTTGGCTTTCTGGGCCAGTTGTGTGCCTTCCTTTTCTCTGCAGGGTCAATGTTATTTCAGGATCCAGGGAGACCTTGGGTATTAGATGAGGATGCGTGATTGTCTGTAGGGACCAGCCCTCCATGCAGGCAGGGGTTGGGGGAGCCCCTCTGGCTCGAGGCTCTTAGGGGCCAGGCCTGGAGCTAATGACTGCTCGTCTTTCATGGCTCCCATCCGCTCTTCCCCAAGGTCACTCCCAGAGGCTTGGCCTGGGACCTGGGATGAACGCAGCTGCTTTAGGCTCAGAGCATATGTATTTTTTCTCTTCTGGGTCTTTCTCTGAAATATCCAGATACAAATGGTCCTTCCAGGGACCAGATCATACTTGGGATGGTCATTAAGAGTCTCTGTAGGTCCAGGGACATTTCCTGGAGCCTGGCATCCGGCAATGTCACATACTGTATATGGCTGGACATCAGAGATTCAGGCCTTGTCTGTGTCAGAATTGGCCTAACTGCCTCTTTCTGACCCAGTAACCCCAACCTGGAGACGTGCACAGAATTCTTAAGCTTCTTCCATAGATTAGATTAAAAAAAATCTGAAGAAAGTCATGACGCCTGCCCCAGAATGATGTATATGTACATGTTTTATATACATTGACAAGGAGTTTATGAAGCCCCTGAAGCGCTTCCATAGACTCCCTAGGGGTCTGTGGACCTCAGCTTAAGAACCTCTGCTCTGGAGAAAAGGAGTTTCTCCATGCGTCTGGGATTTCAGGAGTTACTATGGAGGACTTGGGGACAGACTTCATCTCCAGGAGGTTTCTGGGATGCTCTCCTTTGATCTCAGTGTTCCCCCCTAAGCCCTTTGGTATGTGCATATCCTGGGGGCCTCTGGCTGCAGATGGAATTCAGGCCCAGGAGCTGCTGGCTCCAGTTTAGCCACCACTCTCAGGTGGGAGTCGGGAGTCTTGGGAAATGGGGAAATCCTCAGCAGGTCTGAGGGGTTCAGGAGCCCTGGCTGACAGACTCATAAGCTATCCAAAAGGCACGGAATTGACATTATGAAAATGAATGTCTAGGGGAGAACAGCACCTGTCATCTGCACAGATAGATGAGCTGCATTGTGAGTCTATTCCAGGACGGTGGGAGTGGCGGCATTTCTTGGGTACAGTATGTGAACAGCACACACTGCTGAAGACCCAGTACAGCTGTACTGTTAATGAAGGTAGAGAGTTTACTGAGGCCCCAGCCAGTGTACTTGAGAATTACAGAACTTTTAACTAAAGCTCAAATAAAGTGGCCAGTGAGCATTTTCAAAATAGGTATTGTCAGATTATCCACCTAATCAATAAGGCTATATAGTTTAGCATATCAAATTTTAAAATCAAAATGACACTATAAGAAACTGCAACCAAGGAGAAACTATCAGAGCGTGTACGAGTATATACGTATGTGAGATACAATGAAGGAAAATTTGGAAGAGGTGACCACCCCTACTTTCTTTGTTCAGCCAGGCTACTCAGTGACCTTGAGTAATACATCTTTTAGAAGGACAAATGTGAATAATGATTTGGAGGGGCCAGAAAAAGGATGTGAGATATCGAGGTATATAAGCCCCATGCCACCCGCCCCCCCATGTGAGCTACTGTTGATATTACTAGAAAAAATTACCCTTTTTTTTGCCAATTTAACCCAGATTTATTATTGTGTTACAATTGGGTGGAGTCTTCTCAAGGTACAGGGCATACTGGCATGAAAAAATAGACCAAAAGCATGTAAATCACCTTTGTGATGCCAAGTGATGGTATTTCCTCCACTAGCGACTATCGTTTTTCACGTTGGCCCCATCATAGCCAGACAAGGCAGCAATTTTATTAAAATAAAGCAGTTGAATATGGTTGGTTACTGTAGCCGAGAAGGCAAGTTTATAATTGAGTTCTTCTGTTGGTTTAACAGAAGGTAGATATGTGACAGAGCTGAACTGGAACCTGAAACCGAGCAAGTGACTACCTTAAAAGCATAGAGAATAGATCTTAAGTTAGAGCTTGAGAAAAGGGCTCTCAAAGACCATTAGACTCTCTGAATTGGAGTAATCTAATATTTACATTTGAATCTGTTAACTTTTTTTTGAAGCAAGCAAATTCTACCACCAGGGCATGGGTTTTAGAGTCTCCTAGTGATTAGGGTTCGAAGGCTTCCTACGGTAGGTGGGCGTTATGCAGGCAGTTGTCACATGACTCATCAAATCAGTGACTTACTCCAATGCCTGAGAGTTCTCCTTAGGCAGCTCCTCTCTACCCAAACCTCAGGGATGAGAGTGATCAGGGTGGGGGAAGTGGGAAAGGAGTTTAGATCTCTTGGATTCTGGGCTACTCACTAATCAACTCCTTTTGCTTGTTCTGTTTTGCAAATTTATTTTGAGACTATTTCAACTTCCTCAATTTTTAGGCGGCAGCTGGGCTTAGAGGTTCAAGGGGCTCATTTAGCAATATAAACCAGGTCTTCCCTTTATCGACGTCCTCTCCTGACTCTTCCCGGATGCTCTTAGGCACTGACGTCTTATTTAAGAATAAGAATGAACATCACTGCTAATTCCCCTTGCTTCTATGTCCTGCCTCATATTACTTTTTTCATGTAAAGGTAGAGTAGGAAAAAAAGAAAGGACTTAGGTTTGTATTTGAGGCTCAGCTCTGTTCCTTGTTACCTGTGTGACACCATGGTAGTCATGTAACCTCTCTGACCTCAATTTCATCATTTATCAAACGAAACTAAAATATGTACCTCCCAGGTGGACCAAGGATTAAACAAGCATGAATGTGAAAGGGCCAGGTACTTGTGTGGTCCAGCACTCATCGATCCTAGTCTCCTGTGCCAAACTCTAACCCCGTCTGACCTGTGAACCCTCAGAATTCTCTTGAGGAAGCCCATTTTTCCTCTCAGCCTTGGTTTCTCATATTTAAAACCAGGGCCGTGGACTAGATTATACTTGAAGTCTCTCCCTGTAAGATTTGAGTCTTCAAGCTTCAGCTGGTTAGCTCCTATTGCTCTGTCCTCAAGTTCTCCTTTTTTCCTAAGACCAAAATTGGCAGATGAGTTTTCTAAAGCACAAGAGATTCTTTGCATCTATTCTGTAACCTATGAAGTTAATTTTAAAAGAAGTCTTCATTTGCCCCACTTTATGCTGATTCTGAACCCATTTGGGGAGCAAAGGGCCTAGGCAAATCTAGGGGTTTAAATGACATCATTTCCATCTCTTAGTTCTGCTTCCTCTGTTGATCTCTCTAGGAGGCAGCAAAAATAGCCATGAGCCTGTGAGACACACACACACACACACACACACACACACACACACAGAGAGAGAGAGAGAGAGAGAGAGAGAGAGAGAGAGAGAGAGAGACTTTCCTTTCCCTCTGCCATTCCTACCAAAGCACAGAAAAGACCCTGACCCTCTGCTTAGGTCCCATAATCATCTCTGGAATAATCACTGTGTCTCTTAGAGGGATGGCATACTTTGGCCATCATGAGTTACAGGGCCATCTTGCGGTGGAGTGCCATGGGACTGATGGCTTCACTAGAATTATGGGGAGCAGGGAGGAGCAGTTGGCAAACAATGGATGTTTACCACTCCCATGGACGGCACACATCACCTCAACATGCTGGTAACCCCGTTGGCCCACACTGGTGTCATGGGAGCTAAGACTGAAAAGGAGGCACACAGTTCTGGACTTCCGGCAGCTGCAAGTTGAAAAGATAACCCACTGTCCCTCCCCCAACTGGCCTTCATTGGAGAAAAAACTGTTGTATACTCAAATTGGATAATTTCCTTTGGAAAAGGACCTTTTGCAGAAACTTTTCCAGAAACTGTAGCATGCACTAGTACAACACTGGTTGGAGTTGCCAGGGTCCTGGGGCACCTCCATGTCCTGGGGCACCAGCAGACCACCAGCTTTTGCTGCTCTTTCTGTGGCTGCATTCTGGAGATAGGAGGCCGGGGCCAGGGCGGAGGAGTGGGCTTTGAGGGATGCCTGAAGAGCCAGTTGAGGGTTGGATTCTTATCTACTGCGTTTCCCTGAAAATAAGACCTGGCCAGACAATCAGCTCTAATGAGTCTTTTGGAGCAAAAATTAATATAAGACCCGGTATTATATTTATTATATTATATTATATTAATTATATTATATTAATTACCCAGTCTTATAGTAAAATAAGCATAATATAGTAAAATAAGTAAACTATTGTAGTAAAATAAGACCGGGTCTTATATTAATTTTTGCTCCAAAAGACTCATTAGAGCTGATGGTCCGGCTAGGTCTTATTTTTGGGGAAACACGTTACTACTGACAGCATTTCCACCATCATTCAGTCTTATTAGAGAATTGCTCAGTGATTAGGGAATGAAAACTGTTACTTTTGTTTTCAGGAACTGATACCGGGGAAATGTTCATGACAGAGCAAGGGGAGGAAATAGGTCAAATACTGAAAGGTGATCCCCCCAGCTGGTCAGGCATTAGGGAAGAGGCCCCAGTTGGCCTACCTGTCAGAATTACCCACCTGAGAAGCTGACAACCCGTATGTGTCCCCTTTATGATAATGAGAAAAGGGTGCCCCCTATCGGTGGAAGTATTTAGGCCTCACTCACTCCTGAGGCTGAGGCCCACATAGGGCACAGCTGCACAACCTTACAGGATGGGGCGTTTCTCACCAGACCATGAAGTCCTCTTAGAACAGGTGCTGCTTCTTTGGTTCTCCATCATGTACCCAATGAAATTTAGTATACCTGGAACATAATAGGATCCCAATAAAATTTTGTTGTTTCAATGAAGCCTTGTGTCACAATTTGGATGCATAAAGAAAGCAGAATTCTCTGTTGTAGCTGGATTTAACTGTGAAAAGTGTGTTGTCTGGTGAAGCTGCATCTTTAACTTTTGGAAATACTTTGATAAACATCCTGCTGCCATTGTTTATGGGCAAAGTGTCTCTTATAGATCAGAATTAGTGGAACATAAACATGTTAATATTTATGTGGAAAACATAATGTTCCAGATAATATTTTCCCATATAACGTTTCAGATTATCAATCTTTGCTAACAAACAAGGTGATTAGGCCTATTGGGATTTTCCCTATTTTTTCTATGAAGGGGCTGGTTATTCTTTGGGGTTTTCTATGTAGCCACCAGATGGCAGCCTTTGAACAATAAATTCTTTATTTTTTAAATTTAATTAAAAAAATTTTCAATTACAGTTGACAGAACAATAAATTCTTAATCTGTCTTTTATAATCTAAAGCTTTTTTGGGAAGAAGCTTTATATAACTTTTATGTTTCAAAAACATTGTTTCAAAATAAAATGTATAAGTATTTTTAAAAATAAGGCTAATGTGTGTTTAACTGATCTCCAAATTCATGTAGAAGTTTGAGAGAAAACCAGGGTTTAGGTAAGAATACAAAATGTACACAGTTGATTAATAAGGGGAAGCTCTTTGGCTTGGAGGTTAAATAGAATCTAAAATTGGTGAGAGCCAGGGCTGAGGCCTGATCTGGCATTTATCAGATGAGGGTTTTTTTTTTTTTTTAAATTTATTGGGGTGACAATTAGTAAAATTACATAGATTTCAGGTGTGCAATTCTGTATTACATCATCTATAAATCCCATTGTGTGTTCACCACCTAGAGTCAGTTCTCCTTCCATCACTATATATTTGATCCCCCTTACCCTCATCTCCCACCCCCCAACCCCCTTACCCTCTGGTAACCACTAAATTACGTTGCCCAGATTAATTTTCAAACCCTGTGGCCATCTTGTGGTTACTGATTGTTTTCTAATCCCCTCACCTTCCCCCTTACCCCCTCCCCCCAGCCCATCTAGCAATGAGGGTTTTGAGGCATGTCAAGTGCATGGTAGAAAATATGCCAGCTCATTTCCTTCCATTTCTTAACTTGACATCAAGGTTTTTACTCTTGTTCACACCACAAGTATACCTGGGAGTAGCACTGGGAGCAGACACTTCTTCCGGGCCTATCCTTGAAAAGTGACATTTTTATGTTGACATATTTGTTGTTATGTAAGTCTGATGGTTTGATATTGGAGGAAGTACTGTCAAAGCAAGACTAATGATACACAGAGAAGGCTGTGTGTGCATTATCTTGGGCCAGCTCCCCTTCAAACCTCCTTCTGATCTAAGAACCTAGCTTCACTTCTGTCCTCCAGCTAGCTTCTAAGACTTCTGTCTTCTTAGCAGGCAGAATAAATGCCCCAACCTCAAATAGTACCAGAGCATTAGAGCTGGGAAGAACTTTACAAACCAGGGCTTCTGAGAATTTGGTAAAAGCTGTGGACCCTCTCTGTACATTTTCATAAAAATCAATTGTCCATGGATTTCCTAGGGCAGAGCTTTTCAACTGGTGTGTGTGTGTGTGTGTGTGTGTGTGTGTGTGTGTGTGTGTGTGTGTGTGTATGTGTATCTTTTAGGCCCTGATTAGTTAGAACCATGTGGTAGGGCTTTTTTCCAATCCACACCAGAAAGTCACTGTACTACCAATGGGAGGGCATCTAATGTCCCTGGTGCTTTGGGGCAGACAAATGTTTAATCTCTTGCCTCGAGAATCTGTTAAAACTCTTTAATTTAGTAATCTCTGATGTCCCATTGAGTTTGGGACACACAGATGGTTGTTATAACACCAGTGACAAACTTGTGTCCTTATTAAATACCAAGAGTGCTTATGTTCCCAAATACATGCTGGGAGAAAATATACTGAAATATTAATGAATGGTCTTGTCAGGATGGTGAGAATGTGGGTAATTTAAATTTTGTTATATTATTATGCAGATTTCTAGTTATCTACAGTGAATATCTATTTGGGAATATGAAAAAAATAAACTTTTATTTTTTAAAAAGTAATAGGTCACAAGGGAATATAATCAACATTATTATGTAAGTCAATAGCTGATAAAACCAAAAATGGCTAATAATTTCAACATGTCAGTTGTCCAGCCCTCTAGAGACAGAAAGGCATCCTGCAAAGCCAAATTCCAAGCCTGTAACAGGTTTAGTTGGGCCTGAGGGTGGTGCCAATGAAGGTAATTCGTGTTCTGGATCTGATTTCCCTGTCACTAGATCTAGAAAAGGAGATTTTCTATTTGCCCCCAAACTCAATCTCTGTCTCTCTCAGAGACATCAGCTATATTTTGTTCAAAATTGTCCATAGCAGCTTCCTATTTGTATTTGCAAACGTCTTTTAGCATCCGCCGAGATCCCATGATTCCTCTTGTGTGTTACGTTGGTGTGGCATGTTATAATAAGTTTCAATATTGAACGATCCTTGAGTTCTGGGAATGAACCCTCTGGGTTCCTGAGGGCTACTCTTCCAAGGTTTACTTCGACTTCAGGAAACATTTTTGATAGGATGTGGATGAAGGAATAAGGTTTATAGATCGGTTCATGTGTGAGTGCTGGAACCCATTCTTCTTACAGAAAGCATCCGGAGGGGAGGGGGAGAAAGTGGGGCCTGAAGTCAGGAGAATAGGTGAGGTTTTGGTTTCATGGATTAGTTCTCAGGATATTCTTTCTGGTAAAGAATTTACATAATGGAAGAGTTTGTGAAAAGGCAACAAAAAGAAGTCAGAGAAGTTACACCAATCTACGAAATGAAGAGGGAAGGAGGAGAAAGAGGAAAAAGATACATGAGGTGAACTTTTGGGGGAGACTTTGGGCAAGCATTTGGGAAGTAGGAGCTTTGGAATGGTCAGAGAACTGGGGAAGAGAGGAGGGGAATTTGGAGAGGGGTTGCTCTTCCTGGATACAACCTGGATCCCCTTTAATGGTTTTTGAGTGATGCAAGCAAAGATTATATACTTCATTTTTTGGGGGGAGAAGGGTTGATTTTTGTTGTTCTTATTCCGTTTCTCATATCTTGCATTTTGCTTTTTTTTACCCTTTTTTCTTGATGACGTTTGCTAGATGTTTGCTTATGTTATACAGTGTTATTTTCAGAAAAGTAGTTCTTGGTTTTGTTAGTTACTTTCATGATTATCTTTATAATTATTTTGTTTTTGCCTTTATTTATTTTCTCTTGCTTTATTATTTTTTCTAAATTTTTCGAATTAAATGCTGAGTTAATGTATTTTACTGTTAAATAGCTTTTCTTTTTATTAATAATTGAATTTTTAAAATAATGAAAATACTTAAGACTATGAATTGAATTGCTAGATTAGACCTGAGACTTCTGGAGACTGCCTTGGCAAGGAAATATTTATTTTAATGCCAAAACCTGAACCATCAGATGTCCTTACATCTATCAGAGAAGGCATACGTTCAAGATGCTGAAGTGGAAGTCATGTGTTTATTCCCAGGATAAGGCTTTGTTCCTTGTATGTTTCACAAATACTTTTTCTTCCTATTGTCTTATAAATGAATAATTATTATCAGGGTGCTCTCATCTCCTTCCTCCTTACAGTCTTTTTTATGATTTTAAATCTCAATATTATCTCCTTCAGATAGAAATTTACATTTCAATTCTATTTGTACAACAAAAACTTTTCATTGTCCCCAGGTAAAGGACTTTTCTTTTAATGAAGTACAAGTTATCACCCAACCACCTTGGGTCCTGCTTTTGATGTTGTAAAGCCATCACCAAACCCAAGGTCACCTAGATTTTCTCCCATGTTGTCTTCTAGAAGTTTTATAGTTTTGTATTTTTACATTCAGGTCTGTGATCCACTTTGATTTAATTTTTGTAAAAGGTGTACGGTCTGTGTCTGGAGATTCATTTTTTTTTGCATGTGAATGTTCCGTTAAAGGATTTTAAAGCATTACTCGATGGGGAAAATTTTTAATATAAGTAAGCATCTCTTTCCTCCCCTCCCAACATCCCACTTCCCTGATAATGAGAATCTTTGATTAAAGAGAAAAATTTCAAAGGACAATGCAGTTGCTAGCAGGAAGCCATGCAAATTAGGGAGACTGGAGTGGGAGACCTCCACACCTCCTCAGGCTGTTTGGTTTTCTTCCCCCGACAGCTAAAGGCAGGTGGGTTTATGGGAGCTCTTGCCTTCCCTGGGCTGGGTGTGCCAACCTATTTCTATCTCTAGTGTGACCTGCCTGCTCTTGTCTGCCAGTTCACATGCACCTTGGAATGGGAGCGGTGCTCAGAAAACTGTGCCTTCACCTCCGGTTACAAACCCAAACTCACTTTAAGATTTGGGGGGAAATGAGCGACGGCAGCCACTATGGATGATAAGTGTGAAAAGCCAATCCTTCGTTGAGGCACGATTGAATTGTCACAATTTTGAAAGAACTTGTCACAGTGTGTGATCTGCCCAGAGGCATTCTCCAAAACACCGTAAAATCTTCCAGGAATCTTTTCATCTTTTTAAAATTCCAGTTTGCATTCCAGGAGCCAGGCTGACCTGCTGAGCGCAGTGTTCTGTAAAGGCAGAGTTTGTTTGTCAGTTACTGGGGGTGGGAGGAAGACCAGAGTGCTGTCTACTGTTTGAGAAGGAGATGAGAGCTCATCCGTGAAAGGAAGATACGAGCACAGAGAGCGTTAGTCTGCCCAGGCGTGCACGTGAGCAGTGAGGACAGGGAGGTCTTTGGAGACAAAAGTGATTCCCACGGTGGGTTTTCCACGAAAAATAGAAACTGGTCCCTTCATGAGATTCTTTCCGCTCCCTGCTGGGGCCTAGGAAATATGGTCTCCTGGGTACAGAGGCACCAAATAAATAATACGGACGCTCCTTTTGTGCCAGGCATCCACCCTGCCAGTAATGCCATCCAGTAGGTGGCTTTAATTTCACTTTGCCTGAGGGACTTACAACTCAGAGTGCTTATGTCACAGCCCAGAGCATGGGTGGAGGATGGGGCAACAAAGAGGTGGAACTCTTCTCTCACACCCAGGTGCCTCCTCCAGTATCGACGCGCAGCAGCTCCCTTTAACTGGTTACTGAGCCTTGAATTTCAGTCAAAATCTGTTAGAAGACAAGTTGAGAATGACCAAGCCTGGCTGA
Organism: Rhinolophus ferrumequinum; assembly: GCF_004115265.2. NCBI lineage: Eukaryota > Metazoa > Chordata > Mammalia > Chiroptera > Rhinolophidae > Rhinolophus > Rhinolophus ferrumequinum. Next base: position 50,131,106 of record NC_046295.1, on the reverse strand, counting down.
GCTGAAGGGATGAACTCTGGGGACTGGCGCCTGCTATTTGGACCACCTGACTTCTTCCCTCAGTCCCCTTCAGGAAAGCACCTGAGCGGCCCAACTGCATCCTTCTCTGTTAACCATGTTAACCATGTTAACAGAGAAGGGGGAAACTAGAGCTAAAACAGGACTTACTCTAGTACACCTCCACTGCCACTGAGCAAGGGGAGGTGGAAAGGGCAGGAGAGCAGAGAGACTGAGAAGGTTTGGCTGTTTGATTCCTCCCTGCTCTAGCTGACTTTTCTGAGCTTCAGTTTTCTTCGCTGTCAAGTCAGGGGTGAAAAATGTAAGGAGTAATGAAACAAAGTGCCCAGCACAAGGCCTGGCCCGGTGGATTTTAATTTTCTTTTCTTCCTCCATTGGAGGTGGAATGGCCGGGCCTGCCTGGGATAAGGTACCATGCAGGTGTAGCTGTCCACCCGGGAAGGTGAGGAGGTTGGTGGCTACAGGAGGGGTCCAGGGGCTGAAGTTCCAGCCAGTTGTGAAACTCTTGCCCACCTCCTCCCTCTCCTCGCCTCCTGGGGAGAGGGTTGAGGACCTAGCTGGATCTCTGCAGTGAGTTGGGGAAGGAAGCTGTAGGAGCAACTGCTGGAATCCTCACCATGACAGTGCCCCTGGCGCGGGTTCCTTGGCTTTTTGGTGGTGCCGGAGATGGCTCCTCAGGGCTGGAGCTGGGGGACAGAAGTGGGGGACAGAGGAGATGATGACCTGGATGGAGCTGGGGTTCCAGAAGAGTGAGGATAGAGTAAGGGTCCTCTCCCAGATGCCCGCGGGACACTTCGAGGCACTCTCCACAGTGGCGGTCTGGTGGGAACCTCGCTTGGGCTTTGTACCAGGGACTTGAGCTGGGGCGCGGGGTCCTGGTGTGGGGACCTCCATGAGTTTTGGGGTGGGGGAAGGCTCAAAGAGGCTCCGGCCGCCACAGGTCCAAGGCCTGGCGCGATCTGGACATCAGAGACAACACTACTGGCTGCTGCTCGGTTCAGGTAAGGGCGTTGTGTGGAGCTACGGGGTTGAACGCAGCTCGCCAAGGAACCCACCGGGGATGTGCGTGGATAGGCTGGGCTGTGAGCAGGGGACCCCATAATTTCCCCGGGGCCCCAGGGCTACCAGTCTAAAAGTGTTTTTTCCATTGCCTCATGGTGAAATACCTGCGCCAAGTCTATCCTCAATGACCATTCTTGATTTTTCTTCGTCTGTCATGTTAATCAAAGTGACCCACACCCTAGATGACAGACACACTAGAAGCTTTGGAGTCACTGGGTTCAAATCCCAGATCTACCATTTAGCAGCTATGCGACACTTGGCAAGTTAAGTTCTCTGATTCTTGGATTTCTCACCAGTAAAACAGGGACACTGTAATACGTGACCTTATAGGATTACTGTGAACATTAAATGAAATAATGAGGGTAAAGCACATGGTAGATAGTGACTGACTAGGGTGATTATGGCAAATAGTTGTTTTCAAAGGGAATTTTTTTGCTGAAGTGGTTTAATCTGTCTATTCATTGAAATTGGTTCCTTTTGTGATAAGGAACTACCTACCCAACAATGAGCAGGCTTAAGAAAAGGTTCATTTTGGTAGATGCCAAATACGCCTTAGGATCAAATAAGACATCCTTGACAACACAGGTCACTTTTAATTCAAAAGAATTTTGAGAAAGGAAATAACTCAGCCCCTCCTCCAAAGATAAGATCTTGCTATGGTAGTTTTCATATTAATTAATAAACTCTTATGTTTTTAAAGTGGAAAAATAATCTGACAGGTAAAGATTTTAGGTGAATTCACTTCTGAAGTGTTTGGAGCAACAGTCAAGATTAAAGTCCCCATGATTTGGCTGGGAGCAGATTAACATCCCAACTCATTGGTTGTGCCTGTGTAGAAAGTAAGCATTTTGTATAATTACAAACACTTGTCGTTATCATTGTATCGCTGAGTCCTTTCCTGTTTTCTGTGTGTTCCGTCCTCACAAAACCTCTGAGGTTTTAAACCAATGTGACTAATAGCAAAGAGGGCATCGCCTCTCCTTCTGTGGCCCATTTCTTTCTGGATGGGGTTACTCTCTATACATAACACAATGGTGTTTTGCACATTATCTACTCCTTTATTTAAAACCTGAAGAGGAGTTATCAAAAAGAAAAGCAAAGGACCATTAAAGATTAACAATGCAGGCAGGTTCTTTGCTCCCGATCACATTTGTAGAGGACTTTGTGTTGTAATTAAAAGTGTTTCTGAATTGCTTTTTTGTTTCTCATCACTGTAGTCATATGGCTTCTGTTTCTTGAGAGAAAAACTGAATTTTTGTCTTTTTAATAGAATTACCTGATTGCACAGTTATTTGCAACCATACAAAAGTCAACATTAAAAATGAACCAAGGGAAAGCATGACTTGCAGACAGGGAAGAAGAGGTAAGTGACCCAATATGCAGTTCTTGTGCTTGAGGTATTTAATTTGACATCAACAGAAAAGAAATTTTTCTGAATAAAAAATTGCAGTTTAATCCACAAGGTATTTAGCTATGGAGTTCTATCGACAGAATTTGTTTAATGTTTTTCTGATTCATTTGGTGCTGAACAAAGGGATTACTTTAGCTCTTGCATCTTAATTCAATTTTGTATGATTGTTTACTGTTAGTTTTTATTGGCTGGTGAGATAAGTAAAATAATTATAGTGAGAGATTTTAGCACATATCAAAATTGGACATCCACAGGAGGCAAAAAATAAGGGCATATAGGAGTTGAACAATATAATAAGTAAACTCATGTTTATGTGTGCACACCCACCCACGTTTGCACATGCAGTCCTGTGTGTAGGAGAAAGACCCTTACATCCTTTGAATAGAGAAGATACACTTTTCCCCCTATATGTTCATGGAACATTTAAAACAGTTGATTCCGTATTTGACCACAAAGATATTTTGCCACATCTTTGTATTGTTTCAGTTTTTGCAGCAATCATCTATTACTTTTATAATGCAGAAAACATCAAAATAAAGAAAAAAATTAAAATTTTTTTCTATTTCTAATGTCTGGGCCAACGTTTGGCACACATTAGGCACTCAATAAATGTTGGCTGCATAAATAAACAAATGGATTTTAGCATTCATTGAGTACCTCCTATGTGCTAGCTGGACAGCAGGTATTGCCCCATAACTGTGTGGTCTAAAGCCTTTTGAGTTAAATGGATTTTGGTATATCACAGAGCAAACCATGTGCCCACAAATGTGACTAACAGATAACAAATCTGCAGTCACTCCTTTAGCCCATGATGGGGGCTGTACCTGTTCTTCTACTGTATTGTAAGGGATTCTGCTGAAGTGGTTAATGTCATACCTTTGATATACAGGTATACCTTTCAGGCAATAATTTATAGAGTGAAGGAGGTGTTATAAGGGAATATGGAGTAGAGAAAGCTTTCTGACATTGAACATGCTGACTGCGCTAGGTAAGTCTGACGTCCTTTCTAGCTTTACCACAAATAATTCTTCCACCTCCAAGCACACTGGCTCTTTTGTCTGTTTACTCATGATTATTTTTTTACTTGTTATCTGGAAATAGACTCTCTATTTCATTTAAAAATCTTTCTTCCCTCTTTTCAAAATGTTGGCTTGGTTGAAGGGGTTGAGTTTCTGCTGTAATCGCTGATTTAATTAGAATTGTACTAGGCACACCTTCCTGACATACTACCCACCACAATGTGCAGTCATTTTCTGACATTTTCAATCACGGAAAATGAAGAGCTCATAATTGGATTAGGCTTTTCACTTGTTTCTTATTAGGCATTTGCTTACAGTTTGGAAGTGTTTGCTGCCCATAGGCAAAATTAACATCAATATTAAGGGTACTACATTTTTTTACCCAATAATGTGTTGTGGGTCTTAATTAATAGTAGCCAGAATCATAGGGCACCTGTGGGTGTTTTTCTATTTTTTGCAATTATTGAGAGCTTAGTATGTGCTGGGCATTGCTCTTCAAGTAAGTTACTTCTTTTAGTCCTCACAACAATCTTATGAACTAGTTGTGATAAAGAAACAAAGGTTAAGTGTTAGAAAGGTTAAGAAAAAAATTGCATTGCCTCTCTTTTTCTTTATAATACGTTAAAGTGTTAAAAATGTTAAAGTATTATAAAATCACTGAACGCACACTGAAAGGTAGCCATAGTAACAGTAATTTTCATTAAATAATTTTAGATACTAGATTCTTGAGTGATGGCATGCTTTGTTATTTGCTTTAGTGGTTTCTCTGTCTCTCTCTCTCTCTCATCTCCTTGGAGGACAGAAGGGAAATGGACCTGTACCTGACGCAGTTCTATGATTGAAAGCAACATAAATTAATTTAGGCTTATTTAAGCAAAAAATATATATTTATTGGTAGGATCAAAGGATGGTCCATAGGCATGAAGGAAATGTGGGAGAGGGGGCCTTCAGAGGGTCAGGAGTATGGCGCAACTCTGAGAACCTGGGAAGCAGTAACCAGAGACAGCTTCTTCAGGGCAATCAGAAGGATAAGTGAGGCTTTTCCCATTTTCAGTTTTGTGTCCCTATGTTCAAGGTTCAAATTCTAGGAAGTTTCTGATCTGTCTGGTTTGAAAAAAAATTACACACACACACACACACACTCACTCATTTTCTTATAGAGAAAACTTACAGAGAGATTCTCATAGGGGTTTACAACCTCTTTAAGATTACAAATTGTAAACCATAGGTAATAGACTAGGTATGGTCATATAAGAACTGCCAGTTTCAAATGGAGAAACACATTATGCTTGAACAGTTTCATTTCTCTGTGCAGTTTTCTTAAAATTTGTCTTTTTCTAGGCTTTTCTTTTACCCTTAATGTGTCTGTGTCTTCCTACTGTCTTATACTGTTTTTCTTGATTTCTGAATTTTCATTAGGGAATTTCATTCATGACGATATTCTGCTTTAGTATGTTCTCCTCCATGGACCTCCACTTGGCACCTCCCCTAGCCCTTCCTCCCTCCTAGACAATGTCTGAAATGCTACACATTTCTAGATCCCACTTTCCCCCTTTCCTTCTGTCATATTTCCTGTGTCTTCCTTTTAAGACCAACTAAGTATGAAAACAGACATGTTACTGTATTATTGGTTAGCAGTGAGTTCATGTTACTTTTGGAAGATGCATTATTGTTCCCAATTCTTCAACCCAGCCCTGTATTCCACCCTTTGCCGTGTAAGGAATGTTGTGGTTCCCCTCACTTGAGATGGAGTATATTTTTTAGTCCCACCGGTGTTGGGATGGGCCACATGATTTTCTTTGGCCAATAGGATGCTAGTCGACATGATGATGGCAAAGGCTTCAAGTACACTCACGTGTTTTGGCTTGCCCTCTTGCAATTCTGCATTGCCGTGAGCACATCCTGGGTCTCCACTATTCCCAGAAGAATGACATGTGGAGCAGAGCTACTCCAACCAACTCACACACCCACAGCGTGAGGCTCAGCTGTCCCAGAAGACCTGCAGACTTAAGTACATGAGAATAAATACTTCGTGTTGCATGCCGCTTGGTTTGGGGGTTAATCTGCTAAGCAACATTTTTGTGGCCATATTTAACGGATTTATTACTTTTCCAGTGAGTGTAATTTCATCTGGAGTATTCTGAAGTCCATATCTTAATACTTGTGCGTGTTTTATAGAGTTTCCAGCAGAGTAGACAATAAATGCTGGGCCGAAGGTGGCTTGTGGGATCCCCTCATCGTATACCAGGAGGCAAAAACCTCCTAAATGTATGCTGGTTTCCACACTAAATGGTCAATGTATTTGTTAGAAAAGTGAAGTCGATTCTAAAAAACTTTTATAACACACTATAGTTGCCCAGAATCCTTTCCTAGCTAAGTACATTTTCATCATAATTCTAGTATAGATTAGAGTGTGGTTCCGGTTGTTATAAACTTGCCAGGGTTTTGATGGTTCTTGAAATTGCTTAATATGGTCTCCAGCAGATTTCCAGGCAGAGGTCTTCCAAGGGGAAAGTCATCAACACTTTCCTGGAACTTGCCCTATTGGATTGACTCTGAGTTCAAAACGCCAGGTTTTTTTTTTTTTTTTTTGGTCTATAAAAATCAGTGTTAAGAATCCCCATGTTTGTGGCAGCAGGCAGTATGTAGAGGAATGCTCATCTGTCATCCCTGCCTTCCAGGAGCTTATACTCTGAGAAGACAGCGTGAATTATATTTTTAAATCTTTATTGTTTTTATGCTGACAAGAAACTCCCACTTTTTAGTCAAACACATAAATAAATGACATTGTAAGTAAAAGTTCTCAGTAATTTTACGCCTAACGGTAAATGCTCCCTATTTCTTCAGGTTGTTTCTATGCATACAGAAACATATGCTTCCCCTCTCCTCCCTGCCCCCTGAAATGGGATTGTACCGTAAATAGGTTGCTTTTTTCTACCTAACAACATATTGCAGACCTTTTTCCTTGTTAGTTATTATTCTAGTTTTGTTATTTTTTTATTGTTTAATTTTCTTCACAGATAGAATTATTTGTAAAGTGATTCTCTTTGAGGCATATTTTTCTTCTCTTTTCTAGGATCATGTTCTAAACCAACATAATTGGTTATCTGCAACTGCTAAAAGCAGTTAAAACTTGGAAGGAAAAATTTAAAAAGGTTATTGGATAACCAAAGTTAATGGTATCTAATCCAGATGATGGAAAGTCACACTCTTTACTCAGGAGTGGCCCAATTTTTACTTTTACTTTACACACAATTTTTATACCTTAGTATAAACCCTTAGTAGAAGCAAGACATTAGAGGGGAAAAGAACTGCTAGAAGCCTGTGTGATGACAGCAGCAACAAGTGACAGGTGCCATTCTACTCCAAGGATGGATTCAGAATAAACGTTTCAAAAGACCCAAGAGTTTAAAAAGCAATAGTGCTCCAGAGCCTTTTGTATAGAGGTAAAGGATTAGCACTTTCTCAAGAGTTCCTGAAGGCAGTCCCTACAAGAGAGCTGATATTCATAATGAAGGTCCTGAGCCATAGTCAAAGGTTCATTATTGCCTGCTCTGTTGAAACAGGAAAATTGTTATGCAGTTTAGGAAAAGTTTCATCAAAGTTTGTAAAATTTAAATGTTTAAAGGGCAGTCTCCAGTTATATGAAGAAAATAATTGGGCAAGTCCTTCTTGCCTTTCGAGTAAACGTAGATGTCCATTCTTTTAGTCAGGATGGGGAAGCAACGTGAGATCACTTCCCAGGCTCCCTTGCAGTTAGGTTGTCCACGAGACTGAGCTGTCTCCATGGGAAAGTGAGAAGAAGTAAAGATCCGGCCCATAAGTAACATCCTTCTCCCTCTTCTCCCATCTACTGCTGGGACGTTGACGTTTGGGGCAACCTGAAAAGTCACGTGTTGAAGATGGCAAGGCTCCCATCAACCTGGCTCCTGTCCTTTTCCCAGGCTGACTGGACTTTTAAATAAGCAATAAAGTAATTTTCATTTTGTTCAGTTATTGAGAAAATGGGTTTTATCTTTACAGGGGCAAGCATTATTGTCACTAATACAGAGTAACGTAGTTTTACCCCAGGAAACCTGGTAATCTGTGGAGACCATCCAACTCTACATATTTGTACAAAGGTCAGACAATTAAGTTCGCAAACTCATCCTAGAAAGAGTGCTACATCTTCATTGCTGAATATCACTGCATATGGTCACCTTCAAAGTACTCCCCTTGAGAAGCTATGCACTGACACCAGCACCTAGTCCACCCGTCAAAGCAATTTTGGAACTCTTTCTGGAATGGCCATCAGAGCTGTTGTCATATTACCCTTGATGTCCTGAATGTCATCAAAATGTCTTCCTTTCAATATTTCCTTTATCTTCGGGCAAATAAAGAAGTCATTGGGGGCCAGATCAGGTGAGTAGGCAGGCTGTTCTAATACAGTTATTTGTTTACTGGCTAAAAACTCCCTCACAGACAGAGTCGTGTGAGCTGGTGCATTGTTGTGATGCAAGAGCCATGAATTGTTGGTGAAAAGCTTAGGTCATTTTTGTCTAACTTTTCCACGCAGCCTTTTTCAGCACTTTCAAATAGTAAACTTGGTTAACTGTTTGTCCAGTTGGTACAAATTCATAACGAATAATCCCTCTGATATCAAAAAAGGTTAGCAACATCGTTGCAACAAGTTCGTGAACTTAATTATCAGACGTATTGTGTGTGTGTGTGTGTGTGTGTGTGTGTGTGTAGTCTCATTGCCACTAAAACATTGTGATAAGTGGACCTGGTGCTGTCTTTTAGCATAGGGCCAGCCCCGTCATCCAAGGACCGATGGCTAGAATCATGCAGGTTAGAACCTAGAACCATTCTCTAGGTTTGGGTATCACAAAGTCACTGGTTTGTCCTTGAATGGGGTGTCAGTGGGCCTGGGTAGATTTTAGTTGTATAACTTTTGAACTTTCCTGGAAACTGTTTGATTCCTTTATGTTTTACAGCATAGGTTTGAAATTTTCTCTCAATCTATATCCTCCACATTTCTTAAGTTTTTCTTAGTGATTATTCTGTATATGTAGAGAGATCCTGCTGCTATTGGAGTGGAATTTATATTTTTTTTATCATATTTTTGGCTTATTTCTAATATATAGGAAAATTAGTAATTTGGGTAATTTATTTCATAACTACCTCTTAGTGAATGTTCTGATTAGTTTTGATATTTGGCAGTTGAGATCCTGAAGTTTTTTGATAGACTATCGTGTGATAATTCTTTCTCCTTTCTAATGGTTATTCTTATTTCTTTTTATTGCCTTTTCCTCACCCTCATTTGCCAAAATATTCAAGACAATGTTAAATAATTGCTGTAATACTGGATATTCCTATCTTGATCCTATATTATATTTATATTTATATTATATTATATATATATAATATTATATATATTATATTATATATATATTATATATATATTATAATATAATATATTAATTATATTATATTAATATATATAAAACTTATATTTATATTTATAAGGGGCTTGATTTCTCATTTTCTGTTTTTCTATTCAGGGCTATGTAAATTTTGTTAAATGAAGGAAATTATTCCGTAAGTTTAATGACCTGTAATGGATTACAGAGCATGGAAATTATCTGTACCCTGAAAATGTCCTATTTTCAAGTTATGTCAAGTAGGGTATGGAAAAAAAATCACATAAATCCTTTTTCAGAAAGAAAGACCATGATAAAAACAGAATACAGTTTTCCCTTTTAAGGACAGATATCAACTTATCAGTAAAGTGTTTGTTAGCTACATTTTGAAGGTTCAAGAAAAGTCTCTAAGACAAATGCATTTGCTTTGATTGAACTAACTTCTCCAGCTCCTGACACCCAAGGAGAAGATAAGAACTTACCTAGTACTGAAAAATCCTGTTAGTGCCTTTCCTATAGCACACATTAATCCCTTTAAAAAATTTATTGTCTCTAACACTTATGAAATATGGTTTTGATACATTTGTATTATTTTAATAGTGGTTTTTATAAAGAGGCATAATGAATGGCTCAAATGTTGTTCAGCGTTGTAAATGATCCACAATGAACTTCGAAGACCGTCTTTAAAGGCAAATTGTAGTCAACAGTTATATAAAAACATACCTCTGATTTCTTCTATCATAATAGATTAAAAAAAAAAAAAGAATTCTCAACAGTTTTGCCCCTGAAACTTAAACATAATGTAGTAAGTAATAGGGTGAGATAATTATGTGGTCACGGATAACCCCAAATTGCAGTGTAACTCAAACTCATTACGGCAACGTGCAAAATGGATTTAATAAACTTATTTGGCACATACTATGTTGAGAACTAGGCACACACTTCTGAGCCATGTGCGTGACCCACTTTTCTCATTTGTATGCTCTTCCCACCCTCTTCTCTGCCACCCCTTCTACCTCCTACCTTGAGAAACCCATTCATGGAGGAACCCACTCAACCTAATCTCCCATTAATTAACTTCCTTGACTTCCTTCTTTTCCTTCTCTGCGATTCCCTCTCTCCAGCTCTAAGACTGAAGGCAATTGAGGCCACTCTTTTAGTCATAAGGTTTTAAATTAGGAAAATAAAAGAACTAGAAGATAGGCTGCTAGGATAAGACAGCGTTTTTCCATGGACATAGGGTGTGTTGGTCAGGGCAAGTTGGAAAATTGTCTCTTTTTTCCCACTGGTATTCTACGAAGCTCTTCCCAACTCTATGAGAATACTTTTTATTAAAAAAAAATTTTTTAGCGTAACATGGGCAGTTGGAGGAGCCCCGAGTCAGTGAAGGCTGGGAAGGGTTCGATTCACCAAAACAGCTCTCCCCTTCAATGAAATTCTTTTCACATATCAGCCTGGTTATTTTCTTTTACATTTGCACAAGGCTTCTATGGCATGAGTCACAGTAAGAAACTCATCATGAAAATGTGTCAGATTGCAAAATAGATTTCCTTTTTTCCCCTAATGGCAGATTCAAGATTGTCAAATTGCAGTGATTTAGTAAGCTTACGAGCATGATTTTTGAAGCCCCATACCTTTTCTTTTTGATACTGTAAAATGCATTTTTGACGGTAAAAAGTTAACTAACATTGTCATTTAATTTAGCCATTCTCCAATTTAAAATAATTGCCCCTAGTGAGCTGTACTCTTCAAATTGAAAATGAAAGGTACAATTAAACACCATAACTGTATGCAGGGACAGTATCACAAGCACAGACAGCACAGGCTGCTTTACTGTTAGTGTGTGTGTATATGTTGAGTGTGTATTGTGTGTGTGTGGTTTGTGTGGCATGGGTGTCTTGTGGTATATGTGTGTATATGTGTATATGTGTATATGTGGTGGGTGTATATGTGTATGTGTGTGTATTTTTTGGTGATGAATATGTGTGTGATGTATGTATGGTGTGGGGTATGTTTGTGGTGTATATTATGTGTGGTGTGTGTATGTGTTTGCTTGTGGTGTGTGCTGTTTGTGTCAGATATCTGTGTGTTTGATGTGTTTGTGATGAATATGTGGTGTGTGTGTGTGTATGTTATTTTTTCTGTAGAAAGCTGAGACCCAGAGTTTAGAGTTTTTGTTTTAAAAGTATCTCTTCACTGAAATCAATTGATAAAGTCTTTTCAAATTTTTTCATTACCTCCAGAATCATTTGGAAGGTGTTTTCTTAAGCCCGAATGTTTGTTTTTTAGGAAGAAACATCAAATATTATAAACTAGATTAAAGTGAAAGTGATTGCTGCATTACTGTAATTTCAGTTGACACTATAGTTTAGTTTAGCAAACAAAGCCACATGTATTCAGAATTATTAAAGACCCATCTCCTCTGTCTCTGACTTGTAAATCCATTTCCCCTGGTCAGTTGCAATCATTTCTTTCTCTTCAGAGGCGGTTGCGTGGGACAATGTGCCTCATTTTGGCCTCTCTCTGCATTGGCCACCTGTGCTGTCCTGTGGGAGACAGTGTAACTTAGAGGCTCAGAATGAAAGCTCTTGAGTCAGACACTTGGGTCCAAGTGCCAGCTCCACCAACTAGGTGAGGTGGAGTTTCCTCATCTGTGAAATGGAGTAATGGTGGTACTGACCTCGCAGGGCTGTTGGGAGGCTTATATGAGATGATGATGTAAACACAGTGCTTGGAACATAGTAAGCATTCAGTGAACAGGCCCTTTGATGAAGGAGGTGACCTTGTATGGATATGGCTGTGCCTCTGTAAGTACAGAGAAGAGGGGAGTGGAAGCTGTTAGTGGATGAAAAGACAACTTGACTTGGTGAGCTACGTGGGGAGCATCACAGGGACAGCTAAGCCCGGTGCGGAACTTTCAAGATTTACTGTGAATTTATTCCATTTGGCCTGCCTATACCAATTAGATTTATGAGTGACCTCTCATCTCTTGCATTAGTGTAGCCTGATTAACCCGAGTGGGGTTAGTCATGTATCATTTAAGGAATGCTCACGAGGGGTTTTGAAGATGTCAGTGGTTCTAGGTCTGGTCTAAGGTTAGGGCACAAGTGCTCCCCCTCACATGTTGAAACTGGCCCTGCCATCTGTTTCCTGCTCGGGAATAGGTAAGTGTCTCAGCAATGGAGAACTGTACTCTGAGAGCGTTAAAATCCCCCACGAAAACGCTGGCACATTACATAAGTCACTCTAACATGCAGTTATTTGGCACAATTTTCCGATGAAACTTCACATTTTGTCCCTGCTATTCTGGGCCCCTACGTAGGTAGACATTAATGTCTGAGCAAAGTGTCCATTAGAAGGCGCTGGGTGCTGCAACACAGGCTGTGGATGCGGGCTGTCTGCTGTGTTCCTTCATTTCTTTTTTGTCCATCCTGTTTAATGAGGAGAATCTTGAGGCCCTCTCCTGGTGTGAGGAATGCAAATTGTGGGGTCCAGGGGCATGTGGGGGTGGGGAAACACCAAAGTAACTCAAAACCTTGTACTTGTCCAGCACTGCAGCCACTGCCAAAGAGTTTAGTGAAGATGTGGAGTGCACAGCCAGCTGGAAGGGTGCCCGTGGGGACATCTGCTGCACCCACCTTGCCAACATCCACTTCTGCCGCTGGCCTTTATGGATAGTGCTGGTCTTTAAAATCACTGCTGGGATTTTTGCTGAGTGTCAAGACTTAACGGTGCGGGGGCAGTCCTACCAGGTTTCCATCAGAACTAACCTCTTTCTCTCTCTCTCTCTTTTCTCCTAGCTTGTCTCTCTGACCTTATTCTAGGCCTCACAGGAAGATGAAAGGGATGTCTTTGGCGTCCTCGCTTCCAGGCAGTCCTTAATCAGTGTCCATGACAAAACCTTTTACTGCACCTATCACTTTAAATCTCAAATTCATCCCACCGCTTCTCAACCCCATCCACTTCCCAGGGTTCTTTCTTCATTATCTCTCCAGCAAGATTTGGGTCAATAGCTTCACCTTTCTTCAAGGCCCCTCTCCAAGCATCCTCAAACTGCTTTCTCCCCCTTATTTTACTTTCTCTCCATAGGTTTTTTTCCAGGAGCAGTTTCTTAGAGAACCTTTCATCCCTTCTAGGTTTTCTGCGCCTCAGCTTTGTGTCAGGTGTAGCTGGGCCTCCCATGGCATCCCCTTCTAGCTCACCGAGTCAAGTTCTCCTTTTATGCAGCTAACTCCTGTCCTCTCACTTATAACAAATCTTTGTCTACTTTTTGAAAGGGAGATGACAATTTTCTCTAGACCCGATTTATTCACTTGTAATCAAATGTGGTAATGCCTTTGATCAATTGGGCAATCAATGAAGAAATTAGTATTTTTAAAATGTTATTGAGAAAATAAGTTCTTCCCCTTGATATGTGCCTGAGGGAGTATGAAGGGCCATGATATATAGCCCTGCTTTCAAGAAGCTTAGTCACGTTAGAGAGAGAATATTAACATCCATGAATCACTAAAAGAACAGAAAACAAGTATGTGTTAATGTTTTCAGTCCACCTATACCAAAGAATTGAAGTGGTTTACAATAAGGGATAGCTTTATAGAATGTTATGATAACAATAAAAGATCAAGAGCCATGTAATAGAGAAATAATTAAAAAGGAAACCCAATTTAAGTTAAGTTGTTGGGCTCAAATACAAAATTAAGAATTGGGCTTCCTGGAAGTTCAGAAAAAAGGGAAACATGATGAATTATATAATTTCCATGTCTCATAAGAAGTTACATATCAGTTTGCAAGCATTGCTGTTTCCTTTATTTGGCATGACATTCCAAGACAAACCCGTCCGCTCATTTATTTATTGTGTACATACTGTGTTCAGACACCATGAAGGTGTTCATGAAAAATTCTCTGTCCTCATGAGGTTTATAGTTTAGTAGAGAAAGAGAGAGTCAATAAAGTTAGTAAATAAAATAACATCAGGTAGTAATAAGTGCTCTGCGGCAAATCAAGTGGATTAATGGGATAGAGAGTGCTGGTGAGGCAGGGGGAAGGTCTCTCTGAGGTGATGGCATCTGAGCAGGTATCTGAACAACGAGAGGGAGTAAGGCATGCAAAGAGCATTTTAGGAGCGGGAATAGCAAGTTCCAAGGCCTAGAGGTGGGAGAAAACTTGATTTATTTGAGAAACAGCCAGTAATTCTGGAGAAGACTTGTACATCGTGGGGGATAAAGCAGTGGTGGGGTGAATGGCCGGGGACTGGCAGGAGATGCACCTAGAGAAGGTAGCCACGTCTGGCTTTGCAGGGATTTGGATTTCCCCCCAAGTAGGATTGGGGAGCTGTTGGAAGTCTTAAGCAGGCAAAGTTTTATATCTTTTTAAATGTCTAATTCTAATTCCTATGGAGAATAGCCTGCAGGAGCAAGAGTGGAAGAAGCAAGACCCATTGGGAGGCTATTACAGAGGTCTGGGTGAGAGATGATGGTGGCTTGGTCCAGGATCAAGCTGGAGGAGGTGATGTTAAGTGTTCAGGTTGAAGCAGAATCATTAAGACTTGCTGATTAGCTGCATGAGCGGAATGAGAGAAAGAGCGAAATTGAGATTGCTCTAGGTTTTTGTGTTGAGCAAATGGATGAATGGTGATCCACCTTTTGAGATAGTGAAGCCTGGGCATAAACTGTATTGGAGAGCAAAATCAGGAGTTCCATTCTGGACATGTTCAATTTGAGTTAGTTATGCGATAACTCAGTTGAGAATTGAAGTGGCAGTTGGATCCACGAGTGTGGAACGCAGGGCAGTGATACACATTTGGGTATTAGCAGCTCACTCAAGTTGTGTCTGTCACTGTCTCCGTGAAGTGCTTAACATAGTGGACAGGCTGTCAATGGCGGCTAATGTAGAAATATGTTTCAAATGGCCACTTGGTAACTGAATTAGGGTTCTCTCTAGAACTAGAACCCATAGGATGTGTATATAAATAAACAAACAAGCAAATAAATAAAATAAGATTTATTATAAGGAATTAGGTTATGTGATTACGGAGGCTGAGAGGTCCCAAGATCTGCAGTTGGCAAGCTGGAGACCCAAGAGAGCCAATATGGAGCTCCAGTCTGAGTCCAAAGGCTGAAGAACCAGGAAAACTGATGGTATAAATGGCAGTCTGAAAGCAGGCAGGCTTGAGACCCAAGAAGAGCCAATGTTTCAGTCCAAGTACAAAGGCTGGAAAAGACCAATGTCCGAGCTTAGTCAGGCAGGAGTTTTCCTCTTACTCTTTCTTCTCGTTCTACTCAGGTCTTCAATTGATCGGATGACACCCACCCACACTAAGGAGGGCAATCTGCTTTACTCATCCTTCTAGTTCAAATGTTCATCTCATTCAGAAACACCCTCACAGACACACCCAGAATAATGTTTGTCTAAATGTCTGGGCACCCCATGGTCCAGTTAAGTTGACACATAAAATTAATCACCACAGTGACAATAGAGCATTACACCAAATTATAATTCTATGAAGAGTGTGTGTGGCTAAAATAGGGAATTTTCTGGTGACCTAGCTTGTTCTAAGGTCAGAACCTGTGAACTCCACAGGTAGCCCTGGCTTGCATGGTAATGGCTGTGTTTCCTGATCCTGAAAGATCTTTAGTTTTTTTCTTATAGAACTTTAGATTTCAAGCAGAGATGAATCCATTGAGCCTGCCAAAATGAATACCAGATAAATAAATTAATTGACCTAGTGAATGAAACTAATTCATCAATCCATTAGACATTTATACTTTTTTTTTTTTAATGTGTCAGGTAATACCAGTAAGTCACAGTCTATTTGGGAGAACAGCACGTGACCAGGTAAGGTCTGCTGCAGCGGGGCTAGTGCTTGGCCACGGTGTAGGTGTGAGGAAAGGGCTGCGGAAGAACAAATGAGGAAGAGACTATTCCGATAGTGCAGGGGGTGGTGGTCAGGGAAGGATTCACAGAGAAAGGTAGGCCAGTTTTTCCCGAGGGGAAGGAGGCAGGGGAGTTGTGTGTAGAGAAAGGCATGTGAGGTCCTGAAGTGTTTAGACAAGATGGAGAGTTTCAGCGTGACTTGTGTGTAGCTTGCACAGCGTAAAGTGGAGGAAACTGAGAGCACTGGGCCCAGAGGGTGAAGGGCCTCGTATTTCTGCCTGAAGAACTTGGATTCTCTTCTGCAGGCCAGTGGGTCTCCACGTTTAGCTCGCACAAGAATCACCTGGGGAGCTAATTAAAAATGGGTATTCCTAGGCCTCCTCTCCAAGGAGATGGATGCAGTAGGCCTGGGGCTTAGGAAGCGACAGCTTAATGAGCTCCCCAGCTGATTCCAGCACAGTTGGTCCACAGACCCCATCATTGCTATGGGCTATGAAGGCTTTTAAGAACGTGGAGTGACATGACCTGATTTATTTTTTACGAAGATAATTCTGCCAACTGTGTGGAAAATGGACTGACTTCACTGGCAGGGAAAACATATAGGTGGTTGCTGCAGGCTTCCTGGTGAGAGATGATGGGGACTGGGGCTAAAAAGTGTTAGTGGGGATTAAGAAAGGGCTGACTCGAAGAGACCTATGTGAGCTAGGATCTATAGTTGACCTGAGCATGAGACGGGCTGAGAAGAATGAAGGTTGATTCTCTCTAGCTTGGAAGAATGAGTGGTCAATAGTGACTGGCGCTTAGACACTATTTGTCGAATGAATGAATGAATAAATATAGGACAAAAAGTAGAGGAGATGGGGTAAGAAAGGAAATTCCATTTTAGATGTGTGCATTGCAAGGCAATACAAGAAATACTGATCTACTATTTGTGAGGAAAATTCATGTAGATTTGGAGATATGAATTTGGAAGTTGTGAGCATAGCGACAGTTCTTGAAGCGATAGTAAAATTTGAGATATTCAGCAAGAAGGTATAAACCTTAAAGAGAAGAAAGCCAAGGATGCACCTTTTGGGGTGTTTATAGGCAGACAGAGGATAACTAGCTGGCATAGAGGGGAAAGTGGCTGAAAAGAAGTTAGAGGATCAGGAGGAGGTATGGTTTGCAAAGTTTTGAAAATAAAGGAGTTTCAGGAAGTATGTGTGCATGTGTGAGTGTGTGTGTGTGTGTGTGTGTGTGTGTGTGTGTGTTGGTGGGGTATATTGGGGGTATGTTGTCAATCTGAATGCTGAAATACGTTCTACCCAAACTCTCTTTTCTCATATAGTTTGCCAGTAGATTTAGCTCTCTCTTACGGTCATTCTGAATCATGATAGAAAAACCAGGTCAACAGCATAAATAAAGGAAGATAGAAGCCTTCCTATTTGCTGTCGCTAGAGGGTAAAAGCTGTTTCGACTTATTTAGATGTGAGGCAGGCTAGGACATATTAACCACTGTCTTCACAGCATTTCTTTCTTTATAGCAGTTAGGTTAGAATTGGCCTTGTTAGCCTTGTTTTGATTTCTACCCCAGGCAAACACTTTCCGGATGGTTATCGGACATTTGTATTAATATTTTTTTCCTGTAAAATCTTTTCAGGATTGTTGCCCATTTGTATTTTGGGTCTTAGCGGTCTTTTGGATGGATATTTGTATATTCCTTATATATAAAGGGCATTAATTGCCCTTTGTAACACTTGTCATAATCATTTTGCCAAACAATCATTAATGCAGTGGTAGAGGAGAAGTGTTTACAGTTTTTAGATCAGACTCGACATCAAATTCTGAGGCTCATCAGCCAGACTTCTTGGCATGTGGCCCTTATTCTTTTGTCGCCATTTCTGAGAGGTTTTCTAGCCAGGCCTAATGTAGGTCACTTTATAGGGTCAGCGCCCCTTGAAAACAAGGGCACATGAAAATAACCTGAGGGTGAGCTCGTGGATTGTATCAGCTGTAGGACTTAGCTTCCTCTCTTCTACCCCAGGATCCAGGCACACATACCTGGAACTGCTGTGGCAGCTGGGATATTGGGCTTCCTTGCAGCTGAATGCCAGGAGTCGTTCTGAAGGCCTGTCTACTCATAAAAGGAAGACATGGATGTATTCATGTTTGTTGGAGACGCTGGAGTCCAATTGTTCAATTGTTTAAGTGTAAACCATCTCTGATGATGATTCCTCCATAGTGTTAATTTCAGCATCAGATGACTATTTTTTAAAAAATTAAATCTGAGGTCCACTGGGGAGAATGAAGGTGAGAACTACTACTCTATAATTTTTCAAATCTCACTTTCTAATAGTTTATTTTTGGTATTTTATTTTCATTGTATATTGACTTTGTTTACTGGTAACCTTGATACATTTACTTATTTATAGATTTTTTTTTTTTCTCTGAGAGAAGTTTCCTTAGTATTGGTATTTCTTCTTCTTTAAGTGGAAACAGCTGGATCTGGAAATTCCTTTGTGGAAAGATTTCAAAATGGTGGATTCGGTGTCTTTAATAGCGAAAGCTTTATTCAGATTTTATGTTTCTTCCTGTATCAGTTTTGCTAAGTTATTTTTCTAGGAGTTTGTCCATTTCTTCTAAACTTTCAAATTTATTGGCATAAAGTTGCTCTAATGTCCTATTACTATCTCTTTAATGGTTGCAGACTCTGTAGTGAGGTCTTCATTTTTATTACTGTTATTGGTAATCTATACATTTTTTCTCTTTTTTCTTGATTAGTCTTGCTAAATGAAGGGTTGTCAATTTTATTGGTCTTGAAAGGAAATCACTGAATGCCAGGCTGTGTTTCCCAGGCCTCAGCTTTTCAGAAGTCTTGGCTAGTTAAGTCCTGGCTTCCTTGGCAGGCTCCAACTCCTGTTTTTCCTTCCTAATTCCATGACAGTGCTGGCTTCTCTGCCTCTTAGCCTCCATTCTCTGGGGGCTTCTCAGCACCCCTACTCCTTCACGCCCTCTCTCACCCCAACTCCTACTACTGTAAGAATCATCATTGCTTTGAGGGGTAAAGAGAGAAACACAATTTTGGACTCACTTTAGTGAGCTTCCCTTTTCTTTGGGATCTTGGCCCTTCAAATCCTGGTTATTTTGACAGCTCTCTGATATCTTTAAACAGCTTAAACCCCATACCCTGTAGCTGACACCTTCCAATTCCCTCATCCCACTCCACCCCAATTCCTACAACCATTAATCTACTTTCTGTATCTATAGTTTTGCCTATTTTAGACATTTCATATTAATGGAATCACATAATATCTTCTGTGACTGGCTTCTTTCACTTAGCATAATGTTTCATTCATGTTGTAGCATGTATCAATATTTTATGCCTTGGCAAATTGTCATCAGCGTTTCTAAATTTGAATCAGCTTTCAACATTTTATCCTTTGTGTTTTCAATGTCATGAAATATCTCTGAGAGTTCCCTTAACCTGAGGGTTTTTTTTTGTTGTTGTTGTTGTTTTTTTTGCCAGAGTCACTTCCTCTGGAACATCTTCATGTTTTTGTCACAGCCACTTACATATTTCAGTACATCATAACCACCTACTTTGGAACCACCTACCTTGGAACCTGGGTTCAAATTTCATAGCAGAGTCCTTATTTGTGCTAGTCATTTCATCAGCTAGATTAACAATAACCAATTCATGCCGACATCTAAAACGATGAAACCAGGCTTTACAGTCAGTAAAAGGTTCTTTTTTGGTCTTTATGTAATTACAGTTTTCTTTCAGTATGCCAGCTAACTTTAACATTTTGGCCTGAATGCTAGTCAAACTGATTGGGGTTATCTTTTACTGCAGCCTTCAATTAAAAGTAGAAATAAGTGCTGCATTTCAACCATAACTGCCTTTCTGTTCCTACTACCATTTAGACTAAAATATGCTGAAGCAACTTTACTTTTTCATATTCATTGAATTTTGTCAACATAGTTTATACCATAGCTTTATGAAAGCCTAGAGCTTGTCCTACCTTTGCTTTTTTGTTGCCGTTTTTCAAATCTAATCGCATCCAGTTTTACCTCCAGCATTATCACTTTTCATTTTTTGCTGCACTTTAATCTTTGTTGTAAAATGTTTCATGAGGTTATCACTGGGCAACAAGGAGGCAACACGACTATACTGTTGCATGTCTGTGCAAGAACTGAATAACAGATGTGCGATGACCCACCTTTTACTCACAGTGAATATATGGTGATAACTGAAATTTGACTTGTTTTGAATACTGTTGTTTAACTAAATCGTGGTAACTGGTTTGTACATCTTGGAACCATGCAAAGCAAGGGATGCGTGTAATCTATTTTAATGACTCACTTGTCTTTAAACTTCATCTACTTAATAATCTTGGGTCTCAAACTAACTGAATATATTATTTGAGTAATAGTCTTGAAGCTGTACCACTCTAGCCTTTGAATTGAAAAATTATGGTAGCTTCTCTGATCCCTGCGATTGTCTTCTCAAAATGCAGGCTCTTCCTTGCCTCCACTAACGAGGTCTTGAGCAGCTCTGCTTCTGACATATGTCATTTCCTTCTGTGGACAAAACAGCAAAGCCTTCTCTATCTCTGATGTCTCCCATCCTCGCTCTGTTTCTCTATGTTCTTGTGATGTAGAACTGCCCTCCAGAAACACACGGCAGCCCTTACCTGGCTTTATCGCTCTTACCTTCCAGCCAGGATGAAAGTTTTGCCTTAACTCCCACAGCGTCAGCCAGCTAGACCCTGCCTTTCTAATGAACAACTCATAAACACTGAAAGCACTATTTTCCCTGAAGAATGCCTCAGAGTGGCTGTTACCACCTCTTTCAAACCTCAGGCCAACCTGTTTCTTTTACCCCCTTTAAGAATCTGGGTTTCAAAAACTCTTCTGTAGTATTTAACATGGGCTTCAAAGGCTCACAGAGCAAAAAAGTTTCCTGAAGAGATTCTGTCTCTTTTTCATCTTTGGAACCTTTGAGGCATTTTCAGTGGACAAAATGGGTTTTAAATGGATCCAGAGAGATTCCTTGTTCTTTTGTGCTTCCAAGCACGTAGAACAATGGCTAGGCACATAGGAAGCATTTAAGAAATGCTTGTCACTTTATTGTTTGAAATGACAAGCTACAGGCATACTTTGACCTACACATTAATTTATGTCTGAAAATTGATTTTTTGAGGACAGGGAGGGAGAAATGATACTGAATTGGTAAGAGGGGAAGAAAACCTGCTCTGAGAAATATCCTAATGTAGATCCTTCTCACAGTGAAGACTCAGACATGTTTTTGATGATGCTTTTGAAAATGAGTAATTTGCTGGCAAAAATATCTTTTGTTTAAATGAGTATTTTAAACATTTGCTTTAAATTTGATAAAATATTTGATAATTATTAGTGGAAAACTTTTGCAGTTAAAACAAAGAACTAATATTTAAAAAGCTAGGGCCATGAGATTTGGGTAAAGGTATTGTGAATTGTTCTCTGAAGGGGAAAAGCTTAATACCTAACAGGAATTTCTTCTTGGAGAGGCCAGGCTGTCAAGTCCTCCAACTCATTGGAAGTTTGAGATATTTTCCTTTCTATTTTGTCTCACCTATGATAACTATGAATTCAATAGATACCTAAGAGTGTCTGTAGTGAGGGTAGTTTCCTCCCTTCTGCTATTATTTCTGAGCAGCCTCAGGGCTATTTGAATATAGTGACAAATATACCGGGTAGTCTTGTCTCTGTTTCCTGTACTCCCTAGCAGAGAAGGGGATATCTAGACATGTTTATGGAGTAATTAAATCATGCTTTCTTCCACAGTTTGTAAGCTACACTCTGGGAGAGCCGAAGGTCAGTTACAAGATCAGTGCAGGGCCCAACAGGAAGGATCTGAAAGCTCATGGCACCGGGTCATGAGGTTGGAATCAGGAACAGAAAGGCATGACTCTAGGAATTCCTTTGGGACGTGGTTCATTGTATGATTCAGATTGTCTAAGGGTAAAATGGCAGCTGCACATGGTGAAAGTCTCATTCATATAACATCAGAGCTGATTTTACCCCAAAACAGCACATTTCAGGGTTTCCTCACTGCTTACTTACTTTGGGTTTTGTTCATTGATGTTAGTTTATGTTTTAGATGAAAAGTTTCTAGAAAGCAGCGTTTAGGGCTGTTATAGGCTGAACTATGTCTCCCCAAAATTCGTATGTTGAAATCCTAACTTCAGTACCTCAGAACGTAACTGTATTTAGAATAGAGCCTTTTAAAGATGTACTTAAGGTAAAATGAAGTCATATGGGTGAGTCCGAAGCCAAATATGACTGGTGTCCTCAAAAGAGGAGATGAGGACACAGACATGCATGCGGAAGAGCATGTGAAAACACCAGAAAAAGACAGCCATCTGCAAGCCAAGGAGAGAGGCTTCAGAACAACACTAACTCAACTGACACTTTGATCTTGGATTTCTAGTCTCTAGAGCTGTGAAAAAATTTCTGTTGTTTAAGCCACCCAGTCTGTGGTGTTTGTTATAAGACCTCCAGAAAACAAATATAAGGTCTTTTTAAATTTCTATGAATAGTGTCAAGTCTCAAGACCATGTGTAAAATAGATGCATTTAATGGGGCAGGCAGAAATACACCTGATGGACAGAACTTTTTCCCCCCTTTTAGTGGCAGCTATGTCATTTAAAGGCCAGGAGTTGAATCAGGCAGGGTTAGACAGGATCATAGATTTATTATCTTTTATTTTACATCTGAAGCTCTTTCAACTTCCTCAGAAGTAAGTCTTTGGTGGGAGGTGGAAAACTGGAGGGACTTCTGGGCCATTTTGATGCCGTTAAGGATTTAGTAGAGATTATGTTGAAAAATGACTTTGGAGAGAGATTTGGAAAAGATCAATATGTACTATGGTGTGATCTAAACAGTGATTTTAAACAGCAGTCTGTAACTGCACCTTGGTTATCAATGTTTAGAGAAAAATAAGGTTATAATAATAGAACCCGCAGTATGTACCTGTTTTTGCTTCCATCCACGATTGCAGGGCATCTTTCCCTACGATCAGTCTCCTTATCGCTCCGCTGTGTTTCAAGTGATTCCCAGGGAGACTTCTCCTATATCCTCATGAACACAGCCTTCTCGTGATCTCTATCACTGTCTGTTTAATTATGTATCTGTCTGTAACAATTTAAAGACCTGTTTAATATGTTTCATAAGTTTTAAATTAGATTGGATGTTTTCAATTTGTTTATATATATTTTATGATAAAACTAATATAACCACAATACAGTCATGTATCACTTAATGACTGGGATATGGGAAATGTGTCCTTAGGTGATTTTGCCATTGTGCGAATATCATAGAGTGCACTTCCACAAACCTAGATGGTATATATAGCCCACTCCACAGCCAGGCTGTATGGTACAGCCCATTTCTCCTAGGCTACGAACCTGTACCGCATGTTACTGTACTGAACACTGTAGGAAACTGTAACACAGTGGTATTTCTGTATCTAACATATCTAAACAGAAAAGGTACAGTAAAAATATGGTATAAAAGAAAATGTGTAGGGCACTTACCATGAATGGAGCTTGCAGGACTGGAAGTTGCTCTGGGTGAGTCAGTGAGTGAGTGGGGAGTGAATGTGAAGGCCGAGGACGTTACTATACAATACTGTTGACCTTATACACACGGTACACTCAGGCTGCACTACGTTTATAAAAAGTATTTTTCTTTCTTCAATAATAAATTACCCTTAGCTTAACTGTAACTTTTTAACTTTATAAAGTTAAAAAATTTTAAACTTTTCAACTTTTTTGAAATTACACTTAGTTTACAACACAGACACATTGAACAGCTGTACAAAAATATTTTCTTTCTTTCTATTATTCTATAAACTTTTTCCTATTTAAAAAGTTTTTATTTATTGTGTGTTTTTTTTTGTTACTTTTTACTTTTGTTTGTTAAAACCTAAGACCCAAACACACACATTAGCCTAGGCCTGCACAGGGTCAGGAGCATCAATATCCGTCTTCCACCTCCACTTGTCCTGCTGGGCCTTCCGGGGCAATCACACATACCCCGCTGGCATCTGCCATGATAACAATGCCTCTTTGTGCAAAACCTCCTGAAGGATCTGCCACGGGCTCTTCTTAAGGAGGTGTCACTCTTTTCAGAAATATGTCCCTGGTGGTTTGCTTTATTGGTTTCTTTTTTATCACAGATTTGCTTGTAAGTAGATAATGCACCGTGAACATTACTATTAATGAAAACCTTTTGGTGTTCGAGTCCATGTTTTCCAACATTTCAAGGAGCTTGTGGAAGTCTGCAAAAGCCTCTGCTAAACCCTTCCCTGCGAATTTTCTTGGGGACGGGGGCCTTCTTTTTCTTCTCCTGCAGTTTCCCATTCTCTTGCCTCTTCTTCAGCTGTGTGTTCCTGTTCCAGTTGCAACAACACCTCGTTAGTCAACTCCTCAGGAACCACCTCCAGGAGCTCCTCCAGGTCACCTTCACCCACACCCAGGTTCAAGTTGTTTGCCATCTCAACCACAGCCTTGTTGCCTTTCGCAGCCTCCTCATGCTTGGCAAGTCCTCTGAAGTCATAGATGAACCTCCTGAGTGTCTTCCTGAAGATGCCATTCATACACTCCTGGTGACATCACTCCAAGCCCAAGCAAGGTTCTTGGTGCTGTCATAGATGCTGTAATCCTTCCAGAATTGCATATGTCTTCCTCAGTTGCAGCAATAGCCTGGGCAAAGGTCCTCCTCAGGCAGTAGGCCTTAAAAGCGGCTATAACTCCTTAATCCATTGGTTGGATCAAAGAGATGGTGTTTGGAGGGAGAAACCACACTGATGTTGGGATGAAGATCACCAGTAAAGAGGATGTCGGGAGCATTATCAATAGTAAGCAAAATCTTAAAAGGTATGTTATTGTCCAAACAGCACCTCTCCATTTTGCTGGCACAGCAATCCAGGAGGGCATCTTGGAAGAGGAGCTTGGTCACCCATGACTTTTCACAGTATACTTACTGGCAATGTGTGCTTATGGAGACGCGTGAAAGCCCTGGGCGTCTCACTGTACCACATCACAAAGGGTTTCAATTTAGTTTGCAACACTGCCCCCAAACAAGACTGTTGCCTGTCCTTGAAAGCCTTGAAACCCGGCATTGACTTGGCCTCCTTAATGGATGGAAGTCCTTTCGGGCATCTGTTTCCTGAATAGGGAAGTTTCATCCATATTGAATATCTGCTCTGGAAAGTAATTTCCTCCCCAATCAGCACACCTAGAGTTTCCAACAAGTCTTCAGCTGCCTTCACATCAGCACACTGACTCACCACTCATTTTTTCATTACGTAATGAATAACAATTCTCGAATTGTTAAACCACCCAGAGCTAGCAGTAAACTCAACATTGTAGTTTAGTCCAGCCGTTTTTTTCATCATCACAAACAAACTTTTTGCTTTGGTCATGATCATCATAGTGCCAAGAGGGATACACTTATAAGTCTGTTCTTCAATCCAGGTCATTAGAAGTTTCTCCATGTCTGACATAGGCTCTTCTCGAATTTTCATTAGTCTTTTTGCCTTCAATGAAGCAGATCCTTTAATGTCTTCAGTCACTTTTTTCATGTTCTTTAAGATTGTAGCTATGCTGGAATGGTACATGCCTGCTGGTGAGAAATAACCATCAGTTCTTTTTCACCTTCATAGTTCTTAATCACTTTTGATTTTGTTTCCAGGTCAGTTACTCAACATGGCCTCTTAACTGGCAACATTAGCAGTGGAGTTTGTATGCTTAGGGGCCATGCTGAATAAAACAACATGAGATTAAATCAAGCATGAGAACAAATGATACAATCAAGAGACATGATAAACCCAAGATGTATGAAGCTGCTGCTAGCATAACAGGACATACAGTTTTACAGTTTATGTATTTTCTTTAGTAAGTAGAAAGAGTACATCTAAAATAATGATAAAAAGTATAGGATAGTAAATACATAACCCAGTAACAGATGGTTTTATCAAGTATTAAGTACTATACATAATTGTATGTGCTATCCTTTTATATCGCTGGCAATGCAGCAGATTTGTTCACCCCAGCATCACCACAAACACGTGAGTGATGCATTACAATGTTGTGACGGCCATGACATCACTAGGTGGTAGGAATTTTTCAGCTCCATTATAATCTTATTAGACCACCATTGAAAATGTGGTTCATCATTGACTGAAACGTTATTATGTGGTACATGACTGTAAAAGAAAATTTGAAAACTAGATAAAAGAAAAAAGATCACCCACAGTCCCATCATTCTAAGGCAATTGTTAACATTTGATTGATTTTCCTTTCAAGCTTTTTGTCCCACGCTTAGGAACTTTTCTTCAAAAATTGTAATTCTAATATATACGCAAGTTTCTATACTCCTTAAAAAAAAGACAACATTTTATCACGAGCCTTTCTCAGTGGTGCAACAGAATATTTTTAAACATTATTTTAGTGGCATATAATATAGCATTGAGTTGATGCAATAGTTTATTTATATCAGTTTTCCAATTCTTGGCCATTTAGGTTGTCTTAAATTCTTTAAGAATAAAGAACTGTAAACAACACGGACATCTTTGACAAGGGACTTCTTTGACCATACTTCTCTCCTTTCCCCTCCACCCCCCGTTTTTCCTTTACTCCTTAGAACACATTCCCATTGGCTGAATTACTGTGTGAAGGGAAATGTTCATTTCTGTGCAGAAGCTTAGAATATGTCGTACTGTTGGCTGTAGCATCTCTGATAGAGAATTTGTATCTAGGGCCACTCCTCTTAGTTTTCATCCTATGCCAAGATCCCCAGTGTCTTGGAAGCACTGCTGCTGCCCTTTGGTGAATCATCTATCTAGTTTATAGTTAGTGCATTTGGCCTAATAAGTTTGCAGGATTGCTCTGATGTAATTTAAGGATAAAAATGGGACCAGACAGAGTGCGTCCAAGACTCACATGAGGAGTTGGTTGAAGTGTCTGAGGACACTTCATATCCTCAGTGACACTTCACATGTTAGTGGAGGGGAATGTGAGCAAGGAAAGTGGATGCAGAGAAGGAAGCTTGTTGTACTCACCAGGGAAGAGACCCTGGGTGTGGAGGACTCAGAAACCATGGGACTCCCTGGGCTGTGGGTCTTGCTTGGGGAACAAGATAGCAAGTTTTCCTAGAGTTTGGGGGAATATCGACCCCAATCCATTATATTTTCTTTGTTCTGACTAATCTTCTGACTGCTGTTTGGTTTCTTTTGTATCTTGACACCAGGATGGTGACAGCATGCCGTCCTGTGTTTGCCTCTGTATTCCAGCTTTGAGGAGGCTACTCAAGAAAGAACACAGGACCTCCTGCTGTACTTTGCGGGCTGACTTCACTCTATTGTTTGCTTTTTGCCTCGTCTTTCTATATATTTTGGATTTATTTTTCTCTTGTAACATGTTTTCATATTTCTAAGTAGGTTTAAATTTGTTTGGAATAAGTCATGGTTTGAATGAAGAATTAAAGATTGGCTTTCTGGGTTTAGAAATTGGTTTGGTCCATTGGTGTGAGTATCACTGAGAGGTCGCTTGTCTTGGGTTCAGTATCTGGATCTGACTGATCCATGGCCAGATAATGGGGTCCTGATGATTCAGTCTCAGTGCTTGATGTTCTGTCATTAAAAATCCAGCCCCTCTCAGGCACACCCCTCCTCCACTTTGTGCTTCTTCAAAGTGGCAACAGAGTTAGATCAAATTTATTCAAGGGTTAAAAGCCCAGTTAACAGTTAAGTATACTTACCCTATTTATCTTTTCTGCTTCCTTATACATTTTACTTGTTAACTTTCAACCTATAGAAACTTTAGTTTTGATCGAAGGAATAAAGTGGCTTTAGCTTTTAGCCTGGATTATTCTGCTAAGTAAATGTTACAATTTAATAATTTAGAATTTTGGAACGGAGCCTTTTTAATACTTGGTTACTCTTATATTGTTGAGTTTCTCAGCATTTAAAAAAAAAATGAACTTATCTCCTCTTCCCTGAAGAAGCTTTTGAAGGTAGGGACCTCTCCATCTGTGAAGCCCTCACAACTGAGACCAAGACTTTGCACAAAGCAGGAGCTCAACCCAGTTCTGTTGAATACTCTCATCTCCAAACAGACTTGAGAAATAAAGATGTATGGGCACCTATCCTAAGAAACAAGCCATCCTGCTAATAGATATACCGGGGGTGCCAAAAAAATGTATACACATCACATGACTTGTATTTAGCTTTTGTTATTGATATATATTGAGTATTACAATTTTAATACACCTTTTTCCTTTCTTCCAATGTGTATACAACTTTTTTGGCACCCTCTGTATATAGGATAGATAACTTTTACCACTCCACTCATTCAGTGATGGCGAGGAAAGACCCGTTCCCCCCAGAGGTGTCACACTGGGTTCTGGTTTGAATTCCCTTTGCAATCAGAGGAGCTTTAATTTTAACTTGGAGAAGTATTTGTATGAAGAATGCCATGAGCATTGTGCCTGTGTTTAATATGGTAAATGTCATTTCTAGTAGGTTGTTTGAAATTAAATTCCAAATCTTCATAACAGGGAGAAACATCCAAAATATCTCACACATAGTGAGAATAAGAGCCAAAGCTTATGCTACAGCAGGCCAAGAGTCTCTGATTGAGGTGAAAATATGATTCTTTTGGAAACCTCTTCTAACCCTCCAGGACATTTTCTTAATTTCTTCTAATGAGTCAAATATTTTGAGAGCATATATAGGCCACATCATTTGAACATTTAAAAATAATAACTATACTTTCGGTATCCAGCTCATTACCGTGATATTCCTTGAGAACAAAAGACACAGAAAAGGTTTTCTTTCTTTCTTTTTTTTTTTTTTAAGGTGAATTCAATTTAGTTGCATTAGAACCTAACTAGGGAGTGAAAATAACCCAATTCAGAGCTCTTTAGAGTGATTCTACTCTGCATTTACTGCAGAGAAGCTCTGATCAGGAGAAAGGGTTTAAATAATACCATTAGTGATCTGTCTTTTTTTTCTCACTTGCTTTTTGCTCTACACTTTCTTGTTATTATAACTGATGCTTTCTGGCCTGTATTTATTGTTAATAAAACAGCTTCTTTCTTCTGGTGAAGGATAAACGTGGGGTATGTGGCCTCCGGATTCCTGACAATGGGCAAATATTCACTCACACTCTGTCTACTGCTGGCAAAATGACCTGGTGAAACTGGACATCCAAGGGATGAGGCCTATGTATTTGAACACACTGCACAGAACACGCAACTGCCATAGTCACATAGGAAATAAATCCTTTGATAAAAGAATGTTTTATGCCTATGTGTAACAACTAATGGAGCAGTTGCTACGTTTGGAATAAAAAATAATTCTGGGGTGAGACTAGGGCGTTAGACCCACATGTGAAATTCATTCACTGTTATTCATAATTCAATCTAGTGTAGGACAGAATTGAAGTCAGAAGGGTGCAGAGTGTCACAGAGGTCATGAATGTGGTTAATTTGATAAAAAATAAGGATATAATAGTAGAAGAATCCCAAACTTTGTAAAGAGAAAGGGAGTGACCATAAAAATCTTTTGCATCACAAGAAATCTTCTGGCCATCTTGTGGCAAAAGAATGGTTCTTCCTAAAGATGAGTTATACCTTTTTCTTTTTCAATGAGTATTCCAAATCCAGTGACCTTTTCTGTGACACTAGCAGCTATTTTTTTTAAAAAGTGTTTATTCTGCTTCTTCAAGGCAAAGATGACATTTCACAGTGAAAGTGAAAATAATCTGCTTTCCAGAAGAACTCTTAGTATGGGTGTTGGGGAATGTTTCTATCATATGATTTTTGTTGTTGAAATTGATGTGTCTCAAGCACAAAAACCTTGATAGTTCTGCACTTCAAAAACCAGAATTTTCTGACCTCATGTATATGTATCTAAAGAACAGAATAAACAAACAAACAAAACAGAAATAGACTCATAGATACAGAGAACAAACTGATGGTTGCTAGATGGGAGAGGGGTTGGGGGGATGGGTGAGAAAGGTGAAGGGGTTAGGAAGTACAAATTGGTAGTTCCGAAATAACCACGGGGATGTGAAATACAGTATAGGGAATATAGTCAATAATGTAAAAACTATGTATAGTGTCTGGAGGGTACTAGACTTATCGGGGGGAATCACTTCATAAATTATATAATTGCCTAACCACTACACTGTACACCTGAAACTAATATAAAATAATATTGACTATCAACTATAATTAAAAAAATAGTCACAGGATGTAAAGTACAGTATAGGGAGTATAGTCAATGGTATTATAATAGCTGTGTGTACAGTGTCAGAGGGATAGTAGACTTGTTGGGGTCATCACTTTGTGAGGTGTGTAAATGTCTAATCACTATGTTGTTTTGTACAGCTGAAATGAATGATAGTTTTTAAAAAATGAAGGCAAAAAAAGGCTTCTTTAAACATGCAAAA
Source organism: Rhinolophus ferrumequinum (assembly GCF_004115265.2). Lineage (NCBI taxonomy): Eukaryota > Metazoa > Chordata > Mammalia > Chiroptera > Rhinolophidae > Rhinolophus > Rhinolophus ferrumequinum. The sequence goes on along the minus strand of NC_046295.1, from coordinate 50,100,841 downwards.
TCTGAAAGAATTCAGCAGCAGCAGACTGGCATTAAAAGAAATGTAAAAAGAAAGTGAAAAGCCCCACAATTTTCTAACTGTCATAAAAATTTCCAGAAGAGAAAGTCAGTGGGGTTGATTAGTTTGTAAGAATTGATTAACATCAGAGAAGACAGGAATTCATGAGCCTAATTTCAACTAAAGCCTTTGTGTAATTGGTGGTGGGGCTTAAAAAAGCATAATGTGGAAAACCCTGCCAATAATGTATCTCTTTTTTCCATTTGGAGCTATAATCATTACAAGTTAGATTTTCAGCTATACAGCCATTAAAACCAACTATTATATATAAATATAGCATCCAATGTGAATTTTTGTGTCATAGAGTTGTGTGGGGACAGAGCCAGGAGTGCAGTTTCCAGGCTCTCAGCTTCACCTGGAAAGGTGCTGGCTCAGGTAGTAAATGGCCATCAACTGTGATTGGATGGCCATCAGCTGTGGCTAGCTGGCCGTCAGCTGTAGCCAGTGAGCCATTGGCCACTAATATAACTTCTGTGGCTATGATAGCAGAAAATGGGGGCTGGCAAGAAGATGGTGGCTGAGCTAGCAAGCGCAGACTGCAGAGAGGCGGATTGCAGCTAACAAGTGAGGTTGGTTGGCAGAGACAAGTGGACGGCAGGTTGCGGATCATGTGGCTCCTGCATCCTGTGTCTCCAACCCAGCTGCCAGCAAGAATATAGCGGTATGACTCCTCTATCTATGGCTTTGTGGGTGTTCCTTTTTGGCCTCACCATGTCCTGTGTGGGGAGTGGGACCAGAGACCCCGCATGCCACCCTGCATGACAAGTTGAATGAAGTTTCTTAAAATAATGAATAATAAATGAATAACAAAAATTTAAAATATTTTATTAATAAATTTGTTACAGAAAACAAAAAGGTTTTTCTATTAGTCATAAAATTAAAATATTAAAAATATTTAACTCATTTAAAATGTTTGAAAGAATAAAAATTATATTCATGTAATTAACAAATAAATATATAATTATGAATCCAATTTATAAATTAAAAAAATCTGTTGAAAGTATAGTTAAACCTTTTTACTGATAGGGACGTACAACCAAAAAGTTCAGACATCATTGCTCTATACCTATAGCTGTCTCAATCCCAGATTCCCAGGAAAGAGAAGGTGATTGGTTTAGTTGGGTCACATGTCCATCTCTGATCCATTCAGCTGTAGCCCAGGGAGGAGGGTGGCATAATATCGGCATCCTGAATATCTGAGTGTTCGGTTCCCAGCCACAATTACATGATTTCATAGGGAAGCAACATTTATTATCACATGAACATACTCACTCTTCAACTCGTAAAATTTGTCTTCTCTCAAATATCTAGCCTGTTTACTGCCAGCACCTGCCTCTCCTCACCTATCAACATATTTTCCAGTTTCGCTGATGAGAAACCTTTGACAGTGTAGATGCAAACTCAGTATAAAGAGGTTGTGAAGTGAAATCATACTCTTGTAAACATTTTGGGATTTCATGAAGTTGAAGAAAATAATGTTGGAATATTTTTCAAATTATATATAAATGAGGTTTGGGAAAGTCAGGAAAGTTAACTGAAGAGAAAACCTGTAAGGGATATGACATGATAGGTTGTCAAAGCAAATTATTTGAATATCAAAGGATATTGATATTGGTAAATTAATATGTCCTTGAGTATTTTTTTTTTTTTTTGCTGAAGTGACCCTCTTTATGATCTTACTACAAAAATTGACCATGAAGTGAAGGATGTTATATAATGTTTTTACACTCTTTTTGTTGGAAAAGTTATGTCCTCTAACATAAATGTTTGACTTGTTTAAAGACTTAGTACATAGTTGTACCAATTAAAACTTAATTAAAAAAGTAAGGTAAAACAAACTTATTTTCTTAAATTTTAATTTCATTTATTAAAAATAAAACCCTAATCAGTTACTTACCCCCAGCAATTTACTATGGGGTTTTGTTCCCTATTTGAGGATCTGATGCCCAGTTTCCTGGTTATAGGGTTACCCTTTTGAGAGCTGTGGGTTGGAAGTGGTGTTCTGTACATCGCCCTTTGCATCTTCTTTGACTAATCCCTGATCATTTGCTTCTTTAAACCTGACCCAGCTTGAATTCTAATCCTCAGGGTCTTTCTGGGTGTCTGATTTGAGCCAAGATGTTTATAAAAGGCAGTAGCTCAAAGAGTTACTCTTTCCTGAAAGTATTACACCTTCATTTGAACAGCAGCCTAAAGCCAAGAGGTGAAAATAGGAGAGGTTTTGGGATTTCGAGAGATGATTATAGGCAGGGGGGCCTTTACCGCCACCTGTCACTGTGAGTGCCCTGTCTTTGCTCTTTGCCGAGGCCAGCTCTGCAGTCATTTTGTCTCTGCACCATCAACTCCAGTACTCCTGTGTGCCCTTGGGGTGGGATCTTTGCACACTCATCACCACATTGGTGTTTTGGTCCTAACGATTCCACAGACTAGGAATGACAAATAGAACTCATATCACATGCCAGCTCTGATCCATCAGGAGTGACTGTCTGGAGAACTGCTATGAGCAGGTTTCTGGGACCACACCTTTCCTGGTTCAGCAGGAAAGAGTGTATTAATTGACTCATAATGTCTGCCATAGTTACTGGAGTTGTGTTGGTAGCACGCCGGCCACATTTGTGCTATCTCTGTCCTAGATTGTGCCATAGTAGTGAATATTAGTGCACCACAACAGAGATGTCATTTGTCATCAGTTGGCTCTTGACTGTTTACCAAGGCTCAGAGTTTACTATTGAGTTCTCATGACCCCCAGCAGGTCTGTTTGTACCTTAGACATGTGCCTATGATGTGTATATAAGATTAGTAGTACCATCTTGGTGTATACAGAATGGCTCATTATTACTAGTACTTATTATGATGAATATGATTGATTTCATTAAAGGAGCCTTGCTTTCATTAGAGAACACCAAGGTACGAAAACTGTCAAGTATTGTGTGCTAGATACAAAGAATATTTCAGATTTGGTCATTTATCCTTTAAAACATACTTGGAGCAGACATTTCTGTACAGCTCAAGCTTGGGGAAGATATTATCATTTCCCCCCTGTCACTTCCAACACAGTGTGCTTTCATACCTTCTGTACTGTTGGAGAAATTTGAGCAGCTTTTGGAGTTAGGAGCTTCAGGGACACTTCTGTTAGTAAAAAAATCCCAAGGGGGAAACAGTGAGGGCTAAAATAGGCCTTATTTTAGCCAATGCACACAAGAACATTCGGAAGTAAATGTTTGCTGTGGTTTTATTGGACTCCCGTTAGCTTCACCCCTGAGCCCCAAAGTCCCTATAGGAATAAGTTCTGCCTCATCAATGTGCAATCTGTTTAAAGCCTGTGCTCTCATGGGACAGTCTCAGAGCACTGCTGTGGTTAAAATAATACAGTCCAGCTTTGAAAACTAATTTCTAAAGGTCTCAGCCCTTTACTTGCTTTTTGTGAACTCTGCAAGGGGAGATAAGGATACCACAGTAATATACTTGGATCTTGAGCATCTCCTTTTTGTCTTCCATCCATTTCCCTTACACTGATGCAGCTCCCCTACCTCCCTCACCCCAGCCTTCTTCCAACAAACCCCTCATTCCTCACCAACTCTTGTCCCTATGCCTCTGTCATTCTCCCCAGCCCCTTTCCTCTGCATTACAAGGTATGAAAGACCTTATTTAGCAAAGCAGGACATCCCTGGCTGGGAGGTATGACAAGGAGGGTCAAGACAGAACTCTCTCCGTCTCTCTCTCTCTCTCATTTTTTATTGTAGGACAGAATTCTCTTAAGCATGGGAAGAGGAGAAAGGCTTGGACCAACATATGTGAACTGTTTCCCTCTTATCATGTACTTCATGTACGTCCCTTAGAGATTCACTCCAAGGTTGTCAAATCCTGGGTTGTGATGCAGTCACTGGGAGAAGAAGGATTAGATAGCAGTTCTCACACTGGGCCCTGTACAGAGTCTCTCCCACCCCTGACCTGGGTCTGCGTTTGGGAATGCCATTGCTGGTGCTGTGTCTCTGTGGCTTGGGAGCTGTCGTTCTGGGCCATGTGTTTCAGTAACTGGCTCTGGGTGCTGGCCAATCTGCTCCTGAGATGTGTGTGTCATGGCTTCTTTCCCACTGGCATAAGTGGACGTCTCCTCTAGATGGCACCTTTTGGAATGGCTATCTTTCTCTTCTACTTCTCTTACACTGTCTTCTGGAGTGGGTCTTGAGTTTGCACATTCAGTTGGTGATTTAGGTCCAAAGCCTATTTTATTACAGTGTGAGGCAATTTGGGGGTTCTAGTCCACACAGGTGAGTGGCTCACTAATTAGTCCATTGCTTTTACAGCCCCTGCTTTGTGTCACACCTAGAGCCGCCTTTAAGTCTAACCCTGACCTCACATGAAGTGCAACCTCTCTGGTGGATTTGACTGCTTTTCTCCAGCATCTCCATCCCCGGCTTCGTGACTGAGTCTTCTTTGTTTTCTCTCCTCAGGGGGATTTCTCTTTGCCTGCTCTTCCTTGATCTCAAAACTTTCCTTTTAAAAAAACAAACAAACACAAAACACTTCCTCATTATATATGGAAGTCAAAGATAAAAGCTCACTATAAAAATTAGGAAACTTAAAAAAGTGCCAAGGGAAATCATCCACAAGTCTAGAAACAACCATAGTTAAAGTTTGGTGAATTTCCTTTGCTTTGACATAATTACAACCTACTGTATATTCAGACCTGTCTTCTGTTATTTTCCCTTACCTTTCCGTCTGATTTAGTCTGTACCAACCCCTAGCAAAGTCATGGTGCTGTTACTACACCGTTACTTGCATATGCATGTACGTGGGTGCAAGCACACACACACACAATCACACACAGTGGAACTGGTGTCTTTGGGCCAGGTGCTGAACCCCTGGCCACCCTACAGCCTGACTCACAACACTCGACATTTTGGCCTCCTTTTACTAGACAGTTACTTTTTTATTACCTGTTCTGTCCCCTCTTCTCAACCTTTATGGGTATATAGTATATGCATTCTGGTTGATTAAAGGAATTATTATATGATGTCTGAAGTCTAACTTTAAATCGGAACAGGTAAGATTATGAACACATAAGAGGGAGGCCCCCTTTTTATAATTGCCTATTGATCCATTTTCTATGGTATTTGGAACCTCAGTCTTCAATCTCTCTTCAGCCTCAGCTCAATTGCTTGTTCCTTAAAGCCTGCAGTCTCCATCAATTGCTAGGAAACAAGGTCTGAGCACCCAAGGAGAGCTTCCTGTTATTCTTTTGTATCATGATGGCAAGGAGATTTGATAAAAGCTGAATGAATTGTTAGTCTAGGATGTTCTGTTCTTAAGCTATAATTGCTGTTTTCCCTTTAACTCTAGAAGTGATTCTGCCAAACTAAAGAAACTTTAGTCTTCATATGTGTGTTATTATTTTATAAAAAATTCTCCTTTTAATGTGTGATTTAAAAACGATTTCTGCATCATTAAAGGTGATTTTCTTTTGTCTTGGGACTGGTTTGATATGAATGTCAGAGGGGGAAGATTCATTTTAAAAGTGAATCTTCTAGGATGCATTTATTCCACAAAGTGAGATATACCTGATTGCAGTAAATATAGAGAAGACCATGAAATAGCCAATTTAAAAATAATTTTAGATGGACACCAATGTGATATATAGATGATGTATTACAGAATTATACACTTGAAACCTATGTAATTTTACTAACCATTGTCACCTCAATAAATTTTAATTAAAAATAAATAAAAATAATTTTAGAATTTAAAAATGCTAACCATACCCTTGATTACTAAAGTATATTATCCAAATGATGTATATTTGATCTTCAGAATTGAATATCATTGAGGATAGCATGAGAGAGTAAGGATTAAATGGTATTTTGGAAGGATTTAGGTTAGACATTAGAAGCTTTGCAAAATTCAGAGAAACCAGTATCAATGGTCATAGATTAGAGAAGCCTTATCTTGGGACCAGACAGCAGACAATCTGTCTCCTTGTATTACTCTTCAAGGAATCAACATCATGTCTCACACAGGAATGCTTCTTTCTAATCAGTCATATGCCCTGCAGGTGTCGACTACGAGACTTGGTTTTTTGAGTATTTTAATCTGGACGAGGAATATTGTTATAAGATTAATAGCAAATAAATATGGTTTCATGAGCTATGTTTTTCTTACTGTCATGTATGTTCTGAAGAGCTAAATACCTATTCCAGTGGAAAGATCAGGTTTAACGTGCAGTACACTGCATAGCCATAGAGCATTTATTATCTATCATATTTTCTGCCTTTGTATTATAGCTGCAACTTGAAGTGACTGATGGATATAACTTGGAGGTACCAGTAGATCATGGATATCCCAGGACAATATTGCATGAACTAGAATGGGAATCAGGTAGAAGGGATAGACTGAAATTCAGCTGTACTGATTCTTTGCTTTATGGCTATTCCAGGTGGTGTTGGTCCATGAGGGTGCAGAACCTCTCTTATTGTCCATATTAGAATTGGAAAGATGCAAACTTCTCTGGAAGCCAGAACTACTGTGCTACCAGCAGTGGGTATGAAAGGAGAATGTCTATTCAGTAAATCAGAAGGTGACTCTAAGCTCTGTGAGGACAGGGCCCAGGTAGACCTTGTTCCTTGCTGTACCCCAGATACCTAGCACAGTTTCTGTGTAGCATAGGTACTCAATAAGTTCTATTGAATTGCTGAAGGGGGTTTATTACTCCATGGCCAAACTTGTCCCCTTACTCAAGCATCCTGGCTGAATTTCTACATAGAAGCTCTAGAGATCTCTGCATTAGAGCATCCAGAGTCTTTGTCTGGACAAGAGGCATGGCTCTGCAGCCTTGGCTGGGTTCTGGGGCTCAGACTGCCTTTGAGAATATGGACAAGGGACACCTGCAGACAGGAAGTTAGAGTCAAGAACCAAGCTGATTTCAACATCAATCTAGAGGGCCAGGGTGGAGAGGCAAACTCAGGTTTGAGGCACAGAGATGGAAGAGCAGACTTGGAAGATTGAATAGGAGGCAGCCCTGGACAGACTCTTGAAGTGCTAGATGGAGATGGGGCTTTTAGGAGGCAAATTCATCCTTACCCAGGACACAGAGCCTCTGAACACATGGAGTACCTTTGGATAGAAGCTCTTTTGTACACATGTCTTCTTGAGGCAGGGCCCCACGTTCCTCTCAGGAACTTGCTTTGTTTCTTGCCTCAGGCAGGCAGACCCAGAAAGTCCACCTAGAACCCAAATAAGGTTCAGGCTTTCCTTTCCCAAGTAGAGTAGCAAAGTCTAGAATTGGCAGGTACCATCCAAATGTTTTCTCAGTAATCCAGCTCCCCAGGACTTCCAGAAGGCCTGGGACTGAAGCCAACAGTCCCAGGCTCAGCGCTCCAGGAAGCAGGTTTGCCATTATTACCAGCCCCCTGGAATCCTAAGCTGAGACCCACAACTTTTTCCCTCCGTGGTTTCTGAGGGCACTGAGGGTAAAGACTTCATGGCAGATGGTCTCACCTTAGGCTCCATGAAGGCAGCATTCACAGAGCCTTTGAACCTTTAGAGAATTGCCCATTTTTGATGCCAAGCGTATCACTTGAATGTAAGAAATTTAACAGAATTAGCAGCAATCTCTGTCTGGATGGAAGACAGTTTTTAACCTACAATTTTTTTTTAGGATCCTTCCAATGTACCCCAAGGCTCCTGGAGGCAATTAAAACCATGCCCTTAGCAATATGCAGACTGCAGTGGCTCTTTTTGCCAGAGTTTGAGTTTTTTTAGAGTACTTTCTCATTAGGTCTGGAAGAGATTGGGTTTGACTGGTGTGGAGAGAGGAAGCTTCCTATCAGGGGGGCCTTTTTGAATTCTTAGGTACCTACTATCTCTGACACATTATAGGCCATGTTAGCGATATTGTGGCAAGGTCCCAAGTACTCCCCAGCAATTTCATTTCCTTCCAAACCAACAGGATTCAATTTACTGGGCAAATCCTGCAACTAGAAGACACTACATAAACTGTTAGGCCACAAGGAGCGATCTTACTAAAAGGTTTCTTGTTGGCCTGCATAGAGAAATTTAGGCAATGGGAGACTCTGGACCATGCTAAGCTTTCCACAGATTCTTCTGGAGGTTTTATCACTGATGGGGTCAGACAATTAAGTTCACAAACATTGTTGCACCAATGTTGCTAACTTTTTTTTGATATCAGAGGGATTATTCATTATGAATTTGTACCAAATGGACAAATAGTTAACCAAGTTTACTAGTTGGAAGCGCTGAAAAGGCTGCGTGAAAAAGTTAGATGACCTGAAATTTCACCAACAATTCATGGCTCTTGCATCACAACAATGCACCAGCTCACACGACACTGTCTGTGAGGGAGTTTTTAGCCAGGAAACAAATAACTGTATTGGAACACCCTCCTTACTCACCTGATCTGGCCTCCAGTGACTTCTTTCTTTACCTGAAGATAAAGGAAATATTGAAAGGAAGACATTTTGATGACATTCAGGACATCAAGGGTAATATGATGACAGCTCTGATGGCCATTCCAGAAAGAGTTCCAAGATTGCTTTGAAGGGTGGAGTAGGCACTGGCTTTGGTACATAGCGTCCCAAGGGGAGTACTTCGAAGGTGACCGTAGAGTGATATTCAGCAATGAGGTATGCAGCACTTTTTCTAGGATGAATTCACGAACTTAATTGTCTGACCTCATATAATAAATACGTTATAATAAAATGCACCCGCATCTCAATTAAATGTAAAAATTTCCATAAAGATGTTGGAAGGATTTTTATAATTTTGCTTTTGAAATCATTTGCCTATGAATGACGTATTAAATTTACAGTTGACTATGTCTTCTTATCAATTATTGTGCCTACTCAGGAATTCTTGTAAAACAAGAGAATCAAACGCACAAATTATACTTACATGTAATGAAATTTTTTATGAATAATAAATTTAACAATTAATACAATTTATATAATATTACATTCTACAGGCAGTTGGTTAAATGCTTATTAATTTCAGTTTGCTTTTCTATAGCTTGGAGCCAGTTCTTTGTTTTCTTTCATAGGCCCCTGGAAGACTCGTGGGCCCCAGAAACCAGGCTTTTTGGTCTAACAGATAAAACAGCCCTGAGGGAATTTAACTCTGATATTTGACTCAGGAATAAAGATTTAAATGTTATATGATTATTGTTTCAGACATTAGAATGTCTGTCATGAAAGAGGAATAAGACCAATTCTGTGGTACTCAGAATGGGAGCAGGTCACTCTCCAGAACCAAAGAGGCTGTACCAGGAGATGTGTGACCTGGAAGTGTTCAGTGGGAGTGACAGGGGTCTTTTGTAGGGCTGGGAGGTTGGAGAGGCCGAGGATTTAGATTCAGAAAATCAGAGTTCAAGCCCCTGTGCCAATCATTACCTGAGTGACTTTGAACAAGTCACTTATTGTGTATGTATTTCTGTTTCCTCGTCTATAAAATGGAGATATGTTTCTCCTTCACTTATCACACAGGGTTGCTGAAGATCAAAGTGAGACAATTTCAAACTCTTAGTCAAAGTGGTAAATTCTATACAAATGTTAAGCCCCATTCAAATGTTAGAGTTATAAATCCAATTCTAGGACACTAATGGAACGCCGAATAGGATGGGTGCGAATCTATGAAATGAATCATTTAAAACTCGTTCGTGCTACTGACAATAATCTTAGAGAGCATAAATAACTCCCCATAAAAGTACAAGGAAAACTTAAAACACATTGTAGAACCCAGTGCTGTTTACACATACTAAGTCAAGGCTCTATAAAGGCAACCTATGTAATATGGACTTTGAGCTTTAGAAATAAAAGATGAGAATTAACAGGATTAGAACAGCAAAGGATGTTGGACGTTGAGTTCCATAGAGAAATGGTGTGTAAAGTAACCGAGTGACTTGCAAAATGATTTCTATTTCTTTATACCCTGCCTTGTTTCATAAAGAATTTCAAGGGGGTTATAAAAATAGGTACAATGAAATAGGAAAATCCAAAATAAAAACAAAGCTGTGATTATGGAAAAGAAGTTAAATTATAATGACCAAGTGAAATGACTTACAATGACAATATCTAACTTCTATAGAGGTATTAAAAAACAAACCATAAATTTTGCTGTGAGCTTCCTGGTGATCCAAGGCAAAACTGGAAACCAAACTAGCGATAGAAGCAGCATCAGAACCCAGTCTTAGTCCAGTTTACTCTTTGTCCCGTTTAAAAATCATTTTTCTATTGAGCTTACTTCGGTTGGTCTTAAAGATATTTTTTTGTTTAGCGTTCTTTTTCTTTCTCTCCATTGATTGTGCTGGTGGGACGGCCTTTGTGAAGAGAGTGAGAGGCTGTACATGCCCAGCTGACTGTGGGCAATGTCCGGTTCCTGGAGAGGCTTTGGTGATCGTCACCTTTCCAGTGTGCTTGGTCTCCAATACCTCTGCCTTGACTCTTCTGGTACGATTTAACCAACATCACATGCCGAATTTTTCTTAGCGATTTGTTCCTTATGTTTATTATTCTCTGTCAGGATCTGACATCTTAGAGTTCTCTGCTGTCAAGAGTCTTTGAAATTATATAATCCATTCCCATTACTTTACAAATGAGGAAACTGAGGTCCAGAGATGTTAAGTGACTTTCCCAAGGCCACACAGGGGCAGCTGACCTTTCTTGAGCACCACATATATCTTATTTAATTCTTACAACAAACACTGCTAGATAAATATTATTATCCCATCTTACAGATGAGGAAAATGAAGCACATAAAGGTGAAATGCTTTGCCCAGGGTCCAAAGAGTAGGTGAGGGAGCTGGGATTTGAAGCAGTTTGTCTAGCTCCAAAGACCATTTCTTTGTGTAACCTCCTGTCCACTGTTGCCTCTTAAAGTGGTGACAGAGCTTGGATTGAATGCAGTTCTCTGAGTCTGGTGCTCTTTCCACCACACTTTAGAGAAGACAGTCTCGGGCCCTAACTGCCCTTGGGCTGGAGAGGTGTGCAAGACTAGTCCCTGACTTTGGAAAGGTCCACACTAAGCTTGACTATCACTGTCTGGTTCTGCTTAGGGGGGATTGTTTCCCTGGCCAATGGAGTCAGTCTCTCTAGACATTGCTGGTTTTCAAACGGGTTCTTGTGTTGCCTTTATATCCCTGGTTCTCGGCCACGCTATTATGATGCACTGGTGTGGGGCAGTGAGCTGTGAGGTGCCAGGAATTAATAATAAAGTAATCTGGAACTGGTGCACCTGGGATTTCAGAATTGGCAGCTGGGACTTCTTTGCCTCTCCCAGAGCCTCAGTGAAGGGCACAGAGCATGCAGTACGTTCTCCATGGAGGCCATTGTAGCCAAATGGCCTCAATCCTATCTCTGCATCAAGCAGTAAACTTTAGTGAGCATATCCTGCTATGCTGTATGTAGAGCTCTGTACTTTTTATTCTTATTTTACAAAGGACAGAGTATGTGATGTCAAAGAGCTTAACGTCTAATGGGACAGAGGAGAGCAAACTGTGTTAAAAGAATAACACACATACACGCACACACACAAACAATTGCCAACTAATCCGGGTAACTTGAATCTTTGTTGGCACTCGATACCATGCAGATAGGGATGATTACCTTGTGGTCCAGTCCAGCACGGGGTCCTGTTCAGTGAATACCAGACCTGCAAATAATTAACATTATTATACATGACATATTACAAATAAACAAATTAAAGTATTTTTTGTTGTTGCTTCTGAAAATTCTATAGCATAACTTCTTAAAAATCCTGGTTTTAAATCCCAAACTATCTCCCCAACACTGCAGCCGCTCCAGATTCTTCTCCCACAATACAAGCTACTTTCCAAAACTTTACTCAACTGAACCCACATAAACTCGCTTATCTCTTCACTCTTCCTTCTTTGCTCAGCTCTTCATTATGTAGGTCAACACAGCCTTTCTGGCAACTTTAATTTTCTCTTTCCTCCCATTATCTTGATCCTGTACAATAAAGAAAGGTCTAGGAGCTGATGATGAAGTTAAGATAACTTTCTCCTTTGATGGGGCAGGGGAGTGGTTTGGGGAAGACACTAGGGCTACTCATGCATTTTTTGGGTCCCTTGCCAACCCAACTTTCAGTGCTTCCACTGTAGCAAATTTAAAATCTCAAATTCTTATCAGCTCCTGCTCTAATGTGTGGGCTCCTGTTCCTCTTGTCATTTGGTATGTATCTAGAAAATTGACAAAGTGCATCTAAGCACTATTTTAGAAACTATTGTTAGAAAGGCCCAGTTACCCCCAAAACCGATACAGTATATTCTGAAACCTAAAAGTTCATGGTTTGGCATTTTCTATTGCTTTGGATTGATGCTAATGTTTTCCTCCCTGGGATAGATAATAGAGCTTATTGACTGTTGGTGCAGAATGTGTGTGGGGATGTGCGAGAGAGAGACTTTAATGAGAGAATGCTAAGGAATTCACAAGACTGCTAACGAATGATTCCAGAAAAGTAGGGGCAGGGTGGGGAGGGAGAATAGCAATAGCTTTTGAAGGGCTAGAAAGCAGAATATTTTGAAGCTGAAATGTGCAATGTGTCAAAAGTAAGGATTTTGATAAATCTGAAATAAAGTCATGTGACATTTAAAAATTGTATCAAATTCTCTAATCTTTGATTTCTCATTTATGTAACTTTTACATTGAAATCCTTATTAAACCCATTGCAATTGACTTTGCAAATGAGTACCATCATCTTATTGGTAGTCTTAGTATTGCTAATGATGAATAATTAAGTATTAATTTTGTCTGAATGCTATTGTTTTTATTGGTTTTTACTGTAAAACATTTAAATCATGTTTCTATCTTTGTTTTTCTTTTCTTTTCTCTTTTTAGTGATTTCAGTATCACAGACCAAAGATGTTTGGGGATGAAAATTGGATAGATTTCACTTATATCAAACAAGATATGTAAATGACCAGAATCAGAATTTTATTCCCAAATCCCTCACAACCCATGCTCCCAATGTGACTCAAAACTGGTTGAGATTAGGGTCGTCAGGATCTGACAGCCTAGATTTATGGTTGGTCCTGATAGTCTAGTGTCTGTGGCTCTTAGGCCAAACTCACATGAGGCTCCTGGAGAGTACAACCAAAATTTAGAGGAGGATGAGAGTTGGGCTAGTGTAGATTTTATTCACCTGCTGAGAAGTGCTGACTGGTGGCAAAGATGAGTGAAAAATAGCATTTATGTCACACTTCTAACTTTTGCAAGGACGTTGTTGAAGGTTATAGATCTTGTTCTCTCTCTTTTTTTTTATAGTAACACTAAAAAAAAAGGGAGAAATGGACAAAAGATAATATCTCCCTTTGGAGGGAGGCTGATGAAAATTGTCAGATTAGATGAGCTCTTTGGGAATCATTACTTCTTTGAATGCTCTGCATGTACCCAGAGAGCACAGAAAATCACGTCAAGGTCACTCTACTCAGCAGAAAATTTCCTTCATGCCACATAACAATGGGTGAAACAAATGCAAACAAGGCTTTGACCACCAGCCCACATCATTAAGACTGTCTTTGCTCTAGCTCTACTTCGACTTTTTCTACAAACTGTGTAGCCTCAGTTCAAAGGCCGCAGCTCTTTAGACTGTAATGGTCGATGCTTTTCTGCCGAAATTCTGCCAACTTAAGCATCCAGCCAAGTTCAGGGTTGGTGTCTCCCAGGGCAGAGCCCACCCTTTCCCCAGCCCATCTCCCTCCCCAGGCAGCCCCGATTTCCCCTTGGGGTCATGGAATCCTGTTGCTCTTAGAAAACCAACAGTGAGGGCTCTGTCCTTTCAGTCAGAAATTCTGCCTTGATGCTCAGAATGATCATGTCCCCTACTTATGGTTTGGGCTCCCAGTCAGGTTTGAAGAAACATACTGCCCCAAATTACTATGCAAAACAGCAAGTGATTGGAGTTCCTCTAGAAGAAAAATCAGGCAAATGCTTACCCAGGAATGCCATTAGTCAGCATTTCCAGGTTATTGTACTCACTACTCCTGTGGAAAAGGAAGGGAACTCATATTTATGAGGTGATTACTGTGTGCCAGGTGCTGTGCTAGATGCTTTATGTGTGCATTTTAACCCATAGCATAACCCTGTCAGATGGGCATGATTGTCCCCTTGGAGAACGAAGAAACTGAGGCTCAGAGAACTTGTCATTGCTCAGGAATTTACAAGTAGTGGAGTTGAAATTCTCACTACCGCTGACCTTAAAGCCTTACTCTCTCATGAGGTTCTTTCTGAAAAAAAAAAAAGAGCAAAAATTGCAGAGTATCTCAGTATTGCCTGGTGACCTTCCAAAGCTAACTGACTGCTTAGCTGGGAACTAACTGGTTAGGTAACAGCTAGAAAGTTGTGAGTCCCCTCACTGGAGTTATTGAAGAGGAGGATGCTTGATCAAATGTTTACAGTGTTGTGGAAGGGATTTGTGCATTTGATAAGGTAGTATGTATGTGCCAGGAGCGGTTTACGTATTACTGATGCGAAATTTTAAAAACAACTTTAACAGTTGAGTATTTAGTTTAATGCATATTAGAAAAAAGTTAACCAGAATATCAGCTTGTGATTTCACAGATATTACTGTTTAGACACAGCTAAATAAAATAAATAAGCTATTTTACACAAACACGTGAAGTGGATAATAACGGTCCACAGATACGCCAAAACTTGTGATGGTAGCGTGTGACTGATGATATCTGGGAATCATCACGATTAGGAATGGACAAATAATGTTAATGTCCCTCCCAACTCTGACAGACAGTGAGTCTAAGTAGCCTGTGGTCACTTCTCAATTATCCAGAGATTTACATTCAACAAAATAGAATTCTTAACTAGCTCGTCTGCCACCCAGCCCATTTTGGGGCACCAGATTCCACTGTCATTTGAAATCAGGGAATTCAAATGAATTTGAGCCTCAGTCTATCCAAAATCTAATTATGCAGATAAATGTAATGCAACAAAAACAAAAGCGAAAGAAAAGGATTTTTAGATGACCCAACTTTGGGGATTCTGAGGGTCACAGTTGTTATAAATAATCACATAAATGGCTTCGCTGCCAAGAAACTTCACTTCTGTTTACTTTAAGTCCGTCTTAAACAATGGCAGCAAGTAAGCAAATGATTTGAACCCGGGTTCTAGTCCCAGCTCTGTCACCTTGGGTGACCCCGGGGGAGCTTGTTCTCCAAGTCATGGTCCCTCTGCAGTGCTCTGTGAGCAGGTCATCGGTGAGCATCACAGCTCCGGTGTGGTTTACCGCGTCAGATACCAGTTCACAGAAGCCCTACCTTAGGAAGGGTGGTTGAAAACAAATCAGGAACTCAGAGCTAGGTCTTGGGTAGCGTCTGAGTAGCAGGCGCCTAGGGAATACTCCTATTTTAAATGAACTTGGAGACAAGAATTTTTACATTTACTGAACACTAAGTACATTCAAGCCCCTTTGTATCCTACTTCATTGAATCCTCAAAGTCCACTTTTAGAGGTAAGAAAATTGAGGCTAATATAAATATCAGATCATTATGTTGTGCACCTGAAACTAATATGTCGTGTCAATTATACCTCATAAAAAAGAAAAGGAAATTGAGGCTAAGTTTAAGAAACTTGGCCAAGGTCACCCACCTGTCCAATAGCATACCCGAGACTGAATTCAAGTGCGGTGGGCTGTACCCACTGTGCTCTACTGCCTCTTAAGGTTTTAAATAGGCATGGGTGTGCAACCTGTAGTGTAGAGCTGGTTCAGAGTCCCATAAGTCCAGTGCAGGTGAGAAGAAGCAGCCAGCTGTGGCAGACACCCAAGCAGGCTGAGCTCAGCCCCGGGGCAAAGGGTTGATTGACCAGGAAGAGCAGATGGGTCATGTTTTTCTGGGTAGACCAGCTAGATTTTAGGGGCTCAGCACAAGCTTGGAGGAATAAGTGCCGCTGCTCGGTCAAGCAGGCACAGGTGGTAGCAGGGGCAGGGAGCCTGGGGATCTAGCTATAATGTGACTAGGCAGCTTAGGTCAAGTCTAGATTGCAGATGGCAGAGTCCCGGGGCCAGAGGCCCCCAGAGCGTCCACATCAGTCAGAGGCCTGCCCTGCTTGCTTCTCAGAGGTCTACATGTAGGAGTGACTGGTATCTGAATAGAGACCCTGGTCTGGTCTGAATGGCTGTATAACTGGTTGGCTATGGAAGGGGGCCTCATTCTTTGTTTTTGTCTCTTGGTTAAGAGTTCAGAATCCAAGTCACATGGGCCCCGAGTAAATTATTTACTAGTTGTGTAACATTGGGCAAGTTACTTACTTGCTATCAGCTTCTGTCTCCTTAACTGTAAAATGAGGATAATAACTCCTTATAGGATTGTTGTAAGGATTAAATGAGATAGAATAAGTAAAGCACAGTGACTGGCTTGATAAATGTTAATTATTATTGTTGTTATTATTATTCAGTGATAATACTTATGTGGGATTAAATCCTTCTAGTACCCAGTTACCTGAACTAAGTATAGCCAGACATTTCATTTTAATCAATGGTACCATAACATTTTTTGAGTTTAATCATAAGTTAATTTGAGTCCAAGTTCTTGTTCATAATTCTCAAATATTGAGGGAAATTACTATGATTACAATATAGTCAAATCCCCCCCTTTCGCATAATCTTCCCATTCTCCTCCTCTGGGCCATCTCACCGCTCAGGAATCGACAAAGCCTCCAGTACTCTGGGTCATGCCTCGTCTCTCAGAGGACGAAGCCCGGCCCTGGCTGCCGACTTCCCTGTGCTGCCACGTTCCAATTGGCCTGCCGGCTCCTTCTTGTTGCTTGTCTGAATCTCCAGGGAGCACGCGGGTTATTCATAGTGTTGGCTCTGACCACAGTGCCTGAGGACATAGATATATTTTTAGTATCTCCCCTCTAAGGTCTGGTTGAAAAGGTCATGCCTATTTTTCAGGCCTAATGTCAACTTCTGAATAAACTCATTTCTGTTACTAGCACCCAAGCAATGGCAGGGTGTGGGTCCCCCGTCGCCTTTTGGGGGTGTCATTTTACTAATGACCTGTACGGGAAGTGCTTTGCAAACCCCAAAGCGTTGTATAGGAGTTCTTATGGAGAGGGACTGGGTCAAAGGCTGCCCTGGAGAAGAGGGGTTAGGTGAGAGCAGGTAGCTTCCGGGGGCTGAACTAGCACCACTGCGAGGTACATATCAGGACAGGTTTTGGATTCCACGATTTGTAGTCATCAGAGCTGAGTAGGAATAGAGTGGCACGTTGACAATGAGTGCTCACCCTTGCTTGTATTCAAGACGGGAAGGCCTCCACAAGGATGGTGGTGACTGGAGTCCTGTGGAAGCAGAATACTGGACCAGGTGGGCAGAGGGCCCTTTTACTAAGATCCAGTGATTTTGGAGGGGATGGTGGTGGAGGCTTTTGTGCATGTTGGGACTGAATGAAGTGGACACCTGCAAAATCAGGTACCGCAGCCCTGAGAATAAACCTATCTGTGAAAATAAACCTATTTTCCTGGGGCCGATTTTATGTTTCAATTGTCCCATCTTTCTTAGTCAGGGAATTTCATTTGTCTGCTCTAATGGTTAAATTAAATAGGACTAAAATACATTTATTTTCATTCTCCCCCTAAATCTCAATAACCATCCTTATCCTAGAAGCAGCTTATCGGATCTTAACCTGTCAGATTCCTTTTAGCCCACAAGAAAACCGAGGTGGGTGGGTCAGTGACTTGCCTAAGTTATGCAGTGAGTACGCTGTAGGAACCTTCTGGATCCTGGTCTAGTGTTCTTTCTGGTAAAGCAGACTGCTCCTGCTGTAGGCACTGAGAAAGCCGTGGAAACCAGGCTGCTGAGCTGAGCGGAAGTCACACACGTTGAGCCCTGAAGGCCACCTTCTTTAGGCATCAGTCCTTCCTGTCTGTCTGGTAATGCACTGGCACATAATAGGTGCTCTATAGATGTTTGTTGACTGAATGAGGCGATCCTGTCAGTGGCTGGGACCTAGTTAGTGCACCATAAGCGGTTACTGAATGAAAGCAGCACAACTTTCAAGGGCTTCAGGGAACTGACTGCCAAAACTCAGGACACCTGAAAAAGCCCAGGGCTTGTTCTCATGTTTTGTACTTCTGGGTCTGTGCAGAGGTTCAGGCCTGGAACAGGAGCAAGGCTTCCTGCAGGCTCTGAGGCCTGCTGCCTTAACCTCCTTTCTGGGCTTGAACGAAGATGAAACCTTCTGAGGGTGCTGCCTACGAACAAGGGCACTGAGCCCAACAAGAGCTGCTGGCCATCGAGGTTGAGTCGTTAGTAGACAACAGGCTGCTGCTCCTCCTGCCATGGCCCTGCAGCATCCCTGGCATGGGAGCCATCCGTCTCCTTCTGTGATTAACTGGCTACTGCTTAGCTGTGATCAGCAGGGCTTCCAGTCCAGGGAGTGGCCGGACTCCAAACCCGGCTCCTTGGAAGCTCCTAACTGGGCTCCACCTGTCAGGAGGTAATAGAGACTTACTGATATTTCTGAAGTGCAACTTTTTACTTTTTGAGAACTGGTAAATAGCATGTTGGACCTTCCTCATTTTGCAGCCCTGTTTACAGGAGACTTATGAAAGCTTTTTGTAGCTTTCATAACTGTGATCTTACTCCTTCCTAATTGCCGAGAAGTCCTCCTCTGTTTTTGTCTGTCAATCATCCAGGACCTAGAGTCATTGTGATTGGCTGTGAGTGAGGCTTTAGTCGTCCTGAAGATTTCCAGATAGCTTGGGAGACAAATGATACAAAGTAAACGACAGCTGTTTTCTTTGCTTTTGGTGTGGGGACTTGCTTAAAGAAATGTTAGTAGAGGTAATGATATTTAGGTTTTTGTTCTGTGCCAGGAGTGCTAAGAAAAGATTACTGGCGTCAAGACTGAGAAGTTCTAGGAGGAGAGTGAGCGGTCACAGCTAAGAACGCCACCATCCCTTGAAGATGCGGAGACACTGGCATCTCTGCATCTCTCATGAGGGGAGATAAGACGCCCAGTGCAGATTAGTGGTTAAGATCCAGGATCTTGGCAGTTAGGCTAATTCAGTTCAAATTGTACCTCTGTTACCCATTAGATGGCCAAGAAGACATGCCACCTGCGGCACTGGGGACAGCACGTGCGCCACTGCTCTTGGTTCTTCCAGGGAGCAGTACTTCACCCAAACTGGGATCAGGTAGGCTGGCTCCCGAGTGTGTGTTCAGAAAGGGGCAGGGGAACGGTCCCACTGTGCTAAGCTTGAGCTGCAGCCGGTGGGCTCCCTTGGACACCATTCAGGCCAGAGGCAAGAACTTGGTTTCCTAGGCAGAAGCTCTGTAGGCTCGGAGAATCATCCACTATGTTTTTCCTTCACTGAGCGTAGTTGATGTCCTCTTACTTTTCCTGGGTGAGCTCTTAGACTAGAAATAATAAAGAAATTAGACTTTATATTATTGATGGCATTAATAACATATTTATCAGGGACCTACTCTGTGTCAACTCTTGCACAAAGCCCTTTATATATATTATTCTTAATCCTTGAATCCTACAAGGTCAGTTTTATTTTTTCAACATTATCTACAGGGAAACTGAGGCACAGTTCTGTTAAAAACTCTCCTGGGGCTTTCAAATAGTATTAAGTGAAACCAGAATTAGAAACCAAGTCTGTTGGATTCTAAGCACATTCCTTAACTATTAAGCCAGGCTTTTCCCAGTGCTGGTTAAAAGTAGTGCCAATTTGACTTAGAAAATATCTGGATTTCTGAGTCACATGGTGGATTACTCAGCAGAGCACCTAGTATGCTTCCTTTCAACTTCCTATTAAAATAACAATTATAAGGGTTTAATGGCATCTGTTTAAAAGTCCCTGATGCATCCTTACCCCGCTTCTCAAGAAAATACCTAAAAAACAAAGAAAAGGATGAATACTCAAAATTCAAATTGATAGTTTTTGGTATGATTAAGTCTGCTATGAAGACTGTTTTATTTGGTCAATATTTTATCAATTATTGAGGAGAAAGTCTTTTTCACTAAAAACATTCTCTAACCGCAAAACAAGACATTCCGGTTTCTCTAATGAAACCATTCACCTAAAAGCTACCTCTCTGGCAATATTTAGGTTTCTAAGTAATCTTGAGGTTGTTTGCTAGAAGCATCACAGGCATTGTGATTAAATAGTCTATTCCTCAGAAAGCCTTGGCACTTATCATAACCATCCAACCCATTCTACCAGGGTTAGTATAGGTTTCGCTAGAACAGGTTTTGCTAAATTCTGCTTGCTGTGAAAGAAGCTTCTGAAAATACAGATTTCCAAAAATTGTAGGAAAATTGAAGTTGGGTTGAGAAAAACCATTCATGGACTACCTTTGTTTCCTCTCACATAAAAGGGCAGTTTATTTGCCCAAGAGAAGTGGGGAAGGCCGTTTGTTGTTCCCACATTGCCTGCTCCCTGTCTCAGAGGCCTCAGAGCCACGCCGACAAAACAATTCTCAATTTCCTTTGAAAAAGACACCAGATGAGAATATCTAGTGATATTGTTTTTTTTCACTCTTTGATATTAAAAAATAATAGAAAACTAAAATAATTAAAAGAGTATGTTGCTGAAAATAGATCTGGAGTAGAATAGATAAGTTTGAAATGGAAAAAATGCATGCCAAAACTCAAATATCAGTGAAGGAAGGAAGAATTATTCAATAAATTATGTTGGAATAATAGATTAGTTGTATGGGAAAAATCAAGTTATATCGTCACCTCACTCTATTTCCTAAATTAATTCTAGATGGTTTAAATAAGCCATTGTAATAAATGAAAGCAAAATAAATTTTTAGAAAGTTTACAAGCTTTGTATAAACTAAAAAAGCATTGGATAAACTTTCAAGGAGAATATTGGTAGAGCTATCTGCATTAAAAGATGAAAATATTTTTCTCATTTTATCCTTCTGGGAAGATCCAATTAGATTAATATGTATTAAAATGATTTGCACACTGCGAAGTGAATAAATTAAAACTCTTTGGAGTCACTGACAAGAGGCTATAATCTACTTATTTGCTGTTCCCAGTTCAAGTTCTATCTTTATTCCAATTTTCACTTGAGCATGCTAGGTTCATGTTCATTAGAGCTGTTTTGTTTTAACAAAGTATAACTGGTACTTTATTTCCTACCATATTTTCACAGCAAAGGTATCCACCACTTTTTTGAGAATGAAAGTAGCACCTACCTAATGTATATTCATCCATTCATTTAAATAATTCCTACTCAAAGAACACAAATATGCTTTGGCATAGATCCTTAGTACTTGGACTTATCAGAAAACTAACAGTTCCATGGGTTGTTCGAGAAAGTTTAAGGATAGGGAGGGAGTCATGCAGAGTGGAGAGAGGGCAGAGCCACAGAACCAGGGAAAGGAAGGGGCTGAGTTGTGAACGGGCTTTGGAACTGGCAGATATGGCTGGACTCGTTCACTAGTGGACATCTCTGAGCAAGTTACTTTACTTCTTTGTTCAAAGAAGGTAATAATAGTACCTACCCTGGTTGGGTTCTTATTAGGATAAAATCATCATCTGAGAGAAAGTGTGTAAAAGCAAGCAGTCAGTGCCCTGTGGTAGTTCCTTCTCCTTCCTTTCCTTGTTCTTCTTTAGCCCATTCAGCCCCAGCTCTCTATCCAATTGGTTCAACAACCTTACGTTGAAGGCTTACTCTGTACTTGGCTTCTGGAAGGTACAGGGAACACAAGCAGAACAAGACATAGTTCCTACCCTTAAGTTGCTCACAGTATCTAGAGACCTGGATACTTAAGCAGATAGTCCAAAATAAGGCAGTAAGAGAGGTTTATACAATTCTGCGGGAGCTCTGGGAAGGCAGTGCGTGGAGAGGCTAGAAAAACAATCTAGGAAATGTTATCAAAACTATGTACTAAAGGGTAATCCCCACTTCTGCTTCCTCACCTCTTACTCCTCTCGGAGGCTTGAAACTAACGACTAGGACCCACATGTAAAGTTTCCAGTGAGAAGGCCTACAGCATATTCGTATACCTGGTAGCTGCTCCAACTTCCCAAGCCTCCCCACAACTGTCTTCTACATTCTTGAGCAAATTACTGTGCCCATCAAACCAGCTTGTCCTGAGAGGACACTGTTTCAGCGTTATCCATGGATGAGGGGGAACACACAAATAAATCTAAGCGGCTTTTCTTATTACAGTGATGGTAGGACCATGGCCATAAGGAGGATCAAGAAGACATGCTCTCTCTTCAGATCCGTAGGGAAGTGAAGCAGGTCAGGTAATCAGAAATGTGGGGCTGGCGGCCTTGGGGAATGATCCCAGTTGGGAAGCCTGAGCTGTACAATGGTTGTCTGCTGTTAATAGGTGGCCCCTTCATCCTGTGGAATGGATCAGGAGCCTCAGTCTTGGGGAGTGAGCCATTTGGAACCTCTGGTTTTTGGGTTATCATTTCTTCAGAGCTGTGGTTTTCAAGGCTGTAGTTTTACAGAGCTGCCGTCTTTCTGTGGAGGTGTCTCTTCCACGGTTAGACAATTCTACATGGGCAAATCTTCCTTATCCTGAATGCTAGTGAGTCTTCCTGTAACTTTGCTGGAGTCTTGGTTCTTATGCTGAGTCTAATGGTCCTTATTCTGAGTCTAATCCATCCTCAGCTGCATGTCACCCTCTGGGTGCTTTCTATGCATCATTTCTACTCCTTACCTGCAACTATTTAGCTCATTTGCTGGGTAGGCATTCCTACTTCATTTTTGCAGAAGAGAAAACTGGGATGCAGACAGGTTTATCAACCTGCTTGAGGTCACAGAGCCAGTAAGTGGCCCAGCTAGAACCTATACTTCTTCCTGATTGACTCAAAAGCCTATGCTTTTTACCACTATACCATGCTATTTGAAAATTTTTTTTTTCTTTCTTGTGGTAAAATATATGTGACATGAAATTTACCATTTTAACCATTTTTAGTGTACAGTTCAGTGGCAGTAAGTAAATATCAAATTGTTGTGCAAAATCAGCCATCTATTTTTTAAGCATTAAAAGATAGCAGTGGGGGCCGGCCTGGTGGCTCAGGCGGTTAGAGCTCCATGCTTCTAACTCTGAAGGCTCCATGCTTCTAACATGGGCCAGTGGGCTCTCAACCACAAGGCTGCCAGTTCAATTCCTCAAGTCCCGCAAGGGATGGTGGGCAGCGCCCCCTGCAACTAAGGTTGAACACGGCACCTTGAGCTGACCTGCCACTGAGCTCCTGGATGGTGCAGTTGGTTGGAGTGCATCCTCTCAACCACAAGGTTGCTGATTCGACTCCCACAAGGGATGGTGGGCTGCGCCCCCTGCAACTAGAAAACGGCAACTGGACCTGGAGCTGAGCTGCGCCCTCCACAACTAAGACTGAAAGGACAACAACTTGACTCGGAAAAAAGTCCTATTGGGGAACACACTGTTCCCCAATAAAGTCCTGTTCCCATTCCCCAATAAAATCTTAAAAAAAAAAAAGATAGCAGGGACATCCAAGCGTAATGATAGTGGGCCTACAGATCATTCATTAAGATAATGAATCTGTATCTGTGTGGGCCAATGAATTTCTACTTAATAGCATGACTTGGTGAACAACTTCTTGGATGTGACTCAACTGCTCATCTGAATTTATAAGCTTTATTTGTAGTTATTATCTTCTGTCAGGGACGTCATAGGCTCCCAACTTCAGGAAATTAAACAAGAATATCTCACTATTATGTTGTTAATTCCATTCAACTCTAATTACAATTGCTAATTGATCCCAGCCTACTAGCTTGACATCTGGGTGCAACAGGCACACCATGGTAGAGGCAGGCAAGTAAATACACCAGAGAGCTTACATGGGTTACACGATTAGATAAATGAGTGCTGCTAAAGACCTCAGGTGGTCCACTTTGAGGGCAGCAGCATGCTGGCTTTCTGGGAAGGAAAGCAGAGCGCACCTCCCTAACGTTGGACAGCGTGCCTCCATCGCGTCAGCTTCCCTGTCAGTGCTTTCATGTCGCTCGCTCATATTGAGTTTACGGTCAGTTCATACTCCAAATCTTCATTATATATATTACATGACACTAGACCTCCCGACCTGTGTCCTTGCAAATGGGCTTTTGGATTCAAGGATAAGACCCTATTTCTATCAAGGATGAAAACTATGTGCGATGCCTTTGCCATGAAACTTGCTCACACGTCACTTTTTCCTCTATTTTCTTACTCTCAAGACTAAAGGGGCAATAGGTCAGTCTTTATTTTCCTCTTCAAATAAGAAAAAGTAGAGAATAAATGGGAAGACACTGGGCTGGTAGCTGTTTATATTGGTTAGGAGAGACTGGGTTGGGTTGATGTTTGTAGTTTTGCAAAATAGTCCTGACACTGAAACTAGTCTTTTAGGTACAAAGCAATAGTTTGCAGTATCTGGCAGCCATATATTGTTTAATTCCCAATTCTTCACCTTGGCAAAGGGCTCTGTGGCTTGCCAGGTTCAGCAAACCAAAGCATCATTGACTTGATGCATATATAAAAGAGCATGTTGTGGGTTATTAAGCAGGGCACAAATGATTGTTCTTTTAATATGCCACCCTTCAGGTCTCATCTTGCAGTCAGGAGAGGTTTCCTAGACTTGGTGCCATTCTAATGTTGATAGAAAATGTTTTCAGAACCTGGTTTCCAAGAACTCTCAGTTGTTAGATGTTCAGGTTGTTACTCAACTCTCCTTTTTCTCATTCTGACCAATGGGGAACACACACAAGAGAGAAAAGTACAATTCTTTTCATAGATAGACAAGCTCCTGATACCCAAAGTAAACTTTGGTAGAAGTTGCTTTGGAGACTCTGACTTTGGTGTGAAGTTGAAGTGCGTGCTTCCACCACCCAGCCCAAACCTAAGTCATTAGATTCACATGCTCAGCCGCATGGCAGAGTGAGGAAGTGAGTAACTGGGTCTGCAGAGCAAATACAAAATCAGTCATCTAATCATCCACATGCCAGGACTATAGGCTTGCCACACCACCCACTCATAGGTTGAACAAGAAGAATGGCAGGCCTGCCCCACCTAGGAGGGACCTCCCAGAGGTGTTTCCCATGTGGAGCAGAAACGTAAGAGGAGGTGTTTCATGCAGTAATGCTCCCATCAGCAATCACAACACAGGGAGTGTGAGCTCTCACCCATCAGACGGCCCACTCTCTTGGTGGAAAGAGAGTCAGGAATAGGAGAGACCAGAGCGTTCCATCCAACCCTCCTAAGAGAGGGGGCAGAGGGCCCTTCAGCTACCAGTTGGGACTGTACAACTGTATAACTATTCCTACCCTCACCAGCATCAGTTTTGAAAAATACGGTAATGGAAGGAGACTAAATTTTGGGTGGTGATCATACACTGCAATGTACAGATAATACATTATAGAATTTTACACTTGAAACTTATATAGTGTTATTAACCAATGTTACCCCAAAGAATTTAAGTTTTAAAAAAGATAATGCTACTGAGCTACCCCTTGGAGGACATCTCATTTGTGATCAAATCCAAGAGTTGATGATTGGGGAAAGGAGCTTTAAGCTGAAAAGATGGTGGAATTTTGATTGGAGAAAAATGTTATGATTGGAAAACTCTCCATGGATAAGCTGCAAGTCAGTCCTTGGTCTATGCAAAGCAGCACCTGTGCTTCCGTGCTGATGGTGCAGATGTAGTAATTAACCACGCTGAAATGCCAACCTCATACTTGGGATTTGGGGAGAGCCTTCTCCCTCTCCGGGAATGGGGGTGGGGTGCTGCAATTTAAAGAGAAACAAACATGAGAGGCAGGTGTGGAAAGACTCTGAAAAGTTTATGACTACTATATTTTGCTGTGTATAATGTGCTCCTCTGTATGATGCACATCCATGTTTTTGTCCCAAACTTTCAGGGGAAAAAAATCTTTTGTTTTAATTTTTTTAATTCAAATTTTTATTTGTTTACATTTAGGTACTTGTTTTTTGTACTATAAAGGAATTTTAGCATTTATTCTTTAACATATTATGGTACAAGAAATTTTATGTAACTAATAATTACAAAACACAAGAACAGATACAAGATACAAGAAATTTTATGTACTGGTGACAAATTTGCGATATTTACACATCATAGAAGGCCAACAACTCTTCATTGTTGCAAGTTGGTCACAAGTTCAACAAAACTGATTATTGTACCCCGGGGTATTATTTTGCATACGGATATTGTTATTGATTTCTAGAGTTACACTTTTAACTCGTAAGCATAAATAAAAGAATTAAAAACATTTATATAGATACAGAATTAGTACTACCCACGTAAAATGTGCATCCTTATTTTTCCCTCACACATTTGGGCAAAAAAAAATGCGCGTTATACACGGAAAATACTGTATTTGGCTTGTGAAAATTGCCTTTTATTTTCAAAGCAATAACGTTTTTGAGAAAAATTAAACTTTTCTCAATGTGAGAACTTTTTGTGTTTGCATTTTATATTAAAATACACTATGGCAGTGTTAAAAAACTATGAATGAATTTTGGAATTAGACAAAGTCAGACTAAGGATCTGGCTGTCTTACTTATGGGGGACCTTGGCCAAGATACTTCACCTCTCTGAGCCTCAGTTTCCTTATGTAGAGTGGAGGTAATCACAACTATCTTTCAGGGTTGTTCTGCAGATTCGAGATATTGGATGTAAAATGCCTAGCCCAGAATGTATTGTTTTGGTGATAGTATGTTTTTCTCTAAATACTTTATTCTGCATTACAGTGGGTGAATTTGCAAGTTTTATCTGTGCACCACACTAAATCCAGAAGGATATTTGTTCCTTTATGTGGTCAGAAAAACTAGGTCAAATTTTAAAGTGGGAATTCAGAAATCATGATCCAGATAAATCCTTTCTGGTCTGTGTTATTGATTTTTTCAGAGAATTAGGTCATCCAAACATTTTCAGATTCATTGGAGTCTGCATTGAAGTGCCAGATGTGGTTATTGTGACAGAACACTGCCCAAAGGGAAGTTTGATGGCTGTTCTGCTCAATGATGACATTCCTTTCAACGGGGGTGAGGGGAGGTGGATGTTCCAGTAAGAGCCAGGAATTTGAGTGACAGGAGACACAACCAAGCCCTCTGTCCATCAATGTTCCTAAGGATCTATTACCATCTGAATGCATTATCTTGGAAGAGGATTTGCGTTACATCTTGGGGCATGGATGGGAATGGGTGGGTCATTATATCTAGACTGGGATGCCTGCAGGGAACAGGACTTTGAATCAGGCCCACCCACTGGTGCTCAGGAAGACCTGGCTGGATATGCTGGAAGAAAGTTATTTAGCATCTGCTGCTAAAAGTAGCAGCAAGTAGTCCTGGTGAGTAGTAGGCACTGGCGAGGTCTAATTAATTTATCTAACAAACACTGTGCTGGACACTGAAGGTTAGAAAAATAAGTAAGAAATGTTCCCTGACTTCAAGAACATCTTGGTCTGTGGGAAAGACAAATTAGCAGAGTTATAGAACAATTGATAGAAATCTCAAGGGAGTGTTATGTGCATGGGAATAGAATCTAGTTCAGACTGGGCATGAGGCATGAGCCATGGAATTTTCTCAGTGGAGGTGAGCTGAGGAAAAGAAGAAGTTTGCCAGGAGAAGGGGAGAAGAGAGGTTATTCCTAAGAAAGGGAACAGCGTGTGTAAGAGAGGATGGTCTAATCTGGGGTTATAAGTAGCTTCGTATGGCCAGAGCTTAGAGATGAAGGTGGAGGTGGGAGGTAGGAGTGGTGAGAAATGAGACCGGAAAGATAAGTAGATAGTCCTGAAATGGGCCCAAGTAGATACAATAATTTAGTATTTGATAAAGATGGAATTTCAAATAAGTGAGGAGAGATTGTTTGAATAAAGGATTCAGGATGACTATCTAACCATTTGATAAAAACAACAGATCTCTAGTGCACACCTTTCATCAAAATTAATTTGGGGACAGCTTTAAATTTTCAGTATGAAAAGTGAAACTTTAAAAGTACTAGAAGGAAACACTCACGTATAATTAAATAACACCAAAGTGAAAACTGACAGGCAGATGAGTAATTGGGAAAAGCATTTCTAACATGATCTCTTACTGAATATCACTAACAAGAGAGCTCAGGTTGATATTATAGACTAGTGGGTATTAGCAATATAAGTAGCATAACAGAGACCTTCCGGTCTGTCATTATAGACAAGTCTATGAACATCTAAATTTGTTTTTAAATGTGACATATGTACAAATGAATCAGATTTATTTGGAAGAAATAGTCACTTTTTTTCCGGATAGTTGTGACCTTATAGCATTCACAAAAGTGGGTATAGCTGAGCTTGCCTGAAGCAATGTCTCCACTGTCTCTGTAAACACAGGCTCTGCATGTCACAGAGGAAGTGCTCTGTGGATTTTTAATTTGTTCTAGATGAAGGATTTCACATCAACATGACCTGCATTGCTTTCTTGCACCTATACCATCATTTTGTTGGTGATGGCCACAGGAAGTGACCCAGCCTCAGTGAGACTTTACTGAACGTGTTTCCAAGTGGACCATCTGGGAGTCTGCTTCCCCATCGCTCAGTAGTAAAGAGTGTGCCCTACTCTGGCAGAGAACAACGTCGTGTCTGATTTGTTCATATATGTTTAAGAGAGAATAAAATATGTTTATCATCGTCATCATCATCTATATTTGAACATCATATGCTTTTGGTTTGAAAAAGCACTGAACAAAAATCCCATAATCTAAAATCTCTTGGATATTAGGGTGAGTTCCCCCATCCAAATCTAGGCCTTTTGAGTGGAAGGAGAGCAGAACTAAAAATACTCTGGCTGCATCTGGAACATGGGGACCCTTTGGGATTTGTTTCTCTTGACCACATTGCAATCATAATGATGTTGAGCGTGGATTTTGTTCCCTGAAATGTGAGTCCTTAAATAAATTCTTCCCATCCTTAGGTTTGCTTTATTTATTTTAAGAAATTTCTCTCCAGGTTTATAAGTTCCAACAGATCACAAAAATTATACACATTTTCAGCAGAGACCAAAACTATCATAAGGACGTTGTCTATAAGAGAAATAGGAGGTGACTGAAGGTGGGGCATGGTTGCTTGAAATTATTTGTCATTTCATTATTTTAAATGTAAAACCTTTGGGAATTGTGTATGTTGGCTAATAGTTTCACATACTTCTGAATGCCATTTAATAGATAAACCAAGGAATGTGGGAATTTCACCCGGAACAATCAAACATTATTCTTTGTACTTCTAAATAAATGCAAAGAGTAATAGAAGGAGATAAGATAATGTATGATGAGAAAATCTGTCCCGTTTCCACCAATTATCTGGTTACTGCCCAGCTTTAATATATGTTTAAATAATTTTCAACAACTGTGCAGTTTAAATATAATCCCACGGAGACTGAAAACAAAACCAAACAACAAACTACCGTTCTTCATGGGGATTGGCTTATCCTAGTCACCATTTGTCATCAATATCTGAAAGTGGGTTCCCTCAGATACATGCAGATGAGCAAGGTCATTTCTACACTGAGCAGTAACCATATATGGAACTTGTCTATGGCAGTGGCTAGGCTGACATCGCTTTGTCCTCTCCAGGAGTGAGCTGAGTATGTGTGTAGGGGCGAGGGGGTGTGGGTTACAGGGGTGGGGGAGCAGTGAGGAGTAAAGGGCCTGAGCAGCATTTTTAGAGTCCATCTGTGATCAGCCCCATGTTGGGGAGTGCTGGGAATGACTGGATGTCTAGGAGGGGCCCTTTGATGAAGATTCTTAAATGCCAGGTTCAGAAAGTCACACTTGATCAGAAAGGAGCACTGTCAGCTCTTACATGGTGGGAATGCCACAGGTTTTGGTGGCAGAATAGAATTTCCTTTCCTTTGTGGTTAATTAAGGCACTTAGTATGGGCTCCAGAGTGGATCTCATAAAGGAATGCCTAATTCACAGTGTAGTTCTAAATGCGGCTTAACAGATAAATTGACACATTTGCTAATTTGCCTTTTTTTTTCCTGTCAGAGAGCAGCTAAGGGGTTGACTCAGCCATCTCAGCTTGTCCCTTTGGGGGTATCCAAAACTAGAGCTGTTGGCTGGAAGTCACCTTAAAGATTATTTATTTGTGCCATTTTATTTTCATATGAGGCAGCTGAGACTCAGAGAAATTGCGAGACCTGTTTAAGGCTCCAGCTAGCTCCCTTACTCCCATTTAGTTCTCCGATGGAAGGACACAGATTCAGCTCTGGGCTCCCTGTTTCTCTCGCCAGCCGAACTTCCGTTATAATTTTGGGTGACCTCAATATCCATGAGGACGATGTGTCCAATACCTGTCCTGTCCATTTTTTGACCTCCCATCTTCTCCCATGATCTTGTCCTTCACCGGCCTCGACTACCCATTTCTATATTTCACTTGAGATATCATCATTGCCTATAACTGGATCCCCTCCAAATCTCCGTGTCAGAATCTCACTCATCGACCTCCACTTCCTTTTTTTTTCAGTGAATTCCCTTTAGTTTCCTAACCCCACCAGTGTATCAGTCTGAGACATGCAATTCCATTGACATATCTGCACCTCACTCCCTCTCGTACCCTCTTTTCCTCCTCTCCTGGCTTAGATTCCATGTCCATCAATGATATAGATTCATTTGTCTGAACTCTTTTCTGTTATCACAAACTGACAAATTATATGTTC
Organism: Rhinolophus ferrumequinum; assembly: GCF_004115265.2. Taxonomy (NCBI): domain Eukaryota; kingdom Metazoa; phylum Chordata; class Mammalia; order Chiroptera; family Rhinolophidae; genus Rhinolophus; species Rhinolophus ferrumequinum. Next base: position 50,070,108 of record NC_046295.1, on the reverse strand, counting down.
GGTGGATTGCTATCTCATCGCCTCTGGACTACAAACTCCTGGAGGACAGGGCCTATGTCTGCTTTGCTCCTGTTGTGTCCCTAGTGCCTAGGGCATAGTTGCCACATGGTAGGTGCTCAGTAAATATTAGTTGAATGAATGAATAAATAAATCAGTGAAAGCAAGGATAGCTTTCAGAGGGGTTAAATTATATTTTGCTCTAGAGATTTTGGCACATGTTTCTGCTTTGATTATATCTAATGCTAAGTTGTTTTTCATTTTTCTTCCTTTCTTTTTTCCCCTTCCCCAGAAAGAAGAGCCTCTTTCTGTGACCATTCCTTGTGTATCCTTCTTGAGGAGCTAATTACAGGGAAGCCTGTAAACTGCTGTCCTTGCCCCTCAGAGTATGCAGAGGTAAGGGGGAGGAAGGAAAGGGAATTGGATGAATTCTGACTCTAAAGCCATCACATCGACTCAGCCTGAACTCATGTCTTGGAAAGAGATATATCAACAGGAGTAACCTGTTGCCTCAAGTAACAACTTCTTGGCATTTTTCTGTCTTTTCCAAATTTCCCTCCACGTGGAGAAGATCCAGTAGGCAATTGGAATATGTGTCAGGAACTTGGAACAGAGGCTCAGATGGAGATAGAAATTTGAGGACTGCCGCTATGGCTGTAACGTAGCCATGGATGGAGATGAAGCCTCTTAGGGAGAAGATGTGGAGAGAGAAGAGAAGAGAGAGGGCAGAATGCTGAAATGGGAGCCCAGCATTCTTGTATAGCTCTGGTGCCATAAACACAATGACAAAGTGATACATGTGACGATGAAGATGAAGAGAGCCTGTTCCTATGCAGCAAGTCCCATCCACAGATGCCCCTATGGCGCCAAAATCACTTTGGGATTTAGACATGCAGAGGGGTTTATGATAATTTATGTAATTGATAAGAATTAAATTTACTAAGACGTGAAATGAGAATTGTGACTTTGAAAGGGTAAGGTCCAGTTTGTGGGGCAGTGGCGGGACCAGCCAGTGGTGTTACAGAGTCCTTTCATCGAGCCCCAGCCTTGGTGTTAATTTCCCTTGTGAGCTTAACTCCCCAGGCTTCCTGCACATCAGCATCTCTGGGCTTTAGTTTCCTCATCTTTAAAATAAAGAAGGGACACCCCTCAGTGAATCCAAGGGGGCAGGTACAGGTTGCATGTCAGAACCAGGGATGCTCCCCAATAAGGGCACGTATCATTTGTGATCTGAAAAAGCTTATTGCATTTTATTATCAAATTTCACATTTGTAACACGAACAACAATCACACAGACTGATTCAGTCGTTCAAACTACTGAATGTAAAGCTCAACTAAATCTTTCGGGCTGATGGGGCTAAGGGTAAAAAAGAGAGAGAAACCTGGGAATAGATGATTCCAAATTGTTCAGTTTTGCAATTCTGTTCAGAACATCCATAACTCAGTATGTCATTGTTACTCTTGATCACTGATCAGTAGATCCAAAGACCCGCATTTGAACAAGTAACGAAGCTTTGACACAAGACAAATCCCCACAGAGTTAGTCCGGTGGACGTGACGATGGCTTTGGTACGCTTGGGTGATTTCCCAGTCCTCACCATCTGCATCCATTTAGGTATGGATTTACCAGAGAATTCAGTGCAAGTCTCAGTGTTATACCCCCTCGTAGCTGGCTTGGTTACTGGATCCCAAGGGGATGATAATTATAAGCTAAGGGCCCCCTATAGGAATTCCCCTGCCTTCTAGGAGCTTTCAAAGAGTCAGAGATTAATACACAGGGAACAAAGTGTTCCCATGGAATAATTTCTCTTTGTGATGGTTGCTTAGATGGAGAAGTACAGCAAACACCTGCAAGTGCTTGAGGCAGAAAGGACCCAAGACTTCATGCATGAAACACAAAAAACCGGTTGCCTGCTCTGTAGTAAGTAATGCCTTACTGAAATACAATGTCAATAATGAAGACTGATTTGGTTAGTTCCTAAATTTCTACTTCACTTGTTTCTCTGGAATGCTCTTTGCTGAGAAGTAATTGCTGAAGCCATGGAAATAACAATTTTACATCTTGTGTTCTGCTTGCATGGATTAAGGGTCATTGCTTGCATGGGTTAAGGGTCATTTCTCATTTGCACCAAATTTTGGTAATTCTGAGTCCTTTTAACAGAAGTCAATGAGTGCAAAAAGTCCAAGGTAGAAGACACATCTTTACCTGTAACGTCAAGGAAAGGATGATTTCACGTCAGCACTGGATCTTGGGCAGCTGTGCGTGAGTCTCACAAGGAAGTGCCCAGCCTAGCGTCACCGAAGCTGCAGAGGAAGGTGCTCAGGCAGGCAGAGGATTCTAGCACCGGGAGTGGAGTGGAGCAGAATGGTGAAGACATGTTTCAGAGCTTGGGCTATGGAGGGAGACAGAGATGGATTAATGCCTCAGCGCTGCCTTTTTCTAGTTTCTAGTGGCTTGGGCAAGACACTACATGAGCCTTAGTTTCTTTATCCCATGAAATGGGGATTAAAAACTGTACCTACTTCATAGGAATGTCATATTAAATTAATGAGTTAATGAAGATGTAATGCTCTTAGCAAGTGCCTGGTACACTGAAGAGCTCAATAGATTGATGATGATGATGATGATAGGCCAGGATCTTTGTTTGAGGGATCTGCCAAACCGAGGAAGCAAATAGGCAGCGTGTACCTGCCTGGCAGAGAGAGTGACTGTTTTATCTTCAGGCTTAGGTGCCTACGCAAGGTCCACCAGCATCCCAACAGATTATTTCCATTATCCCAAGGACCAAAGTTTTCTGTCTTCTGCCCTGTTGGGTGGGCGAGGGCTGCCCAGTATGTGCCAGGCGTGGAGGTTCCCCATGTGGTTAATGTAGAAAGTCCAGTTTCCCCTAGCCCAGTACTTCTCAATTCTGGCTGCACATTACAACGCCTTGGGGCTTTCATAATAAAGTAAGGCCTGGGCTCCACCTCTCGGACTTTCTACTATAATTATTCAGGGGGAAAATTCAGGCATTTGTACTTGAAAAGCTTACTAGGGAATTCTAATGTGCAGCTCTGCTTGGGAAACTACTGACTAGCAGTTTAACAAGTAAACTAAGCATTGTCTTAATGCAACGGAATCAGTAAACATCTAGTAGCAAGGTAATTGCCAAAGCGATAATTCTTTAATTATCAGTTGGAATAACTGGTTCTTCCTCTGTTTGACCTCTTTACAGCATTTGACACCACTGACTCCTCCCTTCTTTGTGAAGCTCTCTCCTGCCTGGATTTCCCTACTCCCTCTCTCCTCTTCACCTACCGCTGCCCTGCAGGCTTCCTCTCTGTCTTTTCAGCAGTTCGGCATCCTTCATGCACACTTTGGATGTTGACAGTTTCCTGGGGTCTATCCTTGGCTTGTTTTTTACTTGTCCTAAATCATCTCTGATTTAGCTCTAGCTCCCAGCTTCCACCACCACCGGTATGCCCGTGATTTACAAACCTAGTGTTTTCACCCTCCATCTATCTTGAGACCCAGGTGTGTAGTTTCTAGCCACTGACGTGGATATCCTGGACCACTTAGACTAAAGCTGGGCAGCAATGTTTTTATTTTTCCCTAATTGCCTCAATGGCATTCCTAACCTTCACTGCTTTATTTACACCCCCTTTAAACCTCATCTGTCCTCACTCTTAATGGATCACCTTGCTCCACCATCTCTTCTTCCCAATTATAGGCTCTCAAGTGTGAAATTGCCCTAAGTTCACCACTTAGGCCATTCATCCTGTTGGTGGGATGAGTAACTCTCCAAATTAGTCTTAAGCTATCCCCATCTGGGCAGAGACATATCAATACTTCCTTTAAACCCTCTCCTGGCCATAGAAAGCCATAATTTTATGTTCAGCTAGCTCATGTATGTGACTAATTATATATATTTCTGTTTACCTAGGAGGATTATGTATTGTTTGTGTGCATAGACTGAATTTTGTTCATTTTTGTGTCTCCAGTGCCTCGCCAAGCTCCTGGGACATGGTAGGTGCTCTGTAAATATTGATGAGAAGCCTGAATACATTTTGTATTCTTCCATTAACAATGAATACAAGAAATAACAACATAGGCAGATCATGCTGCATTTATAAGCATTTAGCTTATTACCAAGGTAGATTATGAATGCGTACATAAAAAATGGTCTGTTGAGACAGAAATTCCTGAGGGAAATACAAAAATATCACCCTATTTCTTTTACTGAAAAAAAGTACAAAATTCAATTTTCCCACTATTATTAGACTCCAATAAATATTCATCCTTTATCGCTCCAGGGGGGTCCCAAGCTTCCCGCAAGTGCAATGTGTGCTAAATGTGCCTAATAAATCCCTCTGATTATTTTTACCCTGTAGCCAGAATGGAGATCTTAGTTGGTTTGCTTCTTCCAATAGCCTAAAGATTCAAATAACATTAGATTTTTAATCCCCAAGACTACAGGAGGCAGGTTAAAATTGTTCATGCACCACATTGAGTTTAGGAAAAGACTCCCATGAAGAAGGTAATAGCCTGCTCTTGGGAACAAAAAGTTCCACAAAACCCCCCAAAGTACAAAGCTCCAGAGCTCTCTGAACTAACAGTGCTGACTGCTCACACCAACTAAATTGCAAATCCAGTCGGGCCTGCTTAATTCACCCTGAGAAGTCTTAGTTCCCATAATAGTGTCTTGTGTTAGGGGAGGTGTCAATTTCAGTAACCAGCGTGCTCCCTCAGTAAATCCCAATTTGAATGCGATTACACATAGAGTTTCCATTCCTTCAATTAACTCTCCTTGTTTCTCCGCCCCTGACAGCACCCATGACCCCTTCTCAACACTGGTCCCAGAGGAACTGAGGTTAAGGAATGTACTTGGTGCAAGTCCATGATGGCCAGGCGAACAATGCAAACATTACCCCATTACTGTGCATGGAGGACAGAACAATTGAGAGTGCCAGTGGTGACGAATGATGCTCCAGACATGAAGATTGGGCGCTGTGTGTCTTTTTCCTTGAGAATAATGAACTGTTCTAATTCATACCTGAAAACAGGCATGTTACTGACACAAGTTGCTGGTGACTTTAACACAAGGCTGATTTTGCCAAGCTCAGAGTTACCTGAGTCCATCCATCTTTTTCAAGTGAATTAACATAACTGGAGTTAGGATTTCAACTCAAAAGGCAGAGAAATGAAGCAAGCTACAGTATTATACAATTGTGCTCGACAGCTAGTAGATGGAGAGTAAATAATACCGACAAAAGAAGAAAATGCAGGCTTTTGAGTCAAGTGGCAGTGAGTTTACCATTTAGGCACACTGTTAATAAGATGTGTTGGTGTGATTTTGTTAAGTCCCTCCACCCCCACAACTTTCTCCTCTTTCTAACTCAAATCAATTTCTTAGAGCTAAAAGACATCCAATTTAACAAAGATGCAGGAAATTGCTTTAGAAAGATAATCTTCTTCATCTTAGGGAATGGGTCTTAAAACCTGACGTATATAGGCCATCCAGTTCTTCCTTTCCATGACAAAAGGATACAATGGCCACATGTGTGATAAGGCAGAACTGAGGTCATCTTGCCTGAGGGCAAATTTTGAAAGTTCAGAGAAAAACCCAAGAATTGCAGTTGTAAGTGTGAGGTTGAAACCTTCTAAATGATTTGCACAAGAGCAGCTTGCTGCAGGCACTCAAAGCAGCCAGTCCTAGTAACTAGGGGACAAGGGACCTTCCCCGTTTTACTGATGGAAAAAGTGAGCATAGAGTTTAGAAAAGCTTCGAGTCCTGCCCTGTCACTGATGAAGACCGTCTCCTAGGTTGGGAGGTGGAGTGGGGAGGCAGAAAGCCTCTTTCCAGCTAAGAGTCCATTGTAAACTCAAAGTAATTTATTTGAGGAAATGAAAGCCTCATGAACAACCAAGAAATAAAAGATCTAGAATGTAGGTAGGAATGAGGATAACTGGCAAACAAATTTATCTCTACCTGGGATTTCTCTAAATGAGCTTTGCAGTTATCTCAAGCTATGTAAAACTCTTGTTATATAAACCCATTCACTTGATGGACAGAAACAGGGTGAGTTCAGATGTTAGGGGGTGGAGTTCTTATCAAACAAGCTGCCCTAGCTTTGAATAACCAACAAAGCCTAAAACAAAGCTAAGCAAAAATCAGACACACAAACAAACCCAAACCAAACCCAAACACAAAACCCCCAAATCTCAAACCCCAAACCAAACAACAACAAAAACCCAACCGAATATATCAAACGACTAAGAATATTTTCTAAAGCAATTAAGTGGCCTATCACTTCTATATCTCCCATGCTGAGAATTCTGAGTTTCAAAAAATTATGCTGAACAAGGAGGTACCATTGCTTAATCAGGTCTTGCCAATTATTTTGCCTGATTTAACTTTTTTCTGCTTCACTGTGCCTTTCCAGGGACATCGTGGGATTCACTCAGTTTTTCAGCTGTATCAGGTAGTGGACGGCCTGAACAAGCTGCACACCACCTTTGGCAAAATTATAGATCATTATAATGTCTACAATGTGGAGACGATTACAGATTTGCCTGAGTGGTTAATGAAGAATGCGCAGTCCCTTAAGCATGGAGTAATATTAACTTGACTTAGGAAAAACTAGGAATTAATGGGAGTGAATAATTGATATAAAAATTCTCATTTTCCTAAGTCATAAGCTCCTAGGAAGCAAATCTTAGTAGCCTCCTGTGTGCCTAGGGCTTTTCTTATAGTGGGCACCCAGAAAATGTCTATTGATTTTATTTGAGAGCCATCTTTATCCAACAGTAAGGGAAACAAACTGGTTTTGTACTTTTATTTTTGTGGCCAGACTCTCAGGCACTTAGTTCAATGACCTCTAACCCCTTCATTTATTCACACTTATATTTTCCTTTCCCCATGGCTAGTGAGGGAAAGAGATGAATCTTGAAAGATGAGGTAGCAAACACGGAACAGTATATAGATTAAATGATACCAATAATCATTACAATTCTAAATTTAATTTTAAGTCTACAAATCGAGAAGGGAACGACGAAATGTTTCATTAGCCATCAGGCAAAATAGATTTAGAAAATATTTGCAATTCGTCTAATCAGTACACAATAATTGAGAATCCAATATGGGCCAGGCATTGTGCTAGCATTGGAGCTCTGGAGGTTATAAGGCTGAATGTGACAGACAGGGTGGCTACCCTCAGGGAACTTACAGTCTAGTAATAAACATAGTCATGTGCTGCATAATGACATTTCGCTGCATAATGCCCGACTGCATATGCGATGGTGGTCCCATAAGACTTTAATGGAGCTGAAAAATTCCTATCGCCTAGTGAAGTTGTCATAGCCCATGACTTCAGAGGACTTGCCAAGCATGAGGAGGCTGCGAAAGGCAACAAGGCTGTGGTTGAGATGGCAAACAACTTGAACCTGGGTGTGGGTGAAGGTGACCTGGAGGAGTTCCTGGAGGTGGTTCCTGAGGAGTTGACTAACGAGGTGTTGTTGCAACTGGAACAGGAACACACAGCTGAAGAAGAGGCAAGAGAATGGGAAACTGCAGGAGAAGAAAAAGAAGGCCCCCGTCCCCAAGAAAATTCGCAGGGAAGGGTTTAGCAGAGGCTTTTGCAGACTTCCACAGCTCCTTAAAAAGTTTGAAAACATGGACCCCAGCACTAAAAGGTTTCCATTAAGAGGAATGTTTATGGTGCATTATCTGCTTACAAGCAAATCTGTGATAAAAAAGAAACCAATAAAGCAAACCACCAGGGACATATTTCTGAAAAGAGTGACACCTCCTTAAGAAGAGCCCGCGGCAGATCCTTCAGGAGGTTTTGCACAAAGAGGCATTGTTATCATGGCAGATGCCAGCGGGGTGTGTGTGATTGCCCCAGAAGGCCCAGCGGGACAAGTTGTGCAGGTGGAAGACTGATATTGATGGTCCTGACCCTGTGCAGGCTTAGGCTAATGTGTGTGTTTGGGTCTTAGGTTTTAACAAACAAAAGTAAAAAGTAACAAAAAATTTTTTTTCGATAGAAAAAAGCTTATAAAGTATATAAAGAAAGAAAATGTTTTGGTATAGCTGTATAATGAGTGTTTTAAGCTAAGTGTTATTGCAAAAGAATAGAAAAGTTAAAAAAAATTAAAGTAAGAAAGTTAAAGTAAGCTAAGGGTAATTTAGTATTGAAGAAAGAAAAATACTTTTTATAAACGTAGTGCAGCCTGAGTGTACAGTGTGTATAAGGTCAACAGTATTGTATAGTAACGTCCTCGGCCTTCACATTCGCTCCCCACTCACTCACTGACTCACCCAGAGCAACTTCCAGTCCTGCAAGCTCCATTCATGGTAAGTGCCCTACACATTTTCTTTTATACCATATTTTTACTGTACCTTTTCTGTTTAGATATGTTAGACACAGAAATACCACTGTGTTACAGTTTCCTACAGTGTTCAGTACAGTAACATGCGGTACAGGTTCGTAGCCTAGGAGCAATGGGCTGTACCATACAGCCTGGCTGTGGAGTGGGCTATATATACCATCTAGGTTTGTGGAAGTGCACTCTATGATATTCGCACAACGGCAAAATCACCCAAGGACACATTTCCAGTAGTGTCCCCATCGTTACACGGCACAGGACGGTAGAAGGACTGGCACTAGTAACCATGTTGAAGAAGGAATGACGCTTCTGCCATTTCACCTTCATTATGCAACCTGTCATTCACACGGGTCACTGCCTGCTTCACTGCAACTCACACATTTCCTTTTCTTTCCATTCATTACTGAAAAGTACTGTGTTATGAAGTTCGTGTTATTAAGTTAGTATTGTGCTTGGACAATTCCTTGTGTTTCCTTTCATTACTGGAAAATACTGCATTAGGAAATGAAAGTGGCTATCATGCATGACCACGTGATTAAATCATGTCTGCTTTATATTTCATTTTGTCTCTGGTTGGGCTTTTCTTCCCTGTGCCTCTAATTCAGAATCAATAAACAGAGGTTTAGACCCAAACATGCTCCCAGCAAAAGATGAGGATTTTTTTTAACAGATCTGTTAATGGGTAAATGTAGGGCACTAGATGCTTAGTAAGCAAGGATGCTGCTTTTCAATAATCCCATGATTTAAAGGATTTTCCTTCATTCACCAAGAGTAAGCTCGTCGTACAGAAATGTGGGTGAGGTCATAATACTATCTCTGATGGTCACTATTGAAGAAAAGCAATGGAAATATTTTTTGGCTAAATTTGAAGTGAACTTTTGAGTTGATTGAAAATGGATTAAGTACGTAAGCATCTTGATTCTGCTTTATTACGCTTTAGGGAAGTGCTGATTCATTTGGTTTTGGTCAAGGTCTGATGTGATGCTGAGTCTTCGTTCTATAATATTATCTGTTTTATTGTTCTTGCACAATTTGGTCACGTGTCAGTGTGAGCTTGTCTGCTTATCACATGTGTTACCATAGCATAGAACAACAGGAAATGTCGCACAGTAGAATATAGAATGGATGTCTGTGTAAGGGTAGCTAAAAAATGTTAGTTTCTCATATATTTATTAATTGACAAGTTAATTATCCACCTTTGAGTTTGGCCAGTGGAATTATTTGGAATGGTGGTTCCAGGGCTAACAAGGTCTGCATTATCTCATAGTAGCTTAGAGCTGGAACACTAAAAATAATGTAGCAAATACCTTGTAGCAAATGCTAAGGGCTTCACATGGATTATTTCTTCACAACATCCCTATGACCTAGATACTATAATCCTCATTTCCCAGATGAGAATGCTGAGGCTCAGTGACTTGCCCAAGGTCACATAACTAGTAAATGCAGAGCCGGGGCTCAAACTGGTTTGATTCAAGAGCTCATGTCACTGGCTGCTCACTAACTATGCTGCTTCGCATGGCTGGCAGAAAATGTAGAGATTTATTCCAACGGAAGGATCTGAAGCCCAGGAAAGTTAAGTGATTTAGCAAAGGTCCCCTGATTTGTGGCAGATTTGGGCCCATGACTCAAATCCCCTGAGCCCATGTCCTTTCTGCTCATGGTGAAACAGAAGAATTGGGCTGTAGGGGCATCTGCATCTTTCCCTTTATCAATGTGCTAACCATGGAGTTGTCCTTTATTCCTCCTGCCTTTCTCCTCTTATAGCAGCTGGCCAGAAAATACTGTTGCAAACGGTATGAAACAAACGCTGTTTTACCACAGGGTCTTGCATGAGGTAGAGCTCATGGAATAGAGTGGTTATGTGTCAGGCTCTGCAGTCAGATTCCAGCTGGGTTCAGATCTCAACTCTCTGCCACTTGCCTGCTGGGTGATTTTGTGCAAATTAATCTCTGTGCTTCAGTTTCTCCATCTGTAAAACAGGGATAATCATGGTGCCCACCTTATAAGATTGTTTTTGAGGCTTAAAGCGTAGGGAAAGAAGCCAGGCCCTGCCTCAGGCAGCACTGGAAGCTTAGCTCTTGTCCCGAAATCCTTCCTATTTAAAACAAAACATCTTTGTGTTTTGATCAAAGGAATGTTCAATAGTTGATTGGTATTGTTTTGCTCTGAAGCCTATGTTATTCTTTCAACCTGTAAGATCCTTGTTTTATGCCTTTCAATTCCTGATGTTTGGGCATTTTTTGAGTGTGTGTGTGTAGGTTTTAAAGTGTGTGTGACTAAATGAAAGTAAAGCAGGGACCGTGAACATTTTTTTAAAAAGGAAAAAAAAAAAGTGCACGCATAGTACAAAAAGCATATGGAGCTCTTATGATGCCTGGTGCAGCTTATGCTCTCTGGAAATGTTATTATTCATCAACCTTTCGCTTTCTCAGCCTCAGCCCTGGTCCAGACCGCCATCTTTCTACATCTGGACAAAACACAGTGCCTCTGTCTTTTGCACTATTATGAGATGAAATGATACTTTGCTTATCTTATTCTCTTGCTCAAGAACTTAATTGCCTACAGCATCATGTCAAACTCTCCAGGCTTGCAGGTAATGCCCCACATAACTGACTTCTTTAGCCTTTGTCATGTGTTTCACCAACTGTACAGTGTGAGGGTACAGTCCCCACAGGACTGCCCTCACTTCAGACATCAGCCAAAAGTTTGGTGGTCTCAGGACCATCCTCATTTCAGACCAGCTGGCTACAAATTCAGGGGTACCCACAACCACCCTCAGGTTTGATCATTTGAGTGACTCACAAAACTCAGGAGTGTTATACTTATAGTTTTATTACAGCAAAGTGATACAAATTCAAATCAGCCCCGGGAAGGGACACATAGAGCAGAGTCAAGCAGGGGCCCAAACATGGAGCTTCTGGCGTTCTCTTTTCATGGAGTCACGGACAGCATCACCTCCTCCCAGTTGCCATGTGTGACAATACACACAAAGTATTGCCAACCAGGGAAGCTCACTTGAGTTTTTGGTGTCCTGAGTTTTTATTGGGGCTCAATCACGTACTGTTCACGTGGCTGACCTTTAGTCTCCAGCTACTCCCAGAGGTCAGGCTAATACCTTTAGTGATCAGTTCCTCTGGAGGTCACGACTGATACTGTGTGACCCTAAAACCCCATCATAAATCACATTGTTAGACTCTCGGTGGCCAAAGCTCTCCAGCAACCAAGATCCTCCTATTAGACAGGGCATGCCAGAGGCCTCGAGGTCAATTCCTAGTAGCCAAGAACAAAGGCTAGACCTTTCTTTGCGTGCAGTGTGTTCTCCACAACACAGCCTTGTTTCCTATTCCTCTTCTATACAAGTAGGACATTACTCACCAAACAAGGCAACACCCAAACCATCCCATGCTTTCATACAGTTTCTTTTATCTGTAATATTTCTTCCTTTGCTTCCAGGATACTTAAATGTTATGCTTTATATGAGGCTCAGCTCAAGTCTCACTTGCCCCCGAAACTTTATTTGCCCCGAACTTTCCTAATCACCCACTTTTCTAACTAGTTTTTGCCTTGTGTGGCCCGGCAATGTGCCTATATTTATAGACTTCCTCAGCCTTGTATCTCTCTGTAGCCTAAGTGTCTACCACAAAGTAATTGCTCAAAAATATTTTTATGAAAATGCTTATTAATAATGATGATAATTTTCCTAGTGTCCAAGGCATTCAGTAAATCTCCATTGAAATGAACTGCACTAAGTTTACCTTTGATTGTAAATTAGGTACCTTCGTTAGTTATATCTCACTCTCTCTGATTACTTATTTAGATACTTATTTAAATTACTCATTTAGATAAGTTGCTATCCGAGTGAAAAAAACAAGTGGTAGATTGACATTTGTGGACCTTAATGTTTCCCACAAAACAAAATGACCAAAAATGTTTCCTGGAAACCAGAACTTTGTGCTAGGCTGGTTTAGCAGTTATTTTCACTGTGGTTTAGTTCCTGTGACTCGTGGTGGGTTAGAGTCTAGAAAAGATAGGCAACCCCCATCCAGAGAGCTCTTTTGAAAAATAATCGGTGCCTTAAATACCAATGCTTTAATTTTATATCCCAAGATCCTGGGATTCAGCACTGAGTTAGACAAGATCACTGTTTGCTGTGTAGACAGATGGATTTTTGTTGCTGCTTGGTAGACAAGTCCTTTCTCTCACCCTCACCAAAATAAAACATCTTTACTAAAATGTCTGAATTGCTGGCTTCATTCAGATAGGGTCTTGATGTGTATTTTATTTAGACCATGCCTTAATTGTCATGACAACCGTGTGTGTGTGTGTGTGTGTGTGTGTGTGTGTGTGTGTGTGTGTTTGCTGGATGGTGTCTGGAAACAGCACCTTCAACATCCAGGCAGAAACAGAGTGGGTGTGTTGAACAGAGTGTTTCCTTACCCATTTAAACAATGATGTCAGAAAAGGTTGAAAACATCATTCAACATTCACTCTTTCAATTAAAATCCTAAATAATCAGCTATTCTCACCAGAAGAGCAGAGCAGTCATACATTCAAGGTCAATGTCTAAGTGTCTAGGTTCTCATTCTGTATCGTATCAATGCCCATTAGGATTCGACCATGTTCTGATCCTGCTGACCCTGCTATGTCAACCTTCTCCCCTACAACTTCTTCAGTCTCATCACTTGCAGGAAACTTTAGTGCCCTGGACCCCTACCTACTCTGGGGAATCACTTACAGATTATACTGTTTCAAACTTCTGAGATTTTGTCACATTTCTCTAAAGAAAGTCAGCTTTTTCAAGGCACATCATTCATCTTTGAGCCATGAAATCAATTTTGTTCATAGCTTGACACAGAGTCCACTTATCTTTATGTGTTTTCTGTATCTTTGGAAGCCCCACTGACTCTTCCAGGCTACTGTGCTGCTATTCTGTAAGTACCCCTTCCACTGCACAAATGCTCTTGTGGAAGTCAAGACTTAATCTTTGATGCATCATTTTATTATTTCTTGTGACTTCTGTAGCTTTGATTGAGAGTCCCTATTCTTGGTGTGAAAGGTAGATATAAGACATTGACTCAAATATAGCTGGTTGCCTCAAACTGTTCCTCTTGTTTGTCTTGAAATGAGCATGAGAGGATAAAGCTATATTAGGAAGACAATGAAAACGATGCTACTTGAACATAAGAAGCATTGACCAACAGTTGCCAAGAGACAATCTGTTTACATTGTGGACAATAAAGATTTATTGGATCATCCTGTGTCCAGATCACTCAAGCTTAGTGACTTTTGCTCTCAAAGCCCCATTTCTGGAGGGTTTTCTGACTCTTTGTCCTACATGAACTTTCTAAGCTACAAGGGAAGGTCCAGTTAAAGATTTGGGATGGCAAGCCTCTGTTAGCAGAAGCCTTGAAAAAAATCTGCTTTAGTTCACTCAAGTGTGCCATTGTTTCATATGTTTTCAGACATGGTGGTATCCAGGGTACCCAATGCCAGTGCTGGGGAAGTAGCAAGCATGGCTCTGGACCTGGTGGCTGTGTTCAAGACCTTTGAGATTCCACACAAACCCAATGTCCAGCTGAAAATCCGTGCTGGGATCCACTGAGATAAGGCCACACAGGATGTGTGAAGAGCCTTCTCTGTACTTCTCCCATATCCCAATATGCCTCAGTGTTCAGGGGAGACAATATGACCCCATCTATGCAGGCAAAAAAACAAAACAAACCAAAACCTTGAATATTTAAACTCCATGACTACAATGTTAACAATTTGCCAAACATTTCCCTTGGAAAGGTAAAGAAATGAACACTTATTAAGCACCATTTATTCTGTGGCAAGTATGCCAGGGAGTCATACCAATAATCTCATCTGACCCAAGATGAAAAGATTATTGTTATTAGTTGCTTTTCACTTTTTTTGAGGTAAATGTACATACAGTAAAGGGTACTAATCTTAATAGCACAGCCTGATGAATTTTTATCTCTGTATACCACTCTTGGAACCAGCACCCAGGTGAAGATAGAGAACAGTGCCAGCACCCTAAGACTTATCACAGCCCTCCCTCACCCCTCCCTCTCTCCACCTGTCAATACCACTGACCCCTGAGGGAAAACACTCATCTGTTATCTCCATGCATCAATTTAGCCTGTGTTTGAATTTATGTATCCTTTTGTTCCAAATGGATGTGTTTCCATCTGCTACGTATTGTTGCATATAGCTGTTAAAGATTATTTTTAAAAGAAACTCAAATACCCTTAAGGCCTCAAGGAAGCATTTTACATCATCAGAGTGAATTGATTGATCTTGTCTGCTGGGAAGGCAACCAGATGTGCTGCTTAGCGGAAGCCAAATAGTTCTTGTGTATTTACATACATAGTACATAAAAAAAACCAAAAAAAAAAAACCCACTGAAGATTGCATGTGGAGAGAAGTCATATAAATCTTGGTCAGATGAACTGTAATTATCTTCATTTATTCCAGGTTCCAGTTGTTCAGAGAGGTGATTCTCCCCACAACCCAATGTTTAAAATGGGAATACTTGTATTTGGAACAGAACTTAAAGGATACAAAACAAAAACTTGTATGCAAATGTTAACAGCAGCATTATTCATGATATTAACTGGTGAATGGGTAAATGAATTGTAATATACCCATACTATGGATTATTACTCAGCAATAAAAAGGAATGAAATAATGTGGGTGAATTTAAAAAACGTGCAATAAGGTGGATGAACTTAAAAACCATACTAAGCATAAAGGTCAAATGCTATACACTGTATGACTTAATTTGTACGACATTCTAGGAAAGAGAAAACGATCATGACAGAAAGCAGATGGGTAATTGCCTGGGGCCCAGGTGGAAGAGGGGATTGACTATAAAGGAGCACAATGGGATTTTTTGGTGTTTGTTTGTTTTTAAGATTTTTATTAAAATATAGCTAACATACAAAAGTCTATTTTGTCTGGTATAAGTATTGCTACTCCAGCTTTTTTTGGTTGTTTGTTTCCATTTTCATGAAATATCATTTTTCCATCCCTGTATGTGTTTTTTGATCTGAAGTGAGTCTCTTGTAGGCAGCATATGTAAGGGTCTTATTTTCTTATCCATTCAACCACCCTATATTTTGATTGGAGCATTTAATCCATTTACATTTAAAGTAATTGTTGATAGGTATGTAGTTATTGCCATTTTATTATTTATATATTTTTTATCTTTTATTATTAATTTTTTCTTAAAGAAGTTCCTCTAACATTCCTTGTAATATTGGTTTGGTGGTGATGAACTCCTTTAGCTTTTTCTTGTCTGCGAAGCTCTCTATTTGTCCTTCAATTTTAAACGATAGCTTTGCTGGGTAGAGTAATCTTAGTTGTAGGTCCTTGCTTTTCATCACTTTAAATATTTCCTGCCAATCCTTTTTGGCCTGTAAAGTTTCTGTTGGAAAATCAGCTGATTGTCTAATGGGAGCTCCCTTGTAGGTAACTAATTGCTTTTCTTTTGCTGTTTTTAAGATTCCCTCTTTGTCTTTAACCTTGGCATTTTAATTATGATATGTCTTGGTGTGCACCTCTTTAGGTTCATCTTGTTTGGAACTCTCTCTGAGCTTCCTGGGCTTATATATCTATTTTCTTCACCAGGTTAGGGAAATTTTCCATCATTATTTCTTCATATAGGTTTTCAATTCCTTGCTCTCTCTCTTCTCCTTCTGGTACCCCTATGATGTGAATGTTGGTACGCTTGATATTGTCCCAGAGGCCCCTTAAACTCTCTTCATGTTTTTGGATTCTTTTTTCTTTTTGCTGTTCTGATTGGATGTTTTCTGCTACCTTATCTTCTAAATTGCTGATTTGATCCTCTGCTTCATCTAATCTACTGTTGATTCCCTCTAAAGTATTTCAGTTATTGTAGTCTTTATTTCTGACTGATTCTTTTTTGTTTTTTATCTCCATTTTTATGTTTCTTATCTCTTTGTTGAAGTTCTCCCTGAGATCACTGAGCATCCTTATAACCAGTGTTTGGAACTCCGCATCTGGTAGACTGCTTATTTCCATTTTGTTTAATTCTTTTTCTGGACTTTGTTCTGTTCTTTTATTTGGGAAATGTTTCTTTGTCTCCCCATTTTGGCTGCCTTCCTGTGTTTGTTTCTATGTAGGCTGCTAGCCTCCCAGTCTTAGTAGAGTGGTCTTATGTAGTAGGTTTCCTGTGGGACCCATTGGTGCAGTCTCCCTGGTCACCAGAGCTGGGTGCTCTAGGTGTGTCCCTTGTATGGGTTGTGTGTGCCCTCCTGTTGCAGTTGAGACTTGATTACTATTTGCACATCAGTAGGAGGGATTGACCCATAGGCTGATTTGTTGTGAGGACTGGCTGTGACTACAGTGGAGGAGCTGTTGTGTGGGGGCTGACCGTACAGAGCAGGGCTCACTTTAGTGGGGCTCTGGTGCCTGCCTAGCCTGCCCTTTGGGTGTGTTGTTCTTGGAGGTGGCCGAATGATGCTCTGACCCAGTCTGAAGCTGGTCACTGGGCCTGTCAGCCCCAGGGCCTCCTGGGAAGGGACCCACTGCAGACCAAGTTCAGCTGCAGTCTGTGCCCTGCCTGGGGCCACCTGGCATGAGCCACAAAGTAATCCAGAGACAGCTGCCACCTGTGTTATGCTTGGAGGGGCCTTGAGTGGCTAAGCCAGGAATCAAGGGCGACTGTTACTAGTGCTGGGCTTAGGGTTGCTCAGTCAGAGGTATGGGACCTGCTGAAGTCAAATGGTGCTTGTTTGCATTTTGTGAACCTTTGAGAGATTTTAGGAAAGTCCACAGCATGAGCCAAGGCAGGCCTTTTACACGGAAAAGCCACTGGAAGCAGCTTGGGTGGGCCTAAAAATTGGGTGGGGTGTGGTCTCAGGGAATCATTAGGGTGGAACATACAAAAGGTGATAGCCAGTTTGGAGACTCAGATATGGTGGCCACCTGTGTCTGTATGCAGGGAGGGGGTGGGCTCAACAAAGAAATAGTGGCTTCCACCAGCTCCTCCATCTGAGAGAAAGCTGCCCCTCCAGCCTTCACTCTGAAGCTAGAAAATTCAGTTCCACCCCGTATGTCCCTGGTGCTTTTCAAGCTGCTGCCCCAGCGCTGGAGCTCAGAGTAAGTGAGTCCGTCGGCCACTAAGTCCTTGTGCCCCTCCACCTCCGCCTTAGGAAGAGTGCCTGGGAGTGCAGCCACCTTCCGTCTCACTCAGGCACAATCTTTGCTAATTATCACAGCCAGAAATTATGGAGACTTCTCTCCTTGGCACTGAAACCTTGGGCTGGGGAGGAGCTGGGCCCCGTCACTCCTCAGGGAGGTACCTCTGGAGCTGAGATATTCCTCCTGATTTTTAATGGTCACACATGACTTTGGGGCCAGCCCGTTCGGTGACTCTGACCCTTCTACTAGCCTCTAGGCGGCTTCTTCTGTATGTTGTAGGGCTCCAGTTCAGTTAGACTTCAGGTGATTCTCAGTAACGGTTGTTCTGTGGTTGACTTGTAATTGATGTGGTCCTGAGAGGAGGTGAGGACAGCGTTTACCTACTCCGCCATCTTGACTAGGAAAAAGACAAGGGAATTTTTAGCGTGCTAGTGTTACCATAGGCAGAAAGAGCAGGACACAAGGTCTCCGGGAGAGAGTGGGGAGGAAGGGAAGGAGGAAGTGAGGGAAAGAAAGAAAGGAGAGGAGATGCGATCATTCTTAAGAAAAGTTGCAGCTACAGCTAATTGTAATAAATTATAATACTATTAGCATTGCAGACAGGGAAAAATCTCTCCCCCCCCTCCCCACGTGTCCCCATGACAGTTCTAACAAGGGCCAAGTAAGAACAAGGGAATCCCACCTCCCCAGGGGAAGGAGTGGTCAGTGGAGACCTGCCCTGGGAACACCTGTGACGCTACCCTTGAATATTCAAATAAAATCCTAAGTTTCTTTGTTCTTTGGTGCAGTTGCCCTTTTTTACTGGCCTGCCCATGCCCATTATTTTGGGAATGTGCTCTTTTTCTTTAATAAATCTACTGCTTGCTTGGTTTTGTTTGTGTAGCTTATTTGTACGTCCTGGAATGCCTTCCTGTGACGATACAAGAACCTTTGTCTTCCGTAACCCTAGAACTGTTGTGTATCTTGATTGAGTAGTTACGTGATCACATTATTATATACATTACCCAAATTCATTAAACTGTGCACTTGAAAATGAATTTTATTGTATGTAAATTATACCTCGATAAAGTTGAAAAAAATTTTTCATGTGCAAGTGTTTAAACAGTGAAAAGTAATTTTCCTTCCCACATGTATCTTTTAGCTTCTTGGTATTACAGTCTATGTCCCCCTCATTTACCTTTTGTAGTGGTGATTTAGATTTATATAATGGGTGCTTGAACAGTTTGAAAACTAGGCTAAGAATACTGGAATTCAGATGTTAAATTTCAATAACTATCATAAAGATGTTTCCAGTATTTTTTGACCATATGCTCAGAAGAATGCAGTCTGTTTCTTGGTGAATGCTTGCTATGGACCAGCTACTTTGCAAAGGCTTCTCATTCCATTCTCACCACAACTCTCTGAAATGTCTTGTTTGATAAATGAGGAGGTTGAAGCTTAGAGACTTCAGGTAACAAGGTTACCCAGCTAGGAAGTGGCAGAGCTGGGATTCAAATCCAGGTCTGTCTTAGGCAAAGACAGTCTGTGATCATACTGCACTGAGCGATGTGCTGTCTTGATTTGATAAAGAAGAAGGGAGGACCATTTGGTCGACAGAACAGCCTGTGTGGTTTCATTCTAAATCCTGTAATCATCTAAGCCCCAAACCTAGAATAACCCACCGCCTCTCCTTGATTCCACACCCCTTCAGAATCTTTTGATTACTACTAATTTTCAAAACAGTAACATTCTGGTTGAGGGCCTCAGCTGTTTTCATCTTTGTTTCTTATTTTAAAAAAAGTAATTCTACGGCAAAAAAAAAAAAAAGTTTTTTCTTATGTTGGAAATGCCTTTTTCTGTCCACATTAAAACTGTCAAGTTTATTTTCCCCATTTTTTCAGCAGCAGGAATAGGGGAAGATTCAATAGGGAAAAAAGCCCTTCTCTCCTTAAAATAGTACCCTCAGGGGACACAGGCAGGCAGATGTGCTTACATTGGCCAAATGATCAGCTGCAAGAGTTTTAGCAAAACAAATAAATCTGAGCCCTACAGGTCCTCTCTATTGTTTTAATCTCTCTTCAGTTGAATCTGGCAAAGGTCAGATATCTGCACAATATTGGAAATGACTTCAGTTTGTAAAGACAAAGGAAGACATGCAATGAAATTGCTATTGGCAAATACATTCCGGTGCTCTTTTCAATTCTCTCGTTTGGTGCTAAATGACTCTCTTCCCTGCCCTCTTCAGGCAGCGGTCTGGCCTGACTCCTAAAGCAATGTGCTATAATACAATGTCAAACTACAAGGAAATTTGTGTCAGAATTTCTATAGCTAGTTGAGCATCCGTTCTGAATGTTCTTTTGTTCACCAGTGGGTGTGTGGGATGAGCAGACAGCTGGAATATTTTCGAAATGCAAAGTTAAATCTGCACTGTCAAAGGGTGCCAGCAGCTCCATATTACTATTGAGATTAAGGTTCCATGCTCTGTGAGCAGGGACAGCGTTGCGTTTGCTGTAATATCCCCAGGGCTTTAGCTCTCCATTCCACACATAGCAAGTGCACAATAATAGAGCAGGGCAAGAACAAATGACAGGGCCATGTAACCCAACTTTGTGCCAAAGTGGAAGAGTTCACTTCCAGGGGTCAGGCAGGGAAAGAAAGAGGCTGGGTAGGCTAGGACAAGCTGAAGAGTGTTTGCCCCTTTTCAAGGAAACAGCAACCACTTAGCTGATTTGATGGATGCCATATGTCTCAGATTGCAAGTTTTCAAGAGCATTCAGAAGTCTAGACTTTTATGTGAAATTTCCTGAATTTTATAACACTATTTAGGCAAAACTAATTGCCTGCCAGTTGGATTGAACTTATAGGCTGGCAGTTTGGACCACTTTTCTAAGCATTTAATGGATTTAAAGATTTACTTTGGTAAAAAGTAAAAACCTTTGTTTCATGGAATAATGAAAAATAAGTTTTAATCACATTTCCCCCAAATTTGCTTTTGATTAAAATTGGGGCTTGGTACTAGTAACTCACAAATTGATGTGGCCCCAGTTGTCTAACTTACACATTTTTCTTAGCCCTCCCCCTTTTCTTCCCTCCTCTCCTCACTAGAACAGTGAACTCTGGGGTGCTGAGACCCGTAGGATTTAGTTTCTACCCTGGAGAGGTGCCTGAAAGCCTGGCTACCTTACGGGTTTTTCCAGCTCCTCCTCCTCTCTGCGCGTCCTCCCGCTCCCGGTCAGCATTTAAATATGCTCATGTCTCTCTAAACTTGAAACAAAGTAGAACAACCCTCCATCAACCCCACATTTCTATCCAGCTACTGTCCAATCTCTCTGCACTCTCTGTCAGTCTTCCCGAAGGGTTGTCTACACGTGCTGCCTCCACATCCTTCTTCCTCTGGCCCCTGCAGTTTGGCTTCCATCCCCATCAAACCTCTGCAATGAATTCTGCCAAAGTCAGCAGGGACCTCCAATGATATTTCCCAGTCCTTCCATCTTGATTTTTCAGCAGCATTTGGCTTTGCTGACTGATTTTCTCCTTGAAACAGCTTTCTCTTGAGTTTCGTGATTCCTCATTTACTTGGTTTTCCTTTGACTTCTCCTATTGTTCTTCCTTAGGCTCCTACAGATGCTTCTTCTTCTGGAGGCTTAATGTTGATGACCCTCAGAGTTCTACCCTAAGCCCCCCACCTCTTCTAACTCTACGCCCCTCCTTGGCAGATCTCAGCTCCTCCCATACCATATGCTATGACCTATATGCTAGAGACTCTGAAGGCTTCATCACAGCTCAGATTTCTCTCCTGAACTCCAGGGAGATTATCTTACTCCCTCAGGTACCTCCACCTCCACATGTCCAAGACTGAACCCCAGACTCTTCCTCTTATGGCACTGCTCTTCTTCCTCTGGTTTTCAGTATTTCAGAGAATGGCACCCCTATCTACCTGGTGGCTCAAGTCAGACATCTGAAAATCCTTCTGGACTCCTCCTTCTCCCTCACACCTCTCTCCTGTCAGTCACCAGGCTCTGAATCTCTCTCTCCTAACCATCCTTCAGGTCTGTCCCCTTTTCTTCATCCTGACAAGACTCTGCCCATATTATAGTAATATCTCTTGCCCATATTATAGTAACAGCCTCCAACTGGGGTTCCCTGTCTCTGGTCTTGTCCCTTCTTCTCCACCGCTCTTTTCTTCACAGTGTCACTGGGCTGACCTTTATTTTCTTTACTTACATATTTTGTTGTTAATTACGTAATTTTACATCAGAGCAATCTTTCTAAAAGGCAAATCCAATTGTCTCACTCTTCTGCTTAAAACCCTATGCTGGCTCTCTTCACACAGCTCACAAGGCCCTGCAGGGCCTGGTCGGGGTTAGCCCCCCAGCCCTGCCCCACCCTCTATGCCACCCCCACCTGTACCAACCTGTTTGTTTCTGCTCTTTCACCACCTGCCATGGCCCCTTAGCTCCCAATTCCTCTGTTCAGCGCACTCCCAGCCCTCACTTTACTTGGCTGCCTTCTGCTCCTCCTTAGGATTAGGAGCCTTCTCTGAACCCTCGTCAGGGGGTGCCCTTCCCTGACCTTCCTTGTCGCATTGCTTTCCCTACATGGCCCCTACCTCACAACATTGTAATGGCTGTTTTTTTTTTTTTCCTGCTATATGCTTTTAATTAGAGACACACTGAAACCATAAGGAAACAGAATACAAAAAATTCCAAAACACGAGAGGATAATTCCAAGGGAAAACCATTGTAGCTGTAGTAATGCCAGTCATTATCAATCATTAACATATAGTAGGAAACTGAAGATTCTCAAGGCTAACATTAGTCAATGGAAAATGGTGACAGCTTTATGTAATGGCTGTTTAATTGTTCATCCCCTCCCCGATCACAAATTTCAGGCAAGGAAGGCCCATGTCTTCTTGGTTCAATTTTTTAGTCCCCCTTTTAAATCCTCTTTGCTTGGCTCAGAATTGAATCAAATTGAATCGAATCGAATCAAATAGAATAGGTGTTTGATACGTGTGTGTGTATGAACATATGAATAAATGAATTCCCAAGAACTTTTCGGGGGAATTCTCATACAAACACTCAGTGGTGTATAGGAGCCAGTTCATGTTGATTCCTGAGAGCCAAACATGCTTTTAGTGATGTCACGTTGGTAGTGTAAAATAATTAATATAAACAGAGCCACTTTAAAGTGGAATTGGAGTTGCCATCCCAGAGGAACTGCCTTGCGGGTCTTACTCCTTTTAACTTTTGAAATGTAAAACTGGGCAAAATAACCTTTGGACTGGGCCTAATACAACATTGTATCTTAAACAACTGCTTGCAAAATAATAAGAAAACACATTATGACTACTGGACTGGAAAGTTAAAATATTGTTTCTAATGAGCTTTGCTTATGTTGGCTTATTTGTCCCTATAGAAATTTCCTGCTTTTATTGATGTGATTGTTCCCCTTCCCTTCTCATGAATCCCCCCTTGCCTTTGCCTCCAAATCCGAACACTATTTGAGTTTTTGCCTAAGTCAGTGCTTCCCCAATAGCTATTTTTTTGGATCTTAAATGCTTATTGCCTCTCACTTTGCCTTTTTAATTTAGGTTAACAGTAGCTTGAAATCAGTCATGGTGGATGTATATACAGCATGGAAATTGCTAACCAATACAAATCAGGGCTCTCCTCTACCCCTTACCCTGTCCCCCACTTGTTTACCAGCAGAGTGCTGCAATATTGCTTTGGAGAGCTTTCCAGGGAGGCTATGGCTTGGAAGTGGTTTTTCAGCAATGGCTTGGAAGTGGTTCATTGTCCTAAGCATTAATTTGAGATAATAATAATACTACTACTAATAATAATAGCTACAATTTAATGAACTGTGTGACTATGTGCCAGACTCTGTGTTTAGTGCTTTACATAATTGATCTTGTTTTATCTTTATAACAAAGCAGGTAAAATAGATATTATTAGCCCACAGTACAGAAAAGGACACTGAGAATGGGATTTGTCTACTCAGTGGGTCAGTTGCCTCTGGCTACTGAGCCAGTGATCTCACCTCTTCACTCTGTTGTCTTTCACAGGCAGGTGTTTGGGGCTTCAGTTCTTACTTCTCGTCTTTACTTCTCCAAAGCTATTCTTACTGTATTTCCCCGAAAATAAGACCTAGCTGGACAATCAGCTCTAATGTGTCTTTTGGAGCAAAAATTAATATAAGACCTGATATTATATTATATTATAAAGACCTGGTCTTATATTATAGTAAAATAAGACCAGGTCTTATATTAATTTTTGCTTCAAAAGACGCATTAGAGCTGATTGTCCGGCTAGGTCTTAGTTTTGGGGAAACACAGTACAGCCAACCCACCAGTTGAGTGAAAAAAAAGACAAACCCCAAACCCCAACATCCCATGTTGCTATAGGTCAACTTGCAATAGATCAACTGAGACTTTGACAGGCATTTCATCCAAGATTGAGAAATAACCAGAGGTTGTACGAACCGAGTGTCAGTTACACTGACATTTTGAATTGAGACAGTGATTCTAGTTTCTTGATGACATAATGATGGAAATTGTTCTTAAACAGGACTTTCCCACCCTATGGGATAGTATGTCAGTAATCGCTTGTATTCAGGGTTTAAGTGCTTTAGGGAAGGGGCCAGGCGACCGTCAAGTGTATGACTGAAGCCATCTCCCCAGCATCCCTTCATAATAATACTCTAATACTTGGTGTTTGTAGAGCACTTTTAATTTGGAATCTAAACGATGTCCATAAGCAAAATCCTGTCTATTTGCAAGGCTCCCTGAAGAGGGTGAGGGTGAACTGGGTGCTACCAATGCTGCTCCCTTGGTCACAGCCCAGACCTTGTCATTGCTTGAAACTGCTCCTTTTAAGAAATCCCTCGCTTTTTCCCCCCCTGGCTGCTTGAAGGCCCGCTGCCATGTGGCAAGACAACTGGCTTTGGCATGATTTATGATTCCTTGGATTACGCAAAGAAAAATGAACCCAAACATAGACTTGCAAGACATGGCCTGTATGAGAAGAAAAAGACCTCAAGAAAACAGCGAAAGGAACGCAAGAACAGAATGAAGAAAGTTAGGGGGACTGCAAAGGCCAATGTTGGTGCTGGCAAAAAGTGAGGTGGAGATTGGATGACAGAAGGAGTAAAGATTCGTCAGTGACTGTGGTGATTGAGCAGATTTTTCATGAGAGGACTAATAAACTAAGAACTTAAAAAAAAAAAAAAAAGAAATCCCTCCAGCATCCTCACGCTTGCGTTCCTCCTCTTTCTCTCCTCACTAAATCTGTTTGTTCTTCAGTTGCCTCAAGGCTCCAGTATCCCAGCTGCTCCAGTCTAATTGGCTTTCCTGGCTTGCTTTCTGATGCAGCCTGGAATCCACAGTTAATCTCTATAATGGGTTATTATTGAGAACTCTCAACTTCCTGGTTATTCCTCTACATTTTCTCTACAGTTCACCCCTTTCAATTGGTCTGACAATCCCCACTGTTCTTCTGCACAGTGGAGACGCTTACATAACCTGGCCCAATGATGATGACTCCACGGAAAGCTAATTTCTGGCATTTTTTGAGGCTCCCAGTGCTACCTGGTAGGTCTTTTATTTTCCCAGGTGTCTTCCTTTCCCACTCCCCTTTGTTGGCTGTTTCTGACCTCCCGTCTCTCCTTCCAGCCCCACATCCCCGTGACCTTCAATCACTGAAATTGGGACGTCGTGTCTCTCCTTTTTTAGAGACAGTAGGAGTCCTTAGGTGTGAACTCTCCCTTTCACCTATAAAATTGTGGGTAAAGACATTTCTCTTTCCTTCTTTCTTTCCTATTTTAAAAGAGAACTGCCCCGCCCACCAAAGCTGAGTCTTCCCCACCAACCCCATTTAGTTTTCCTTATTGTTTAAAAACATAAATGGGATGATGTCATGTTTCTGTTTGAAACTCTCCAAATGCTTCCCATTGCATCCCGACTAAAAAGCAAACTCTTTATTGTGGTCTTCAAGAAACGCCTGTACTAAAAAGGTATTTCTCACCCCAGTCTGCACTGCAGAACTAAAAGCACAATCATGCCCAGTCACCTCTACCAGACATTCTGATTTTCTGCTCAACGTATTTAAAAAAAAGCTACCCAGAGGGTTTGCTTACCTCTCTGGAGGCACCTCATTCCATTCTCCCCCTTGCTTTCCACCTAGACCCCTTCCCTCCAATTTTACCGTGCTGCCTCTTTCTCAAACTTCAGGTTTCTCAAACTTCAGGTCACCTTCTCTGGGAGGTTAGTTTTTATTCCAGCACCCCATTTGTTTTCTATATCACACATATAGAAATTATTTTCCATCTGTCTTCCCACTGTTAGTCCGGAAGTTTCCTGGGGCAGGGCTCCAGCTCTAGTAGTTCACCACTGAGTCCCTAATGCCAAGCAGAGTCTGGCATGTAGGCACTCACTGAGGACTTGAGAAATTAATAATAGAGCATATATAGTAAACGTGTATAGTAAACCTCCTTTGGCACTCTTCTTTACTTAACTTTAGTCCTGTCTTCCTTCTTCTACAGAGAGAGACAATTTAGCCCGAGGATAAGAAAGTAAGGGTTTAAAACCAGATTGCCTAGGTTCAAACCCTGATGTTGCTACCTCGTATTTGAAATCTTGGATAAGTTCCTTCACCTCCTTGTGCCTTATTTTCCTCATCCAGCAGATGGAAGTGATAATACGTAGTACTTTCCTCAAGGAGTTGCTATGAGGATTAAGTGAGGTATTGTGTGTGAATGGTACCTGGGTTCTAGTAAGCGCTTTGTAGATGTTAGCCATTATTACTAGATTTCTTAGCCATCTCCACGGATTGTTGCTGCCATCTCCAACTTTCTGGAACCTCTCAACCCGTTATAAATTATTCTCTGCCCTGCAGCAGTACCTAATTGTCACTTCACTTGATCTGGCTGGCGCACAGGACTCTGCTGATCATCTCCTGTCTCTCCCCTTTTCCCATTCACCTCTCTGTTTTTCCCTCTTCCTACCTTTCTGGATGCCGCTCCCCAGGTCTCCTTCACGGGTTCCTTCTGCTCTCTTGGCTCCAAAGCTTTGTCCTTAGCCATCTTGTCCTCTCACTTTTTCCATTGGTCCTGGGCAGTTTCATCTATTGCCATGGTTTACAAACAACTGTTTGCTGATGAAAACTCTCAAATCGTTATCTTCACCTCAGACCACTCTCCTGAGCTACAGACCGATGTTGACAAGTATCCCTGAGACACCTCTATTTGGATGTCCTACATGGACATCTGATTCCACTTTCTAAACCAAACATATTAATTTCTCAGCAAAGTCTCCTTCAATTTCTCTCATTACTTACATACCTCCTGTAGGATGCTTGCTGTCTGAACCACAGAGAAAATCCTCTGAATGCTAAAGAAATGGCTACATTCCTTTCAGCAACAAAGAAACTGGAGTTAAAGGCTGATTGGGTACCTCCCAAAATTCAGTGTAGTATTGTATAGTGGAAGGAGAGTAGGCTTTGGGATTAAACAGACACTAGTTTTAATCTTAGTTCTAAACTTTACTTAAAATGTGTGACTTAAAATGTTTAGGATTTAGGGTAATATATATATATTTTACTGTATTTTTGTTCATATGTTTTATACTTGGTTTTACAGATATAACATGCATTATCAAAGGATGATGAACTCTGATAATTATAATTAGTATGCTCCTTAATTACAAGTTATTTTGATACTTAGTTTTTTCAATTACACTTGACATTCAATATTATTTTATATTAGTCTCATGTGTACAGCCTAGTGGTTAGACATTTATATAATATACGAAGTGATCCCCCCTATAAGTCTAGTACCCACCTGGCATTATACATAGTTATTACAATATTATTGACTATATTCCCTATGCTGTACTTTACACCCTTGTGACTGTTTTGTAACTACCAATTTGTATTTCTTAGTTCCTTCATCCTTTACACCCTGCTCCCCAAAGCCCCTTCCATCTGGCAAACATCAGTTTGTTCTCTGTATCTATAAGTCTGTTTCTTTTTTGTTTGTTTATATTGTTCTTCAGATTTCACATATAAGTGAAATAATATGGTATTTGTCTTTCTCTGTCTGACTTATTTCACTTAGCATAATACCTTCTAGGTCCATCCATGTTGTCACAAATGTTAGGATTTCATTTTTTTTTTTTTTGTGGCTGGGTAATATTCCATCGTATAAATGTACCACATCTTCTTTATCCAGTTGTCTATTGATAGGTACTTAGGTTGCTTCCATATCTTGGCTATTGTAAATAATGCTGCAATGAACATAGGGATGCGTATATCTTCTTTATTAGTACTTTGGATTTCTTCGGATAAATACCCAGAAGTGGGATTCCTGTGTCATGTGGTAGTTCTATTTTTAATTTTTTTGAGGAAACTCCATACTGTTTTCTACAGTGGCTGCACCAATCTGTAGTCCCAGCAACAGTTGATTTATTAATGATAGCCATTCTGACAGGTTTTAGGTGATATCTCATTGTGGTTTTAATTTGCATTTCTCTGATGATTAGTGATGTTGAACATCTTTTAGGGTGACATTACTGAAGTATTTAAGGCATTGGCTTTGGGATCCTGGCTTTGTAATATGTAAGTTATTTTCTCTCGGGCACACATTTAACATGCATAGCCCCAGTTACCTAATCTATACAATAGGGGTGAGTCTACTTATCTCTTAGGGATGCTATTAAAATCTTAGCACAGTAGTTGGCACATAGTCAGTGCCAACAAATGGAATAATTATTAATATGATGC
The DNA here is from genome assembly GCF_004115265.2 of Rhinolophus ferrumequinum. Lineage (NCBI taxonomy): Eukaryota > Metazoa > Chordata > Mammalia > Chiroptera > Rhinolophidae > Rhinolophus > Rhinolophus ferrumequinum. Next base: position 50,041,818 of record NC_046295.1, on the reverse strand, counting down.
AAAGTCATTATGAGGTTTCAAAAGAGAATTTTAATATATAAAAATGAAAAATGATAAGTGCTATTTCAAGTTTATTATCTGCTTTATGGAAAGTGATATACTTTTCATTATTTTTATTCATGATTGGGTTGTACAATTAGCACATTTATTCAAGGTCCAATTATTCTGGTTGGCATTCTCCAAATTTTGCTTCTCTTCCAGCTTCATTAATGAAACTTATCAAGCAGGCAAAGTGTTGATAACACAAGTTAGAGCCACTCAGTATTGTCATTTGTAATCAGGGTTTAGGGTAGACTATGTCAGAGGAAAACAGTGACATGTGGATCGTGTTGACTGAGCAGAAGCATGTCTGAGCCAGGAAGGCTCTTTTGCCCCACAGCTCAAGGCAGCTGAGGTGAGGCGTGGTGAGCCTCCTTAGCCCCTTTCCCCCAGTCCGTTATCCTAGGATTCTGGGTAAGAGAAAATCTGAAAGACTCCTAAGGAGAATAGAATCCTTTTTTGTAAGGCTTAGGACTGGCTGGCCTTGGCTGGCTTCTCCATGCCTCCTCTAGTTTCCTCCTGGTTTTGTTTATTTATAAGAGCCAAGGGTAAGTGTGGAGGGTGGAGAACCCTGGTAAGTGGGAGGCAGCCTGTGGCCTATCTGACTACCTAGTGGGGTGGGAGAGAAGGAAGGGAGCAGAGTGATCTGGAAGAGATCTAGAAAAGGGCCACTTCACATCTAGACTTCACTTCTTTGGTTTAACGATCCCAGGTTCTAACCTGTACTGATTGCCATGGCCCAGTTTTGGGCACTTGAGGATGGATCAGAGATCCTCCTTGATGACGTGTGTGTCAAAGATGGTGGTGGTGGTGGTGTGTGTGTGTAGGAGGATAGATGGGCTTTTCCTAGAGCCCCTCACCTTCAAGTGTGGGGTCATACTACTGGGTGATTTTAGGTGGTCAAGGGACAAAGATTTAAATATTAAATCACACCATGAGAATGTTATTTTCTTTTTAGTTCTTCTGCCACCCTTCTGATTGGGTCAGAAATAAGGGGGACTTATTTTCTTTTCTTTTTTTTTTTCTTTTTTAATTTATTGGGGTGACAATTGTTAGTAAAATTACATAGATTTCAGGTGTACAATTCTGTATTACATCATCTATAAATCCCATTGTGTGTTCACCACCCAGAGAAGGGGGACTCATTTTCATACTAGGATGCCTTTTAACTTGATAAGCCTTGCTTCTCCTCATTAAGAAAATGAAACAAGTCCATTTTAAGAAAAAATGTTTACAATAATAGTACAGGTTATGACAAAAATCATGATGTAGGATGTACCTGACAAGGTAGATTCCTACCATTTGGGAAGTAAGGAAAGGTTAGATTGAGAGTGCAGGGTTTAAAGGGGTTTTACATCTTTATTCTTGCCCTGACCACTCTTATCTCAGGTAGCCAAAGCTGGCTGACGGAGACAGGGAGATGACAGGAAAGAGGACGATATTCCTGGAGAGCTGTTCTAAAAAGAGTAGTCATCAACTATTTTCTAGAATATGCAAAGTTTTCTCCGATCAGCAGCCCCTGCCACATAATTGCTGTGGGAAAGGCTAGTCAGGTGTAGGATATTATGTATGTGAAGCACTTCAGGATGTTTCCTGGGATATGACCTGAGGTACCTCTTCACTGGGTGCCAAATTCTTGGAATTGAATTTCTTTGGTCATATTTTAGAGTTACCTGATTTTTCAGAGCAGGCAAAAGCAGGGGATGTGGCCTGGGTTTATGTGATGTGGTTCTTTCTTCTTTCCTTCAGTTCTGAAAATCCAGTGTAGTTCAGGTGCGTACCAACTGCTGGAACAAATTGGAGGCTATGTACTGGTGTGTGTGGGAATTTATAAGTCCAGATAGATATGAGCTACCTGTATCTGTGGAGGTGTGTGTGTGAGAGAAGCACTGCAAGGAGACTAGCCATTGAAGTCCTGTGGGTCACTGCTCTCCGAAAACTCACTGGTGGAATTGCAGCACTGTGTATTCTGTCGCTGCCACGGGGGGAAATGTCCCAAAGAAACTTCGAAATTTTTTGACTATGATCAAGATATTAGCCCATGTAGGTTTTTGGATTGTATTTCTGTTTAAGAACTGCGCATGTTTCTTTTGGTTCATACAGCAGATGTTTTCTCCTTCCTGACCCATTATGAGCAGATCAGACCTTTCTTGGGACCCTCTTTCTTCAGGGTTAAATTCAGGCAGACCAGCCATCCTTGGCAAAATGCTGAAACAGACAAAAAAGTATCTCTGGTTTTCCCCACAGTCCCTTTCAACACCCTTTCTTCTGATTTCAGCATCCTCCTCTTTCTCAGCTGCTGGAGTCAGTCCTCTCCTATTGTCTGGAGTACCTCCTAGAATAGAAGTCCACTCATGAACTCATTCCCACTGAGGTGCTCGCAGGATACGCCCCTTCTAAGGAGTGTTTTAGTTTGAAAGAGGATCAATCCCCAGAAAAGGTACTGAAATTAATTGTATTAAAGTAATTGAAATTAGCTTAGACCTGGGACAGAAGGGGGAGCTAGCTTAAGGTGAGAGAGATTTTTTTAGTCCCCCAATCCTTGACTTTATCCATGGGGGAGATGCGCCTGAAAAGGGGCTCCACTGTCTCTATCTACTTCCACCAGAACCTCATTTTCTCTCCACTCACACTAGCTTTGGTGGGAGCTGAGACACTTCACTCTGCTCCAGCTCCCCTAGATGGAAAGTCACAGGAATAATGATTGTGTGGCTTAGTAAAACACTAAAGAAACACATTCTGCTTGAAGCCAGTGTAAAGAGCTATAAAATAATAAGATGCATGTGCATTATTTGTGGGTAGTTCCCTCCAGACATTGTTGAAATAGTTTCTGTGCTGTTTTTGTGTATATAGTTTATATATACACACACACACACACACACACACACACACACACACAAAATATATATATATATGTTTTTTTTTGTGTATATATATATAAACTATATACACAAACATATATATATGTTTTGTGTGTGTGTGTATGTGTGTGTGTGTATATATATATAATTTTCCCCTTCTTCTGCCTCCCTCCCACTTCTGGTTCAAGCTGTTGTCTCTCAGTCTGGTTGTGTAGGACACAGCTCCCTGGCCCATGCTGGTATTATGAGCCTTGTGCTCCCCCCGGCTGAGGCAGTTGGTTGCCAGTCGTCGGTTGGCCTCTCACAGCAGCTCATGGCAGCTCTTGCCGGCTGCCGGCCACTCACACTGGCTGCTGGCCTCTCATACTGGCCACTGGCCACTCCTGGCAGCACACGGTAGCCCGCGGCAGCTCACACCAACCTCCGGCTGCTCATGGCAGCCCAGCTCCAGGGAGAGCTGTTGTTCACAGCTCACTGGCCCATGTGGGAATCGAATCGGCGACTCGGCATCAGGACCACGGTGCTCCAACCACCTGACCCACTGGGCCGGCCCAGTTTTTGTATATTTAGAATATGAAATATGTTCAGAAGAAGTGCCATGATAACCCACATAGAAAAACTTAAGAAAAAGCTACTCTTTCCTGTGGGTTAGCTCTGAAATTCATTTTGCACAGAGCGCTGCCTGCATGAGTGTTTCTCTGTTGAAATGAATCACGATTAATTCAGTTGGACTTGATCAGCAAATACAGGCATCTGTTTCTTTTGCAGGGTGTATCAAAGTGAATCTAGGGGTGAAAACTTCCAAAGACCAGTTTCCATATAAATGAGAGGCTGAGGCTCTGACCCCTGGGCTGGCTGTGTTACTGATCCACAGTTGATGAAGGGCACGGATTTTTCATGTGGGGATACTGCCTGCTTAATTACTGCCCTAGGAGTTATTGGGTCATCATCCTCTCTTAGCTCTGCCTGAAGGGCCGAGCAGCTGCAGAGACCAAGTCTGCCTTACCCCTCCTGATTTCTTAGCCATGGCAGCATGAGTGAGCATATTCAGATGACCGTGACTCATTAGTCAGCCAGTGTGTCACAGTGCCCATGAAGCAGTTGTCTTTGCCCGGAATGCAGACTGAGCTCTCAGCAGCAATATGGGGAGCCAATTAAAGAGCAGTCTCTCAGGGATGCCTGTCCCCGGGGACCCCAGGGTTCCCTGGGCCGGCTGAGGACGTGCTCTGTCATGTCCAATGAGTTAGTTGGCCAATCTATCACTGGATGGTTCCCTTTCTGGTTGAGTTGGCTATTTCTTCCCTAATTACATGCTTGTGTTTTTCCTCTCAGGGGAAAGGGAGAATGGTCAGCTATTGTCTGAAGGGAAAGAAGTTTGCTATGGTCCCCAAAGAGGTCTGTGGCACTGCTATCCCCGTTCAAGGACCAGAGAGAAGCTCTTTTATTTAATTCCTAGAGTTGTTTTCAACAAATCTTTCCACAACTCAGCTTAAAGTGATTTATTTGTTCTACACCTGGTTTTTGACTGTAGCCGTGTGGCCTGTCACAGTCTTCTCATAAAACAAAGGAGCCTAGAATTTTGAAATTTTAGTGGCATCTTGGGCTAGTGGGAAAGGAGACATCTACTCTCTTCAGACTATCTGAAACCACGAGGATTAAAACAGTAGATGGCTGGTCAGCCCAACCCCCCTTCTTTCTCCTTTTTTCCTAGGGAAAATGAGTGAGTAGATGTCTCTGGAAGGGGTATCCATGCAGCCAAAAGGAGAGAGCACTAAGTGAAGTGGCAGGGAGGCTTGGGGCAGTGAGGCAGTCCAGTTTGGGTGGCAGATGTAGGTTTCATTAAACATGTCATTGCTAGTTTTCAACAAGATTTTGAGGTTGGAAAATGTATTCCCTCAGCCCCTTTGCTCCCTTTTCTACATCTGCTTTCTTCCTTAATGTGGCCTCACCCCCAAGTCATGGCCACTCTCTCATTCAGACTTCTAGATCACATCCTCCTCCAGGCTCCCAGTCAGACCCATCCACCTGGGGGGCCTCATTAGTGACTGGCTTATTATTAATTGAATAAATTACTCTTGTTTCAATATTAGATTTAGATGGGGAAGACCTTCTTTTGCGTTTTGATGAGGATTGCTATTTTTTATCTCATGGAAGCAAAGCACGGTGAGAGCCCAGGTTTGCAGGCAAGCCCACAGAAGGGGATATTTAACAATCAACACCTTCCAAAGAAGCATGTGTCTATTCTTGTGAAGAACTGTGTGTCCTCTTAAACAGGACCACAGTTTCCTTTCAGTCTTAGTTCAGGCTCGGGGAGGAAAACTAGAACCTTTTAGAAGTTGGTTTTCCTTTTGATATATTAAGAGTTTCTTTCCATCATTTGGTTCAGGCTGGTAGGAGGTTCTTGCCACAGGTATTAAATCCTTTTCAGTTTCCTCTACATTTTAATTAGGTGGTTTGAATGAGGAGGAGGAGTCTGAAGGAAAGCAACCATCCCCAGGCTAAGAGTCCCCTCAGAACCACCCACGTTATCTTCATTCGTCCCTTTTCCACAGCCCAGAGTCCCTTCTCCCCTAACCTCCCTCCCTCCCGTCCTTTCTACCCAGACTTATTGTCTTAAAATCTGGTTCTAATCTTTTCACTTCACAGCTCAGAAAAGCATCCTTGGTTCTCTAAGTTGAGTGCAGATACTTCGGTCTGGCCTCTCAGCTGCCTCCCCTTCCCGGTTCCCATCCCCTCTCTTACCCCCTCCCTCCCCATGTTAATCTTGGCAGCTATCACTTGTGCTGCATTTACTATGTGTCACCCACTGTTCTAAGCACTTTACACATATTAATCTATTTAATTTTCACATCTCTATGAAGCAGACACCATTATTGTTCCCATTTTATAGCCGAAGAAACTGAGGTACAGAGAAGTTAACAGTTAAGATCTCAAAGCTACCAAGAGACAGAGTGGGGATTTGAACCCATGCAGTGTGGCCCTGGGAGTGCATGCCCTTTAATACCACAGTTCCTGCTTTTCTAAGGTGGGCCCCACTTTCCTCTCCCCCTTCCTTTTTTACTGGTTGCTCATTGTATATCCCAGGAATACATTACACTGTCTTGATTATTGTAGCATTATAGTAAGTCTTGAAGTCAGGTAGTGTCAGTCCTTTGACTTTATTCTTCTTCAATATTGTGTTGGCTGCTCTGGGTCTTTTGCCATGTAAACTTTAGAGTCAGTTTATTAATATCCACAAAATAATTTGCTGGTATTTTGATTGGGATTGCATTGAATCTTTAGATCAAGTTGGAAGAACTGACATCTTGACAATATTGAGACTTCTCTATGAACATGAAACATCTCTCCAGTTATTTAATTCTTTGATTTCTTTAATCAGTTTTATAGTTTTCTTCATATGGATCTTGTACATATTTTATTAAATGTATACCTAAATATTTCATTTTTGGGGGGTGCTAATGCAAGTGGCATTATGTTTTTAATTTCAAATTCCACTTGTTCATTGCTGGTATATGGGAAAGTGACTCACTTTCATAGATTAACTTTGTATCCTGCAGTCTTGCTCTGATCACTTATTAATTCCAGGAGGGTTTTTTTGTTGTTGTTGATTCTTTTGGATTTTCTACATAGACAATCATGTCATCTGTAAACAAAGAGAGTTTTATTTCTTCCTTCCTAGTCAGTATGCCTTTTATTTCCTTTTCTTGTCTTGTTGTATTAGGTAGGACTTCCAGTACAATGTTGAAAAGGAGTGCTAAGAGGGGATGTTCTTGCCTTGTTCCTGATCTTAGTAGAAAGCTTCTAGTTTCTCACCATTAAGGATCGTGAGGTTTTAGCTATATGATGTTAGCTGTAGGACTTTTTGTAAATGTCTTTATGAAGTTGAGGATGTTTCTTTCTATTCCTGTTTCTTTAGAGTGTTTTTTATGAATGAGTGTTGGATTTTGTCAAATGCTTTTTCTGCACCTATTGATTTGTCAATTGATTTTTCTTCCTTAGCCTGTTGATGTGAGCTTATTGTTGAATTTTGAGTAAGCTATGCATACCTAGGATAAATCCCACTCGGTTGTGATGTGTAATTCTTTTTATACGTTGTTGAATTATTTTGCTGAGGATTTTTGCATCTAGGTTCATGAGAGATATTAGTCTATCGTTTTCTTTTAAAATCTTTGTCTGATTTTTTGTATTAGGGTAATTATACTTTATAGAATGATTTAGGAAGTATTTTCTCTGCTTCTATCTTCTGAAAGAGATTATAGGGAATTGGTATTATTCTTTTCTTAAATATTTGGAAGAATTTATCAGTGAGCCCATCTGAGCCTGGTGTTTTCAGTTTGGGTAGATTATTAATTACTGATTCTATTTCTTTAATAGATATAAGCCTATTCGATCTGTCCATTTCTGATAGAGGAGTGTTGAAGTCTCCAACTATAGTAGTGGATTTATCTATTTCTCCTTGTAGTTCTATTAGTTTTTGACGCATGTATTTTGACACTATGTTGTTTGGTGTATACACATTAAGAATCGTTATGTCTTCTTGGAGAATTGACCCCCTTATCATCACGTAATGCCCCCCTGTCTTAATCAGGATGAGTCGCCATAACAAAATACTGTAAATTAGGTGGCTTAAACAAAGACATTTATTTTCTCACAGTTCTGATGGCTAGAAATCTAAGAGCAGGGTGCCAGCATGGTCAGCTGCTGGTGAGGCCTCTTTTCCTGACTTGTAGGTGGCTACCATCTCATTGTGTGTTCACAATCCCTCTTTTTTGAGCATACTTAGTGAAAGAGAGAGAACAAGTTCTCTGATGTCTTTTCTTAGGACACTAATCCTATCATATCAAGGTCCTAGACTTAAGACCTCATTTAACTTTAATTATCTCCTTTTAAGCCCTGTCTCCAAATATGGTCATATTGGGGTTTAGGGCTTCAACATATGAATTTGGGAGGGGGCACAATTCAGTCCATAGCACCCTCTTTATCCCTGATAAATTTTTTTGCTTTGAAGATTGCTCTGTCTGAAATTAATATAGTCACTCCAGCTTCTTCTTCTTCCTCCTCCTCCTCCTCCTCCTCCTCTTCCTCTTCCTCTTCCTCTTCCTCTTCCTCTTCCTCTTCCTCTTCTTCTTCTTCTTCTTCTTCTTCTTCTTCTTTTATTATTTTGGTTAGTTGTATCAAGCTATAGCATGATATAGTTTTCTTTATCCCTTTACTTTTAATCTACTTAATATTTAAAGTAGTTTCTTATAGACAACATATAGTTGGGCCTTTTTTTTCTTTGATCCACTTTGACAATCTGTCTTTTAATTGGTATATTTAGGCCATTGTTTAAAGTGGTGATTGATACGGTTGAATTAATAGCTACCATATTTATTACTGTTTTCTATTTGTTTTTCTTGTTCTTTCTTCCTAATTTTGTCTTCTGTTCTTTTTCTGCCATTTGTAATGTAATTGAGCATTTTATATGATTCCATTTTTTCTCCTTAGTATGTTGGTTTTACTTTTTTTAAAAACCTTTTTTAGTAGTTGCCCTAGAGTTTGCAATGTACATTTACAACTGATCCAGGTCTACTTTCCAATAACACTATACCACTTCACTAATAGTGCAAATACCTTATAAAAAATATTCCTAATTCCTCTTTCCTGTCCTTCATATCATTTCTGCCATTCATTTCATTTATATTAGGTTGGTGCAAAAGTAATTGTGGTTTTTGCAATTTTTTAACCTTTTAAATCACTTTTGCACCAACCTAATATATAAGCTATAATTATCAGATACATTATTGTTATTATTTTGAACAAATTATTATTGTTAAATCAATTAAGAGTATGAAAAATAAAAGTTTTATTTTATCATCACTTATTTCTTCTCTAAAGCTCTTCCTTTCTTTATGTAGATCCAAGTTTGTGACCAAGAACCTGATCATTTTCTTCTCTCTGAAGAGCTTCTTTTAACATTTCTTGCAAGGCAAGATACTTTTTAGGATCTTGTCCCAAATAAACTACTTGCACTCAAATTCTTGGCTTAGTGTCTGCTTCTAGGAGAATTCAGCTGAAGACAGTTAATTGAAAAAAATCCTGTTCAATAGATAGATTTATAAATTGCCTTTCATCCTTTTTAGAATGTAGTGGAATATAAATGAATAAAAATAATCAAATGGTAGTATTAACTTTATCCAACTCAGTTTTTGTAATCTTTAGTTTTGAAATAACTTAATACATACAGAAAAGTTGTAAGAGCCAACACAAAAGGTACCCATGTACTTTTCACCCAGTTTCCCATGTGCTCTTCAACCAGATGACCACTTTGGCCTTATAATTCTTCTGAACCTTTTGAGAATAAATACAGACAGGATGCTCCTTTTCCCCTAAGTACTCCAATGTCTAAATTCCTAAGAATGAAGTTTTTTTTATATATAATCATAGTATAATTATCAAAATCAGAAAATTAACACTGATATAATACTATTATCTAATCTCCAAATTTTTTTTAAATTTACTAATTGTCACAATAATGTTTAATAGCAAATTTTCCCCTTCTGGTCCAGCATCCTATTCAGGATCATGCACTGCATTTAGTATCACGTCTCTAGTCTCCTTCAATCAAGATCATTTCCTAGTCTTTTATGACCTCAACATTTTTGAAGCGTACAGCCAGTTATTTTGTAGAATGTCTCTCAAATGGATTTTTCTGATATCTCCTCATTATTATATTTAGGTTATTCACTTTTTGGCAGAAATACCAAAGCATCAAAGCAATATGTCCTTCTCACTGTATAAAAACAGGAGGCACCATTACTGGTAACATTAACTTTGATCACTTGGCTAAGGTATTGTCTTCTACGAGGTTTATCCATTGTAGAGTTGCTATTTCTTTTTTGTAATTAATTTTATGGAAACATCTCATGACAAAAAGTAGTATATAAAACAAGATGGAGACATGTCAAAGGGTCCATAAAAGCAAGCTCTAAAGGGTTCTCCTTGACCAAATCTGGAGCAATATGGTAGTTAAAAAATGAAAGTAACAGATTTTAACCCATTGATAAAATAATAATCTATGAGTCCATAGTTGTTTATAAATAAATAAGTGAACAAATAAATGGAATATAAGGAAAAGTTCTTCCTTAGGGTAGAATTCCAACTGATAAAAGTAGAATGAGTAAATAAAAATAAATATTTCGCAATCATAATAATAATCAACTCAAGCAAGAAGCATCAATGCATGCTAAAACTTTCATCACTGGGTTAAAATCATATTGACTAATAATTACATGATCAAGCTCATTTTTATCAAGCAAAGGGCTTTGCTAGGGCTCTGTAGGGAATGCCAAACAGAAGCCTATGTCCTTTCTAGACTTTAAACAGCCTGAGATCTAATGGAGAAGATTTGTGTGCACAAATCATTATAACGCAGAGAGGAAATTCGTGGTGTATCATGTAAAATGAAGAGGAAAAACAAAAACATCCAAGGAAGAATACCAGATAGAACAGACAATGTGTTTTATCCAGTGTGCTAATGTTTTTGTATTGTCCCCACACACAGGCCATTCCCCAACATCAAATGTTTTCAGTGAGGAAGAAAATACGTTGCTAATCCCTGGGACTGATGAGTGAGGGGGGAGAGAGATGTTTTTATAGGCAGCTGCTTCTTTGGTTTCCAAGGGAAACAGTGGTAGAAGCTGCAACAGAGAAAGAGTGAGAAGGTTATAGTTTAGCACAGATGGGTCATTCTTCTGTCAGGTGTCTATACACAGGTGGTTACCTGGACTTTCTCAATGATGTGGAATTGTGGAGAGTATTAAAGTGTTGGGATATTGATAAACAGCAGATATTAATTTTTTTTCTGGATTTCTTGGAAAATCTTTATTCTTGGAATTTACTTCCCCCATTCTCCATCAAAGCCTGAATATTTTGCTCTTCCAGGGCCCCAGTACAATGTTGTTTTCCACACAGTTCACAAATATAAGTCACAGGGAGGAAAGAATGAAATTAGCTCTCGGGGTCTGTGTACTCCGAGAATGATTAAAACAGCAGAAAATAAAATAATAAAGCAAACCATTCTGTATTCTGGCTGACCGAGAAAGCTTCTATGATCTCTAGTCCAAGTCTGTATTTCAAAATCGTCATTGGCATCTAGCTCAGATACCTGCCCCATGATGCCAGCATGGAGTGGCCTGGCAGGGAGAGGGATCAACCAGGAATGGTTGGGACAAAACCAAACATGATGGAGTTGATTTTTACCAGGCAGGCCAGGAGTGTAAATCCCAAGGTGCAAAGAGGACCTATCCCACTTGGGCTCCCTCATATCTCCTATTGTTAGTCATAAGTTCTGGCTTTTGGGCATGTGAGCCCTGGAAGGTATGGAGACAGACAGGGCGTTGTGAGCCCAGTTGAGCAAGTTGGGGTAAAGGACTGGGCTCCAGTTCCATCTGGGAAGGTGAGGTACACTTCCCTAAAGTAGAACCCCAGTCCTAGGGATTAGATAAGCAAGTATTCATTAACTCAATTAAATTATTTACTGAGTGACTATTACGTACCAGGCATTAGATCCAAATGCTTCTGGATGGACATAGCTGGACCTATGGGTCTACTCCAGGATTATAGGTATACAACCAATCGAAAGCACATGTAGTGGTGAGGAAGCAACCAGGGACCAGCATCGTTGGCATCCCCTGAGAATTTCTCAGACATGTAAATTCCACTGAATCAGAAACCCAGCCCTGTGTTTTAACAAGCCCTTCAGGTGGTGCTGATGTATCCTAGAGTTTGAGACCACTGCTTTATCTTGATGATACTTGCTCAGGTCTTGGGTAAGGCTGAGAATGATGGTTCAAGGTCTTATGGGGTGGGACTAGGGAAGGCAGGGACTACAATTTCCCTTGGGGTGCTGGTTTCATAACACATTACTGCTGCATCATAAAGCTTCTTAGAACTTTTATAAAAATGCCTCATCAATTTCTGGTATCTAGGACCAATTCAATTTCTGAGTTGAAAGCAGGACCTGACAACCCTTGTTGAGCAAACCCGGGACTGGGAAATTAACCTCTGGTGGCAAAATATGTCCGGCAGATACATCTTTGCTCTGACCACCCACATTCTTCCTGCTGAGGGAAGACTGGTTTGTTGGGAGACTGCTGTTGGGTGAGAGGCAAAGGCTGAGAACATGAGGGCAAGGACTTATTCATGCCCGTTCTTTCTGTACGAGGTTCTATTCTGAGTGTTGGGGATATAGACAGTAAGAAAATACCTGTTTATCTTGGTTTAACTTAGCAATTCCCAAACCTATTTGACTGTTAAAACCTTTTGTTGTGTAACAGACATTCACCTCTCAAGGAACGACCATTCAATGGGACACTCTTTGAGAATGATAGATGTATTTGTGCAGTCATGTACAAGGGACCTGACTTCTAGGCAGCTGAAGTAAGAGAGTAACGAGGGACATTTGAAGCACAGAAAATGTTGACCATAGAGATGTAAATCTGGTTAACATCAGAATCATTGTAGGCCTCTTCATGTGGAAAAAAGTTTTCCGCCCGCATCAGCCTGACAGGATAATTACAAGTAGCACAGTGATGGTGACTTCAGAAGCTGGGTTTATATCAGATATTTTCATTTTGAGTGCTCCGAGTTATTTTAGTTCAGGCAATAGCAAAACCACTGTTTTGGAAAGGGGACTGCTTAGTCTGATTAGTTATTTGTCCCCAAGTAGAAAGGGATTTGCCCCTGAAACACAACCAAACCAAATGGTTGCTTGTTGAGTGACTTCTTCTTACAGTAGAAGTCAGTTAAACATATAAGGCCTGGTTAAGGTAAGTGTGATCTTCCTTTCTTATGTTGTGCTGGAGACAAGCAGGCTGGCCAGGGAGTATTTCTCTGTGGAATAAGAGACCAATGGGATTATCTCTGAACGTCTTTCCATCTCTGACAGTCCAGCGCAGGGGCTCTTGAACCAGCAAAGCCTTCATGTTGGGAAGGAGAGGCCCAAGCCATGACCTGACCTTTCCCTGCGTGGCCCCACCTTTAGCCATCTGATGACTCTGCATTTCTCCAAACAAACACGTATTGTTCTGTCTCTCCCCTTGTGGCCCTCGTATGTTTTCTTGGCTTGGAACACTCTCCCCCTTCCCTTTAGTTAGCTACCTCCTATGCATTCTTCAGGTCTCATATCAGACATTTTCCCTCTATGACAGTGATATTGTGATTTACAATAAGAAGTATATATTTGGTCGCTATCCTGTTTCTGGCATAGAGCTCCTAAAACCTTTGGAATTTCCTAAGTGATGAACATCATAAAGGTGTCCTTTTTTATGTTAATGAGGTGATTTTTGGGAAGTCACCTAAGGATGGGGGCTGCTGACAAGGGGAATCAATCTTATCATTAGAAGGTCAGAACTTTCAGTCCCACCTCCCTCACCTCTGGGGAAGGGAGAGGGGCTGGAGCTAGAGTTCAATCACCCGTGGCCAGTGATTTAACCAATTTTGCCTCTGTGACGAAGCCTCCATAAAAACCCAAAAGGAAGGGCTTCAGAGAGCTTCCCTGTTGGTGAATATGTAGAGATTCTGGAAGGGTGCCACTTTGAGAGAACATGGAAGCTCCACGCCCTTTGCCCATACTGGGCTATATGCGTCTCTTCATCAGGCTGTTCCTGAGTCACATCTTTTTATAATAAACCAGTAATGTTGTAAGTAATCTCTGAGATTTGTGAGCCACTCTAGCAAATTAATGGAACCCAAAGAGAGGGTCATTGGAACCTCCAACCTACAGCTGGTTGGTCAAAAGCACAGGTGATAACCTGGACTTGTGACTGGCCTCTGAAGTGTGGGGCCCAGTCTTGAAAGACTAAGCCCTGAACCTGTGGGCTCTGACACTATCTCTGGTGCATCAGGTCAAGAATTGAGTTGAATTGTAGGACACTCAACTGGTGTTGGAGAATTGCTTGGATATATGGGACCCCCGTCTACCTTCACCCACCCACCCCACATACACATACATTGAAATTGGTTGTACAACCCTTTCAGACACCTTTCCTGCTTACCCTTCCCCCAGCAAGGTGAGGGTTAGGTGCCCCATCAAGTGCTGCTGTAACATCCTCATCTCAAACCTTGACACCTTTGTTTACTCATCAGCCTCCCCGTCTAGGCTGTGAACTCCGTGAAGACAGGAGCTTGGTCTGTTCTGTTCTCTGTGACATCCCAGGCCCAGCCCAACACCTGACTCATACCTACTGCTTAACCAGTTCTTGTTGAGTAAAGGAGTGGATGCTGGGCTGACTTGTGGAAAGCGATGGTATGAAGAGAACAGAGACCAGGCAAGGCTGACAAGAGCGTAATCAGTGACACTGCTTCTGTGTTCGGACCTAAGGCCGTAATGCCCCCTGGCCCCTAAAATGCTGCTGGCCTCTATTCTAATGCTGGGAGAGTGAGAAGTAAGCTTTGCAGGGGTGCTGGGCTTGTGGGGGAACTGCAGTTCTGGGGCCTGGATTTTTGAGCCCTGAAGGGTGAGAACCTGTTTTGAGAGAACGCTGCCTGGGAGGAGAGCTGAGCCCAGGCTGGGGTGGGCATTACTGCTCGTGTCTGACACCCATTCTTTTTCCAGTGGGATGTTTTGGCTAAATTTATGCATTTAAAATTTCACTATCTTTATATTTAGAATACTTTGACTAATATTCATTTTGTGTTTCTTTAACTTCCTAGTTTTTATTGTACTTTTTAGTCTATTATTGAATACTTTTCTAACCTATTCGATCTTAGTTATTGGATGCTATTTTATATTCCTTTGACTCTATCCAGCAGGCTATTTTTAGTTAAATTTTGCCCCTACTGGATACACTCTTAAATTAAGTGTACATATTTCTTAGCACTTCAAAATGTATTAATGTTTTCTAGCATTTTCCTTTTACTCTTTACATTTTTAAAACATTTTCTGTTGGGTTTATCCTGTTAGTTCATTTTCTAGCATTTGCTGCTAAGTTAGAGATGAAACATACTGATGTCAAGGGGACTGAGGGGGTGGATGCCACAGCAGTGACTGGCTTAAAAAGGACCTGGTGGCCCTTCTCCCTGTGCTGACAGTTCTCTACTGACTCCCCTTTGCTAACCCCTTCCCTATCCATACTCGGAGGAGGTCCTTCTTGCTGTTGTTAAAGGAGAACCTGATATTCTCTGTGGTCAAGAAAAAGAGTGTCAAATTAAATCCCACTTTACCCAGTTAGATAGTTTGAGAAATTCACAAATTATATGGGTCAGACGTTATTAAGACTGGCCTCAAATACTGCTCAAGGGCGTTGCTAAAGAATGCCATCATCTTGTTCCAGAATAAGCCAGGGCTTCTATGAACCACAGACCATAGTCTCTGGATATCTCACAGCCTCTATAGAGAAGGGAAATTTTGTGAGGCATGGAAGGTGAGGATCTGCACCTCGACCCCTGAAGACTGACCCCAGAGAATACCCAGGTGGCCTTGAAAAGTCCTGTTAAGAATTATTCGATGGAAACATAATAGAGGGACAATACTGAAAGCTGGGGAATTTTATTTCGTTGACCT